>NC_083234.1:24356985-24660015 GCF_032191835.1 Heteronotia binoei | reverse complement strand
CAAATTGCAAGATGTCATAGTCCTGCTGTACACTGCAATAGTCAGGCTGCACCTGAAATATTGTGTACAGTTCTGGAGGCCTCGCTTCACAAAGGATGCAGGCAGAATGGAGTGAGTGCAGAGGAGAGTAACTAGGATAATCAGGGGCCTGGAGACCATGCCCTCTGAGGAAAGGCTGAGGCACTTGGGACTGCTCAGTCTGGAGAAGAGACGACTGAGGTGGGTGGGGACATGATTGCTCTCTTGAAGTATTTGAAGGGCTATCACTTAGAGGAAGGCAGGGAGCTGTTCCTGTTGGCAGCAGAGGAGAGAACTCACAATAATGAGTCTAGATTAATGGCAGGAAGGTACTGGCTGGATATTAGGAAAACCTTTTTTACAGTAAGAGTTCAACAGCAGAATCAGCTACCAAGGGAGGTGGTGAGCTCCCCCTCACTGGACGTCTCTAAGCAACAGCTGGGCAAAGACTTGTCAGGCTGATCCTGCATTGAGCAGGGGATTGGACTAGATGGCCTGTATGGCCCCTTCCAACTCTGTGATTCTATGATTTCACAGCGAAAGTTGAAATTCCTCAGATATGGAACCTTCTGCTTAGTATGAGTTTTTTACGATGTTAAGCTGAGAGAAAGTACCTGGCCCAAGATCACCCAGTGAGATTCAGGCCGAGTGGGGAATTGAGCTGAGGCCTCACCTGTCCTAGTCTAACTTTCCATGAACTACTGCACCACACTGAGTCTCAAGAGGGTCAAGCCAATTACCCACAAAGCAGCCATGTTAGTGCGGCATTTCTCTGATGGCCAGTAGCAATGGCATGGGTACTTCCTTCACTGGGATCTAGTGCAGGGGAAATGGTTATCCCCTTGCCATGGCAGCATACAAACTGAGTTGCAGAAGTCAATACAATTGCTGAGTAGAGATTTCAGCCCTCTGGATAGGCCTTTCTGCACAATGTATGTGAATATTCATAATATTCCACTTTATTCATTCCATTTATTCCTCAAATGTTCATTCCACTTATTCCTCCGGTTAGCATTCTGGTTGCCTTATTCTGAACCAGCTGGTTCAAATGTGTTGCATTCTAAATCTACTTCTATTTACATTACAAACACATGAAGCTGCCTTACATTGAATCCATTGGTCCATCGATGATCAGTATTTATTCAGATTGGCAGTGGCTCTCCAGGGTCTCAGGTAGGGGTCTTTCACACCGTCTGTTGCTTAATCCTTTTCAGCCAGTGATGACAAGATTGAGCCTGGGACCTTCTGCATGCAAGATAGATCTCTACCACTGAACCATGGTCCCTTCCCAATGCTGAAGCTTCTGGACCTTTAAAGGCAGCCCCACATAAAGCAGGTCGCAGGTTGCAGTCATTTCCTTTCTAAATAGATGGCTGCAGGGCTTTTTTGGGTAGAAAAAGCCTAGCAGGAACTCATTTGCATATCAGGCCACACCCCTGACACATATTAGGCCACACATCCTGGCACTGCATTCCTGTGTGTTCCTGCTCAAAAAAAGCCCTGGATGGCTTGCATCCATTATCTTACTATCCTAAAGGGCTAATGTTAATCTAAATTAAGCTGATAGGTTTTAAATATATGGCATATGTATTAAAGCCTCTTGAAATTATGCTCCCATTCTGATTTCTTCCCTAATGACCACCAAAGTAGAGAATAGCCAAGATGTAACTGGATGTTGTGTTAAGACAATTTTCGGCCAGTGACTGTAGCCATTACTACCTGAAATCTATTGAGTGCCAAAAATCAGAGAGGAGACATTTTACCTTCCAGTCAGCAATTTGGACTTAGTTACCTTGGGAACTGGATATATCACATCCCTCTTGCATCCTTAACACAGTACATCATGATGAGAGCACTTTTAATAACCAATTGAAGCAGAATTGAATTATAAATTATGCATCTCTAGCCCTGCTATACTTCATTTTGTGAGTTATGGAGTCCTTCTCCAGCTCCTTCCCATGAAACACTGGTATCAGACACTAGGATTCAAACTTTGAAAGGGCTAGCGCCTTTGTTTAGGACAGTTGGTTTCTCCAACAGGAATGGATACTGGTTTTTTATTATACCAAAGCACTCTAAAGCTGCAATCACACACACTGAATAATGCACTCTCAATCCACTTTCAGTGTACTTTCCAACCAGCTTTACTGTGCAAACTGGCAAAATTAGGGTTGCCAGGTCCCCTGTATCCTCCATGACGTCATTGCACTAGTGACGTACTTATTGTAACATAGAGTTTTCCCTCCCAAATTGCTAGAACATCCAGGAAAACCATAGAGTTTCCCCGGAAAAGCCTAGAGTGGCCAGTGTGCGATGTCACTGGCGCGATGACATCACCCACAAGTGACATCATCATGCCAGAGATATCGGGGGAGGTTCCCCCATCCGGCCCAAGGTGGGTCGGCAGGTTAGGAACCTCTAGGGTGGGAGAATCGTCACCCGGCCCAGGGGCTTGGCAGCACTAGGCAAAATCCAGTTGGGAAGTGCATTGAAAGTGGATTGAAATTACATTATTTAGTGTGTGTGATCACAGCCTAAATGTAAGTATTTTAATCATTAGGGAAAAAGAAAAGATCAGGAACCACATTCTTGTCCCTCATAAAGGGAGGCTCAGCACTCATGTCTCCTTGTTAAAAGTTCACTCACATTCAGGGACATGTGTTGGCTCTGAGTTATCTTGGGGAACCACTTGGAGAAAGAAGTGATGTACTAATGCCTAAATCTCCATTCCTTAAAGTGCTAAAGTTCTCTTGCCCAAATGCCACACCACTTTTGCATTTAGGCTGGCAACTGGCGGAGTAGTCAACATTCCTCAAGTAGAAGAACATGGCCCCAGAGCCTTTAATCGATGACCTCTTCATTAGACCCCTTGCATAATGATGAATTTCACATGTCCATCACTTTCACTCAATGCTACATCATCACAACCCTTAAATATTCTCTTGACTTTCGTAAGAGCCAGAGTTGGAATTACAGAAGAAACAAGGCTGTCTTCAAAAATGGCATCCCAGTGTACAATCCTCTTCCCAATAATGTCTGCTAAAATGCATTACATGGTGTGATGTCATCAAACTGTGAAGTTCTCCCCTTCCACTTCATATCCCCATCTGCAGTTCGTGGGGGGTGAACAAAACACACTGTACTATGAAGTCATATCATGCAGTGACATCAAAAGACAATTCAATGCAAGGATGCCATTTTCAGTAGCAACTCTGTGGCTTCCTTCAGGTTTAGGTGCACCCTGACAAAGCCTACATTTCATGCACATGCCTTCAATTTATATGAAGGACACCATATTTTTGTTAATCTATCAAGACCATCCTTCTCTTTCCAACAATGGTCTTCCAAAGGCATGTGAGAAAGAGGGCAGGGACACAAATCCCTGCTCTTAAAGGGACACTGCCTTCTAAAACAGGTGTCATTAATGGTATTTGACAGCCCTATCTTCCCTGGATCTTGCTACAGAAAATCAGACTGCTGGCACTCACTGTTTTCAAACTGATCTCCCTACTACATCTATACCCTCTAGTCCCTTGCTCTTGTGAGTCTACTCATTTAGAATGTAAACCTGAGAACAGTAACTGTTGGTTTATCTATGCACACCACCTTGTCACTGTCGCCTGGGGATAGGCAAGTGGCAGCATGACTAGGATTCTAATCCAGCCTTCAGGGGTTTTTCATCTAGATCTATATCTCCCAATCACAAAGATGTTAGGCATTTTAGCTATTTTGACACAAAGGCAAATATATCTTTATTTTCTCTATTCCATTGTGAACAACAAAGGAGGCTCTGTCAGATTTTTTTTATTATTATTATGTAGCGCCATTGCTGATTCTCAGGGTGGTGAGGATGCACATAATTCTCACATTGGCAAGGATGCCCATTAAGACAGCCAGTCTGCTAACCTATATCTTGGCTCCTGTGAGCATGGTGAAGCAATTACATCCCCCTTCCCCAATTTCTCATTGATTTTCCTCTTCCTCGCCCTGGCAACATTCACAGCTTCTTTCTTTCTTTCTTTCTTTCTTTCTTTCTTTCTTTCTTTCTTTCTTTCTTTCTTTCTTTCTTTCTTTCTTTCTTTCTTTCTTTCTTTCTTTCTTTCTTTCTTTCTTTCTTTCTTTCTTTCTTTCTTTCTTTCCTCACTGAGTATTTTTGTATAAAGAAGTTATGCT
Organism: Heteronotia binoei; assembly: GCF_032191835.1. Classification (NCBI taxonomy): domain Eukaryota; kingdom Metazoa; phylum Chordata; class Lepidosauria; order Squamata; family Gekkonidae; genus Heteronotia; species Heteronotia binoei. Next base: position 24,655,824 of record NC_083234.1, on the reverse strand, counting down.
TGCATCTGCACAGACATCCCTTTTACAATTGGGGGGAGGATTAATATATAATTACTGGGGAAAAAGATTTAACCCTCCCCCAAATGTGTAAATGTGAAATATATACAGGTTTCAAATTTCCCTCTCTTCTATCTGTACATTGTTCCAATGGGTCGATTTTTTGATCCACCCACTGCGGTCAAATTCAGGATTAGATACAGGATGACACTTGACCTGCTAGTAGCCATGATCCTATTTTATTCTAGTGAATTCCATAATGAAATAATGCATTGTGTGTACAGGTGGTTCTCATTCCTGCTCTTCGGGACCCCCGTTTCTCATTTCAATTTCTCTTCTCCTTTCTGTGAATTGAACTTGTGACTCTCTGTTGTCATACTGTTTTCCATTTCCTCACACCAAATTTTCCCTACTGAATGTGTCAATAAACCAATACTATTTTACATATTATATGTCATACATTTTTTTCAAGTCCCACTAGCCAGAAGTCACTTTTCCACTTGAGTTTTCCATTATTCACAGGCCTTCCTAATAACAGGCAGACACCAGGGGACAGCTAGGGTTCTGTTTTATTGCCCAATTCACATACAGTAAGAAAAAACCTCAGTTTAATGGTCAGAGTGCCACCAGGAGTTCTCCTTATCCACTTCTGTTCCTGCTTTCCTGTCTCAAAACTTTGACCCCACTCTCAGGTTTGAGTTCCTGCAACATTTTTAAAAGGTTAAGTTTTTGGCTAACTAGGCCTCAAGGTCCCTAGGAATAAACCTGCCACTCTCCTGACCAGGAATACTGTCACCCTTTTCCTTAGAAGACCCTCAGCCTTGCTAAACATGTGCCTGTCTTCCCTCCCTCTTGCTCTGGCCTTTAATTTATCCTGCCACACCCACTCCCTTGGTGTTTACTTCTGAGGTAACCACTCCAGAAGCCCCCACCCCACCCCTGCCTGGCCTTTAGTTGTTCTAAGGGCCCAGGCTTGCCCTCTTGGTTTCGAAAGTGTAAACTTTCTTGGGCACTGCTGCTTCCCAGCCCAATCTAGGATATATAGGGTACAACAACTGCACCTTTAAATGCCATAGAAAAGCCGTGCAACATGGTTCTGTGATACAAGTTAATCTTCAGAAGGACCAAAAATAGTGGCAGCAATATAAATGAATGTGGGGAAATAGAGCACAAAGCGCTATGAAAGAGAAATGAAACAGGACTGAACCAGGGTTTGTTTGGGGGTTTTTTGGTAGAAAAAGCCCAGCAGGAACTCAGTTGCATATTAGGCCACACCCCTGACATCGGCATTGTTTTACACAGGGTTTTTTGTGGGAAAAGCCCAGCAGGAACTCATTTGCATATTAGGCCACACCCACTGATGCCAAGCCAGGAACTGCATTCCTGCTCAAAAAACACCATGGACTGAATCTATTGTCATGAGATTAATCTTTATATATGTGTGGGCGATAAAGTCACAACCAGTTTATGGTAACTCCACCAAAGGGCTTTCCAGGCAAATGAGAAGCAGAGGTGAGTTCCCATTGCTTTCCTCTGCAGAATCTTTCTTGGTGGTCTCTCACCCATGTGCCATTGTTGCTTAGCTTCTGAGATCTGACAAAATCAGCTTATGCCCTGTCACCTTCCCTTCTGAGGTGGATCTTTACTTATGCATTGTCCATCCGAGAGAGCACTTCTCAGTGGGTCTGCTTAGATGTAAGTTCCATTTTAGTCAATGTGCTTACTCTCAGGAGAACGTTGTTAGGATTACAACCTAATGCTTCACCCAAAAGCTACATCATGGGTGAACCAGACTCTCAGAGTCTATCCCAACCTCACATTCACTGGACCAGTCTGGGTCCCCAAGCTATAAATTAGACTTTTAAATTCCTGCTGCTTAAAATATTAATCTAGTGTGTTATTAATAACACAGAGCAAGGAATCTATATTTCAAAAGATGATTTTCATCATCCTTATGCCCCTTTAATTTGCGGTTTGTCCTTTTTCCAAGAGGAAACTGCTCTCTGAACGGAGTCGGAGAATCTTTCAAAAGGCATAACCTTAAAATGCCACTTGCTATTAAAAGACAAAAATATCATGCTTTGATAAACCATTATCTGATTTTCATACCCCCATGTCATATTATTTAAAAAAAAAACAAGCTCAGCATCGATAGAAAAAAGAATTGCAACGGATTGCTGTTGAGATCACAGCCTTACAGACACAAATGTTGCTTGTGTACAGATCTAATTTAAAAATGCAGTGTCTATTCACACTAAATAAATGTTTTTCTTCTGAACTCTGCAGCTGATTGCATTCGCACATCCATTTCATCATTTAGCGGCTACAACAGGCCTAGTTTGCATGTTACAATGAGACACAAGCACAGCTGAAACCTCCATTCTTCCCTTCACATCATCACAGACAGAATGCTTTTTGATATCAAGCAGCATAACAGCTGCTGGGGAGGGACCTCCAGCATTCAGTGATATGGACCGCACAATCCTGTCCAATGGGGATCCCTTGCCTTCTAGTCTTGTTGCCCACCACTGCTCTGAGCAGCAGCAGGAAGAAAATAACCCTGTCTCCATAATGCCAACAGTAGCATCATGTCCCTTCAGCTAAAAAAAAAAAAAAATGAAAGTAGCTCTAGGAGTCACCAGCAACTCTATGATTTTACCAAAGAGTTTCCAGCAGTTCCTAGAGATACCTATGTCACTTCTGTTTTTTTGCCAGAAATGACATGACCCCGTAGCTAGTTTCACACCTCCTCTATCCCCACCCGCAACCCTGCTACCAGTTGCTAGGCTTTGGCTGGCAGCCCTAATCCACTGTGATGGACTGGAAGGTCCATACCACTATGACCTCCCACAGCCTAGACCAAGGGTGACAAAACTTGCTTAACATAAGAGACACATAGAATAAATGTCAGATGTTTGAGAGCCACAAGACATGAATGTCAGATGTTTGAGAGCCACAGGACAGGAAGGAAGACAGGCAGATAAGTGGTGGAGGGAGCAGAGGTAGAAAGAAAGTAGCTTTAACTTTAAATGCATTCTCCAAGCCGCTGGCTGGCATGGCTTGGAAAAGTGATTTAAAGAGAGAAATACCTTCTCCAAGCCAGTCAACAGGGCAGTGGGAGCTTCAAGAGCCACTCAATATGTGTGAAAGAGCCACATGTATCTCTCAAGTAGGGTTGCCAAGTCCAATTAGAGAAAATTGGGGGCGGGGACTTTGGGGGCGGAGCCAGGAGACTTTGGGGAGGAGCCAGGAGACATTGAGGGTGGAGCCAAGAACAAGGATGTGACAAGCATAATTGAACTCCAAGGGAGTTCTGGCCATCACATTTAAAGGGACAGCACACCTTTTAAAATGCCTTTCTTCCATAGGAAATAATGAAGGATAGGGGCACCATCTTTTGGGGCTCATAGAATCGGACCCTCTGGTCCAATCGTTTTTAAACTTTGGGGGTATTTTGGGGAGAGGCACTAGATGCTATACTAAAAATTTGGTGCCTCTACCTCAAAAAATAGATCCCCCCAGAGCCCCCAATACCCATGGATGAATTTCCTATTATTCCCTATGGGAATCGTTCTCCATAGGGAATAATAGAGTGCCCAGTAGACATTTCCCTCCCCCCCACGCTTTCTAAAGGGGGGGGGGCCTCCAAACCAGGGAATCCCCTGCCCCCTCCCTCCCTCTCACACACAAATACTTACCAGATCTTCTTCCGGAGAACTCTTGCTGTGAAAACGAAAGCAAAAGAAAGGGAGGGGCCGTTCTCCCAAGCCCTTCCTGCTTCCTGCCCAGCCTTAAAGGGGCATACATTTTACAAACGGCTCAGGAGCTCTATAATAACATGAAGCCTATAGGTATGTTCTCCCCCCCTCCCCCCCACCCCCCCGCTTTCCAATTTTTGAAGAGCGGGAGATGAGGCTGCGAATCCAGGGGTCTCCCGCCAGAGCGGGAGGTTTGGGAAGCCTACTCTCAAGTCACAGTTTGGCCACCCCTGGCCTAGACTGACTTCAACCTCCCAGACAAGCTTCCATGCATGCCGTGCTCCGTACTATGCAAAACTGAGCTATTCAAGAGGGCTTTTCTGCTCAGGTAATTAGGCTGCACAGTACAAAATGGCTTCACATACTTATTTGGATAAATTATTGGGATTGTGGTCTACACTGCTGTGTATAAAATAGGAGCCTATTATGCAATTTCTGTGCTGCTAAATGTGTTCTGTTATTACTTATGCTATGCTCCTGTTCTTTCTGGTCATCCCAGTCTTCTAATATCCTAATGCACTACCGGAGGCGGAAAGTGTCATCAAGTCACAGCTGACCTATGATAACCCCAAAGGGCTTTCAAGGCAAGAGATGTTCAGAGGTGGTTTGCCATTGCTTGCCTCCATATCATGACCCTGATATCCCTTGGAGGTCTCCCGTCTAAATACTAGTCAGGGCTGACTCTGCTTAGCTTTCACGATCTGATGAGACCAGGCTAGCCTGGGCTATCCAGGTCAGGTTATCCTGATGCATTAGTTATTGAATATATCATTTTGTTGTTGTTGTACTGACTCACTATACATAAGCCAGCTTCAGTCCATGTGAGAAAGGCAGATGATAAATAATGTAAATAAATGAATATTGAAACTGGCTGGCTACTCTTGTTGACTTTTGTCCAGCTGTCTGCTTGTATTCCCTTTAAGTCCGTCTCAGGGGTTCATGCTTCCTCCTTCACCCACCCTATCTACTCTACCTAGGCTTTGTCTGCACCATAGCATCACAATAAAACTCCTAGCATCTCTATAGAGATTGGGCCTTAGCTTAGAGAAAGAGCATTTGTTTTGCATGCAGAAAGTTCTAAGTTCAATCCACAGCATCTCCTGTTAAGAGGAAAAGATAGAAGATGAAAAACCTCTGCCTGAAATCCTGGAGAGGTGATGCCAATTAGTGTAGATAATATTGCCCTGGGTAGACCAAGGGCCTCACTCAGGCCACTTTATGTATCCCTATACCTCGATGAAGATAATGCTGGCTCTGCCATTTGGAGTGGAACAGGTGGAAAGACCATCAAGTACCACCATTCCACACAGACCTTCAAGAGCTTTTAAGAATGACCCCTGGTTCTCAGCCTCTCCCCTTTGCAATGATTTCCGAGGCTTTCTCTTTGCTTTCAGATTCTCAAGAGGAAAGGCGTCGAGTGACTGCCATCTACACGCCATACATTTTCTGGCTTTCCAATCGGGCACCTGTGAACACAGGCCTCTTCTCAAATGCTACACTTGACAGCTTTGTTAAATATCAAAATATCTTTGGTGCAAAGCCAAGAAGCAACAAGGGTAAATGCAGCTGATACTGAAGGAAGCTTTATAAAATGTGTCAGTTCTTCAGGTCTGGGAAATGACAGGATTACATTGTATTAGATTTTATTATAGGGGTGAGTTTTTCTCCCCCTGCTGGTCTGCAGTCATTTTTTTCCCTTGAGCAAGTACAGTTCTTTGAGTCGCTGCCACAGAAAAACCCACATGCCAGCTGTTTCTCGGGCTTAGCAGGCAGGAGCTCACAGCTGGAAGATGAGAGGTCTCTCGGCTGTGATTAGCTGCTGGTTACCAGGTTGACATGTATCAGATGGCTGCTGGTCAGACCACTGCAGGCTCCATATTGCTAGGTGGCTTTTCTGCCAGTCTGCATGAAGCTATCTTGAGAGGGAGTCAGATTGCTGATCTGCTCAACTCAGCAGTGTCTGCTGTGACTGCCAGGTGCCCTTCAGAAGCAAAGCTGGGTCTTTCACACCAGTTTCTGCCTGAGCAGGATTGAACTGGAACCTTGGTTGGAAATCAGGCCTCATTTTGGGCAGGAGCTCACAGGAGTGGCGCTCCAGAACCTCTAAATGTTATTGTGCTCTTTCTGGGCTCCACTGGTCAAACCCCCTGTGAGAATTTTGCTGAACTGAAGATTTGACAAACTTTCTAATATTTCCTCCCGCACACAAAAAAGGGGAAAATAACCAAAACCTAAAAAGCAGTAGGGTTGCCAAGTCCCCTGCGTTCTCCAGCGGGGAACCTCCCCCGACGTTGCCAGCAAGATGACATCACCCGGAAGTGACATCATCGTACTGGGCAACAAAGCGTGCGGCTGCTCTAGGCATTTCTGGGAAAACTCTATGGTTTTCACAGACACTCTAGCCATTTGTGAGGGAAAAACTCTATGATACTTATTGTACTATAGAGTTTTCCCTCCCAAATGGCTAGAGCATCTGGGGAAACCATAGAGTTTTCCTGAAAATGCCTAGAGTGGCTGCCGTGCAACAGCGACAGTGCAATGATGTTACTTCAGGATGATGACATTGTACCGGCGACGTCGGGGGAGGTTCCCCCCACCCGCCCAATGTGGGCCGATGGGTTGGGAACCTTCCAGGCGGGGGAATCCCCTTCCAGACTGAGGGCTTGGCAGCTCTATAAAGCAGACAGATGAAAATTTCCATCATGGCACTGTGGCTACATAGGAGAAAGTAATTTAAAAAGTATGATGGGGTTAAGGCTTTATTATGACAATTCTAATTCAAGAAGCATTTGAAGGTAGATGCTAAGCTGATATAATTCAGTACACCTTCTGGTGATGTCAGGGGTGTGTGGCATATGCAAACGAGTTATGCAAATGAATTGCATGCCCCAGTCACAAATGAGTTATACAAATGAGTTGCCTGCCCCAGTCACATCTGATTGGCAACAGCTCCTGCCAATCAGATCAGGAGGGAGGGGAGACTCTCAGGGATGCAGGAAGAGGAAGGGGTGGGTATACCCCAGGTAATCTCCCTCATAAGGGCCAGGGACCAAGGTTGCCAGGTCTCAAGAAATATCTGGGGATTTTGGGGGTGGAGCTGGGAGCAAGGGTGTGACAAGCATGACTGAACTCCAAAGGGAGTTCTGGCCATCACATTTAAAGGGACTGCACACTTTTAAAATGCTTTCCCTTTATTTGGAATAATGAAGGATACAGGCACCTTCTTTGGGGGCTTATAGAATTGGACCCTCTTGTCCAGTATTTGAACCTTGGGGGAGGTATTCTGAAGAGAGGCACTGGATGTTATGTTGAAAATTTGGTGCCTCTACCTCAAAAAACAGCCCCCCAAGCCCCAGATGCTTGTGGATCAATTCTCCATTATACCCTATGGCAGGGGTGGCCAACAGTAGCTCTTCAGATGTTTTTTGCCTACAACTCCCATCAGCCCCAGCCAGCATGGCCAATGGCTGGGGCTGATGGGAGTTGCAGGCAAAAAACATCTGGAGAGCTACCGTTGGCCACCCCTGCCCTATGGGAATTAGTCTCCATTGGGCATAATGGAGTGCCCAGCAGACATTTCCCTTCCCTCCATGTTTTCTGATAACCCTGAAGTGGGGGGGAGGGCTTCCAAACCAGGGGATCCCCTGCCCCCAATGGGGGATTGGCAACCCTACCAGTGACTGAGGCCTTGGAAGTTGTTAGTCATCTTGTAGGCTTACAGGCTACAGGGGAGGGCACTAGAAAGAGAAAAGGAAAACCTAGGGTAATGTTAGCCCTTTCCTCTTGCTAATTTGAGGCCTGTTGAGGCTCTGGGGGATATGCTGGCCCCACCCATTCCAAATGGTGCAGCAAAAACTCACAACCTCCTTGAACCGAGCTAGCCCATTGGTCCCCCAAGCTAATTGATTTCTGCATTGATCCTCCAGATACTGGAGATTGAACTTAGTGCCCACTGCATATAAAGTGTGGCCACGTCCTGGGTTGCTGTGATGTGGCTGTGTGTATATGCTAGCCTGTCTAGAGCTGCTGTGTTCTTCTAATCATAAAGTTGTCAGGCGGCCTGAAGAAAAATGTGCTGTCACTTTAATAGAGGCTTAATGGGATGTTATTTGCCAGGTGATGTTATTTACCTCCATGCCATAAAAAGCTTCAGCTGACCATTTCTACACATTAAGACTCTGTTAAAGGAGCAGGACATTTTCTCCACGTCAACTGGCAACTGAGTCTAATTATAGGAGCTGTGCACTGGAGAGGAGGAGGGCACAATATGTTCGCTTGGGCATTTCAAGCTGCTTTGCTTCCCAGAGGGATCCCAAGCAGCGTTAAGAACAGAAGAGAAGCCATGTTAGATCAGGCCAGTGACCCATCGAGTCTAACACTCCATGTCACACAGTGGCCAAAAACCAGGTGCCATCAGGAGATCCACCACAATGTTCCCTCTAAGCTGCAGAGTCTTGTGAGCAGAAATTCTACTTTGTGAGCTAGTGGCATTAAAGTTGTGAGCTACAACTTAAATTATTGTGCTCGAGGGTCATCCTTCCTGGGCTAAGACAAAAATGTGTGAGCTGGAGGCTAACCATCTGTGAGCTAGCTCAAGCTAACTCAGCTTAGAGGGAACACTGGGCCAGATTCCAGAAGCCCTTCCACTATTGCCCCCCAAGCACCATGAATACAGAGCATCACTGCCCCAGATGTTCCATCTACACCTTGCAGTTAATAGCCACTGGTGGACCTCTGCTCTATATGTTTATCTAATCCCCTTGAAGCTGTCTATGCTTGGAGCCACCACTAGTATCATGATTACATTTCTCACTAGAAACTGAGCTTTTCTTAGGACCAAGTCCAGGATTACCTGTCCCCTGCTAGGTTCTGTGACCATTTGCTAGAAACCCAATCTCTTTCTCCTGACTTGAACAGATATTGACCTAATCAATGTGTGGGTAGTTAAAATCATTATGATGCTATTATTTTATCTAGCTGCTTTCCTTAATTTGCTTGCTATTTTAAAATCGCCCTCTAACCTTTGATCTCGTAGGCGATAACAAACTTCCAGAGTTCAAACTTCCTTTTGGGCACACTGTTTCCACCCCTAGCGTTTCTGAAAGTGAATCTATTTCTCTTACATTTCAGCTTACAAAAACAAAATAAAAAAGGTGTCAAACTATACCCAATGGGGCTGCTCTGAGTCCGGCAAGCTGATTTTCACAGACGCCAACACAGAAGTCCTTTACCTTGTGCCTCTGACCCTGCCCATGTTAAATATCTGTGAAGGAGGATGGGAAAATCAGCCTAGAGAGCTCCTCAGCTGCTGTTAGGCTATTGGAACAAGCCAAAAAGATCTTCCTTCCTCTGACAAAAATGCCACTTGTGCTGCCTAGGTTAAATATCTGCATCAAGAAAACTGCATGTGCGTGCACACACACACACACATACACAAAACACACTCACACATCTTTTGTTAAGGATAGGGGGAAGCTTTATAGGATGGAAAAGAACAGATTCAGGGAAAGGGAAAAAGCTTAGCCAGTGGTTATTGCTTGGGTTGCCAACCTGCTAGTGGTGCCTGGAGTTTTCCCAGAATTAAAACTGAACTCCAGACTACAGAGATCAGTTTCCATGGAGAAAATGTCCTTTCTTTAATAGGTGGAATATATGCAGGGCTTGAATTCAGCAGGAGCTCATAGGAGCACAGCTCCTGAACCTCCAGCCAGGGTCTGCATGATCTCGGGGCATATGCAAATAAGATATGCTACTAAGCTCCTGCACCTTTTATTCCTGTGAAATGACCCCTGAGTATATGGAATTATATCCTTTTATGGTCTGTCCGCAAGCCCTGCCCTCCCAGGGTCTACACCCAAATCTCCAGGATTTTATCCATCCTGGAGTTGACAATTATTGCTTGTTTTTTAAAGAAAAAGGCTGCACGAGGTACTGTCCTGTTTGAAAGACTGATGGTGGGGGGCACTTAGCAGAGAAAGGAAGAAAAAGCTTTTTATAATATTAACAAAATGGCATAGGCATGGGGGGAGTACTGCTTGTGACTCCACAGGCACTATCCAGTAGGTGCCTGCGGCATGTCTGTAGCCTTGGGGAAGCCTCCCATTTCCTCTGTGATCAAATCTGGGCTGAGTGCTTAGAAACAGCAAGTGGAGAAAAGTGTCTGGATTTCCTGTAAAGGATGACTAGCAACTGCATGTTGACAAAAACATTAGCCTGGGAAAACCCCGTGTGAGTTTGTCACTCAGTGCTCTGCTGTCTCTCCCTTTTCACCATCAGTCTTTGCTTGTCAGCCATCAGCCTGTCCTTCATAGACAAGCGAACTGGATATGGACAGCTCCAACTGTTCCCTGGGCTGCTTCGTTAGTTTGTCAAGCCAATGGGAAGTTTTCGCTTCTCAAATGCCCAGCTGAGCTGGGAGAAAGAAATATACACCAAGCACCATCTTAGAAATGCTGCTGCTTCACTGATTGGATGGAAGTTTGGAGAACAATGGGATCTATTCCTGGACAGGAGAGAGGAGATGCAAGCAGGAAGCTTCGTGTTTCTTGTACACAGTCCAGACGCTTCCCAGTTACAGGACCTGAATTTGAGCTACAGCTCAGGGCAAAATTTAGAGGTCTGTGACCAGAGTTCCAAATTTATCCCTACAAAGAAGTTGCAGTAAGATGCAGGAACTCAATAAAGATCAGATCATGACCCTGGAGGAAAGAAGTCAGCATTCCCCCATGCACCTGATGCTGTTCTGTTGCTTCTATAGTGTCATGATTCTAATTCAAGGGTTGACAGCATCTTTTCTTTAATGAGAGCTACTTCTGATTAATGAAGTTCATTATGGAGGAAAGGAATAAGATGAAGCGCATCTTTGCCAGCTGTGTAACTTTTATGCTGAGGATTGCTTTCTCCTTTCCTATCTTGGGTCATTTATAAAGCTTGGGCCAAAGGACAAGAGGCAAAGGGCTCCTGGACCGTGCTTCTCAGCCTGACTTCAGTCAACCAGCCAGTGATTCCAGGACAAAGCACTTGTGCTTTCTTGGTTTGTTGCTGCACAATGGTTGATTTTATACATTTTTTTTTCTTATGCTAGAGCTGTCAGGTCCCTTCTGGCAACCAGTGGGAGATGGGGGAACTTATCAGGATTGGGAGGGAGGTCTGGGCAGCATTGCCAGTGATGTAGCTACATCACTTTTGACCCGTACAGGAAGTGACATCATCACATCACAACATCGTTCTGGTATTTGGGCAAAAACTCTGTGGTAAAAATAATTTCTATTGTAGCAGTTTTGCCCAAATTGCAGAGCATCTCCTGGATATTGCTGAGTTGATGGCTTCATTTCTAGTGCACACCAGAAGTGATGTCACCGGGGATGGAATTCTATCAGGAGCTCCTTTGCATATTAGTGCTTCAGTCATGTATTGAAATCTTATGGTGCCTGTTCAGTGTAAGCAGGGTTTTTTTTGTAGCAGGAACTCCTTTGCATATTAGGCCACACACCCCTGATGTAGCCAATCCTCCAAGAGCTTACAAAAAAGAGCCTTCTAAGCTCTTTTTAGGCCACACACCCCTGATATAGCCAATCCTCCAAGAGCTTACAAAAAAGAGCCTTTTAAGCTCTTGGATGCTTGGCTACATCAGGGGGTGTGGCCTAATAAGCAAAGGTGCTTCTGCTAGAATTCCATCCCTGGATGTCACCATGCTGTAGTCAATGTAGCCTGGGCCTCCTTCTCTCCTTGTATTTCCCCCCACCAGCTGGGCAGGAGCAGAACCTGGTGGTGAGGAAGTTGGCAGTCCTACTTGTGATCAGCTGTTTTGGGTAGAATTGCCAGTCTCCAGGCGATCAGAACAAAATAGCACCAACTCTAATGGCACCAACTCTAGTACCAAAATATTCAGTGTCTATATTACACTTATTCAATATTCATCAGTCACAAACACCAGTTTCATTCACACATCATCAGTTCAATTTACACAGAAGGAACAATTTCAAAGTTATCAGTTACAAACAGCAGTAACATTCACACAATATCAAGATCAATGTGCACAAAAGGAATAATTTCAGGATGCCCAATAACATTCACACAATTATAAATCAATTCCAACTCAAGAACAAAGTCCACACGAGAATCCCAGGGGAAAATCTCATTCTGGTCACCTTCATCATTGAACCCTTTCAGAATATAGTAGCCAACTAATAGCCACCAATACTACGTAGAATTCTGAGTATTTATTCCGCAGGAATTGTTTACTTATACTCAGGGCTTTTTTGTAGCAGGAACTCCTTTGCATATTAGGCCACACACCCCAGATGTAGTAGTCAATCCTCCAAGAGCTTTCAGGGCTCTAAGTACAGGGCCTACTGTAAGCTTCAGGAGGATTGGCTACATCAGGGGTGTGTGGCCTAATATGCAAAGAAGTTCCTGCTACAAACCCCCCCCCCTGCTTACACTGAACAGGCACCATAAGATTTCAACACATGACTGAAGCACTAACTTTCATTGTGGTACAGCCTCATGATGTCTGGAGGTCTCCCAGAATTACAGTTGGTGCCGAAATCAGTTCCTCTGAAGAAAATGGCTGCTTCAGTAGGTGGACTCTATGGAATTACACCCCCTGAGGTCACTCCTCTCCCCAAACCTCGCCCTCCCCAGGCTCCACCCCCAGGATCTCCAGGTATTTCTCAGCCCAGAGCTGGCAACCTTAGCTTTAGGTAGTTTCTGGAGAAGAGCAGGATAAAATTGCTTAAACAAATTAATGCATTAAAATATACCAAGCTACTCCCCCACCTCCACATGTTAGCAAGCTTTGTTCTTCCCTAGAAACAGGACAAAGATAGGGTTGCCAATCCTTAGGTGAGGGCAGGGGATCCCCTGGTTTGGAGGCCCTCCCCCTGCTTCAGGGTCATCAGAAAGCAGGGGGAGGGAGGGAAATGTCAGCTGGGTACTCCATTATTCCCTATAAAGATAGATTCCCGTGGGGTATAATGGATAGTAGATCTGTGGGTATCTGGGGCTCTGGGGAGCTGTTTTTTTGAGGTAGAAGCACCAGCTTTTCAGCATAGCATCCAATGCCTCTCATTAAAATACCCTCCAAGTTTCAAAAGGATTGGACCAGGGGGTCCAATTTTAGGCGCCCCTAAACAAGGTGCCCCCATCCTTCATTATTTCCAATGGAGGGAAGGCATTTAAAAGGTGTGCAGTCCCTATAAATCTGATGGCCAAAACTCACTCTGGAGTTCAATGATGCTTATCACAGCCTTGCTTCTGGCTCTACCCCAATGTCTCCTGACTCCACCCTCAAAGTCCCCAGATATTTCTTGAATTGGACTTGGCAACCCTAAACAAAGAAGAGCACCAGATATGAAACGATTTGTTAAGCGATGTGGAGAAAAACCCTAAGAACTAAAAAGACGGGGGTTTTGCAAGCCTACAGCAGTTCTTTCTCATCCCCCCCCCCCCCCGATACCAGTAACTCACAGGCTCCCTCTTGAAGAGCCCTCCTCTGACTGTTATGTTTCTCCCTGCTGCAAACAACACATCTGGAACAATCAATCAGTAAACTCATATATCATCACATATCATTTGGCCCTTGATGAGTGAAACCATTTCTCATTCTAAGAATTGGTTTTGGGACATTTACATGAGCAATGCAAGAGGCAGTGTTCCTGCACATGTGCAAAGGGTTTCCCATTCTTCACTGATTAACCATATCCCATCTCCTCAGAAGAGCATAGGGCATGTTTAGGTTTGTTCTTTCTGATTAATGAATAACTATCGATTTCTTTGTTTCATTTTTTAGAAGTTCAGCTCCAATGCAAAATGATTACATTTAATGTGATGATAAAGCATAGGAGGGGTGTTTCTTTTTTTTTAAAGGAGGTATCATAACTTTTTTTTTTAAGGAAGGATGTATCCCTGTAGCCAGGGGTGCCGAAGCAGCTTGGATTCATGAATGAGAATAAAGTGGGACCTACTTCTCAGTAAGCATGTATGAGTTTGCCCTGAAGGAGAGGTAATAGGAGAGGTAATAATTGGGAGGGACGGTGGCTCAGTGGTAGAGCATCTGCTTGGGAAGCAGAAGGTCCCAGGTTCAATCCCTGGCATCTCCAAAAAAGGGTCCAGGCAAATAGGTGTGAAAAACCTCAGCTTGAGACCCTGGAGAGCCGCTGCCAGTCTGAGAAGACAATACTGACTTTGATGGACCAAGGGTCTGATTCAGTATAAGGCAGCTTCATATGTTCATATGTTCATATATGTTCATGTTCAATAGTCAAAAAGGCATTCCACTGTAATACTTTTGCTCTTAAGCAGGGCTGTTTTTGAGCAGGAACACACAGGAACGCAGTTCTGGCTGGCTTGATGCCAGAGGGTGTGGCCTAATATGCAAATGAGTTCCTGCTGGGCCTTTTATACAAAAAGGTCCTGTGTGAAACAATGGTGATGTCAGGAGGTGTGGTCTAATATGCAAATGAGCTCCTGCTGGGCTTTTTCTACAAAAAAAGCCCTATGCTTAAGCAAAACCTGATATGTATGGTACCTAATCTTCTTCAGTGACATCCATATTTTGATATATTATAGAATTTTGTGGTTTTTATGAAGCGTCTCGCCGTGATTGCTTGACCTGCTTCTATGCCACAGAAGGATATGTCAAACTGGGGGAAGTCTTCGGCTGAATCAAGGAATTCTGGGGGACCTTAGGATAGGAGGATTGGAAATGGAAAAGTGTTCAAGGGAATGAAGGAAAAAAGAGAAAGCTAGGAAAGGAAAGCTGGGAGAATATATGACCAGGAGCTGCAGAGATAAAGAAAGTTGAAATTCACTTATTGATCTGAAACTGCTTTCAAATCTTTGGCTGGAGGCCTCTAATTAGTCTTGCATTTCGCTCTTACAAAGAAAAGCTCCTGCCCTCAGGAGTGGGGGGAAGCCTCATTGTCCAAATGAGTGTTAAACTAGGGCACATTAAATATCTCTTCTGGATCAGAAGCCATGGGGTCTTCTGTACCAGCCACATACTGCTGCCAATCTCTAGCTAGTGGCTGGAGATCTCCTAGAACAGGGGTGGCCAGATTTGCTTAACATGCTACCTAGAATAAACATCAGGTGTTTGAGAGTTGAAAGGGAGGGAGGGAGATGGAGGAGGGAGGGAGAGGTAGAAAGAAAGGAACTTTAACTTTAAATGCATTCTCCATTCCAAGCCACTGGCTGTCTTAGCTTGGAAAAAGAGACAAATGTCTTCTCCAAACTGGCCAACAGGGGAGTGGGGGCTTTAAGTGTCATTCAATATGTGGGAAAGAGCTACATATGGCTCCCAAGTCATAGTTTGGCCACCCCTGTCCTGGAATTACAGCAAGTCCCCAGGCCACAGAAAATGGCTGCTTTGGAAGGTGGACTCTGTGACATTATACCTCACTGGAGTCCCTCCCCTTCCCAACCCCCCCCCCAAGCTCCACCCACCAAATCTCCAAAATTTCCCACTTCAGAGTTGGCCACCTGGGACACCACTGTTTAAGGTCATGACTCTCCATCCACAGTCTTTGCTGTGATAACTGCACACATGCTTTAACATGTGGGATTGTGCCAGAGCGAAAGGTCCAGACAGATGCAGGATCAGTCAGGGATTCCAGACATCCTGCAACGTCACTTGTCCCCGCTCCCTACACACACCATTTATCCAGCACAGCTTCTTGTCTAGACTTCTGCATGTCTCAGACTGACCTATAGTGGCTGAATAATATATTGCAGACACCTTCTCCATACATTATTAGTTACAGGAATATGTACTGCAAGAGTGTGTTCTCACCAATGCCTTGCCGCTGCTTCTCTTTCCCTCTCGCACTGCTTCATTCTGAGCTAAAAATGGTTTGTACCATTCTTGGTCGGGTGTCTGTTCTCTGTTCATTGCTTAACAGGCTTCTGTTCTTTTGCGCCTTGAACACCAACACAAGTCCTGATTTTTAAAGAAAAAATATGCGAGAGACCAGCAAACCGAAGATAGAGTGCTAAGTGGCTAACAGAGTAGTCCTCAGCAGGGCTACACCCAGGGCTTTTTTTTTTTTGTAGCAGGGACTCTTTTGCATATTAGGCCACACACCCCTGATGTAGCCAATCCTCCAAGAGCTTACAGTAGGCCCTGTAAGAAGAGCTCCGTAAGCTCTTGGAGGATTGTCCTCATTGCAGGATATGCAAAGGAGTTTCTGCTACAAAAAAATCTCTGGCTACACCCATCTAAGTCCATTCAAGTATGTAACTTGAAGGGTGTCATTTTGTTTAGGACTGAACCAGGAGTGGGCTGGGGGGAAAGATGACCCTAGAAAGGGCCTTGCCTCTGACCCTTCTAGTTACATAATTCTACTTACCAACTTCTCCCCACAGGGGCGAGAGGAAGAAAGCAAAACTGCCAGCCCAGCTAACCTTGCACTGAGTGCCTCCTTAGAACCATAGAGTTGGAAGGGACCTCTAGGATCATCTAGTCCAACCCCTGGCAGAATGCAGGAAATTCCCTGTGCCATGTGGGGCTCAGCCAGGCACTTCCTTCTCCAGGCAGGGCATCACCTTCTTGTGACTGGGCGAGGTGGGAAGGCTTCCCCCACCCCCAAACCGAACTGAGCAATGTTTCAAGGGGTTCCGAGATCATCTTTGCAATGAATTCCAAGATGACTTGAGGTCATTCTCTCAGCCCTCATCTCCCTTTCCTTCTTATGATAATGTTCCCCTTATTTACAGGGCATTTGTAAGGATTGCAGCAATATAATATGCATGAAGTGTGCTGAACTCTTGAAAATGCTAACCACCAGCATTATTAACCCACAGATAAGCCACTGGGGATAAATGTGGGATATAAATAATAGAATCATAGAATTGGAAGGGACCTCCAGGGTCATCTAGTCCAACTCCTGCACAATGCAGGAAATTCACAAATACCTCCCCCCACACATATATACAACCCCAGTAACCCCTGTTCTATGCCCAGAGGATGGCAAAAATCTCCAGGATTCCTTGCCAATCCGGCCTGGAGAAAAATTTCTGACTGGCCCCAAAGTGTCAATCAGCATTTCCCTGGGCGTGTAAGAAGGGGCCACAAGAACTAAGCACTGATGCTCTACCAAAAAAAACCCCAAACCCTCCAGGAATTTCCCAGCTCAGTTGGCAACCCTATTTATGAATAAGCCTTTTTTGCATTTGTTCTGTTTCTGTGCCCCGTCATTGTAAGCCTTTTAATTTCCCCCATGTTTGTTGCTGATGTCCCTGATTCATTTTCTTGTGCTGTACGCAATCAAGCAATAATAATGTTAAAAATTGCATCAATTTAGAGGGAAGGAAACAGAAATTGGGAGCACAAATAAAGAAACATGGGTCTGATTTGCACAAGGAAGAACCAAACCTAAAACAGAGATTTTTGAGCGGAAGCAGCGGGACTGAGGAATTCAGTGTTATCCCAAGATATAGGGGAGGGGCAACACACATCCCTGTCTTCTTCCCTTCTTCCCTCCAGGCCTCATTAAAACATGATGCCGGTAGATACAAAGACCTCGTTCATACAATCTTTCAAGTATCTCTGCGTTCTCAAGTGCTTTGTGTGGAACTTTAGTCTATTACAATTTCATAAGCAACATGCACATTGGACTGGGGTACTAACGTTCAAGATGTAGCCGCGCAGCTCAGATGAGATGGCGGCCACGAGCAAGACAACAAAGCTGTGTTCTTCTTGCTGGCAGCACTCTTTTTAACTCAGGCCTCACTTTTGGCTGGTGGCCACCTCCCAAATCTGCAAGCTCACAAGTGCACGGCGGCCATCTCAGAATTGCAGGCAGCAGAAGAGTGGAGAGTGGCGGTCCACAGGGACTCCCGAGTTGCTATCTTACCATGCTTGGCTGCAATCAAATGATAGTGCAAATAGTCGAGAATCAAAGCCAGTATCTCAGGCAGGGGATGCGGAGGCAGTACGCAAACTAATTGCCGAAGCAATATACCACATGGACTATTGCAGTTTCAAAAGTCCTGAAAGGCACGTTAGGCATTTGGAGATTCCTTTGTGAAGATCAGCGCCATCCCACAAAGCTGATGCAGGTGGTCTCATGAAGCCATGCCATTTACTTACCTACTTATTGAAATATTTATACTCCATCTTTGCCAGAGTTTGAGGTAGACTTACAGATTCAAATTAACAATGACAAAAATACCACAAAACTGCACCTGTTCCTCTTCTTCCCAATCAGATCTTTTTTCCTTTTTCTTTTTGTAGCAGGAACTCCTCTGCATATTAGGCCACACACCCCCAATGTAGCCAATCCTCCAGGAGTTTACAGGGCTCTTAGTGCAGGGCTTACTGTAAGCTCCAGGAGGACTGGCTACATCAAGGAGTGTGGGCTATTATGCAAGGAGTTCCTGCTACAAAAGAAGCCCTGCTCTTAATAATGTGCTCAGCGTACACCCTATAAAAAGCCCTACCAAATAGAGGGCTGTATAGCAACTCAAATACATCTCTAGAGATAGCACCACCATCTCCTGAAAGTGAGCTTGGGGGAGTGGCTAGGCACAGCAGACTCTAATCTGGAGAACTGGGTTTGATTCCCCACTCCTCCACATGAAGCCAGCTGGGTAACCTTGGGCCATTCATAGTTCTCTCAGCCCCACCTACCTCACAGGGTTTCTGTTGTGGGGCAGGGAAGGTAAGCTGCTCTGAAATACTGAGTGAAGGGCGGGGGATAAACCCAATCTCCTCCTTTCTTCTTCTTCTTCTTCTTCTTCTTCTTCTTCTTCTTCTTCTTCTTCTTCTTCTTCTTCTTCTTCTTCTTCTTCTTCTTCTTCTTCTTCTTCTTCTCCTCCTCCTTCTCCTTCTCCTCCTCCTCCTCCTCAGGGTGCCTGTTCCACAGTGTGTGAGAGCCATGATGCCAGGCAGATTTCTCCAAGTGGGAAAACAGCTAGCAGGTGACCATCTCAGGACCACAATTGCTGCTCGGGGCTAGGGTGGTGTAGTAATTAAAGTGTCAGGCTAGGATCTGGGAGAACCAGGTTTGAATCCCCAGTCTGCCATGGGAGCTTTCCAGGTGACCTTAGGCCTGTTGCACAATTATTACCCAAACTGGCATACAGCAAAATGCAGTTGATGTAACCAGGGGTGAAATTCTACCGGGAACTCCTTTGCATTAGGCCACACTCCCTGATGTAGCCAATCCTCCATGAGCTTACAAAAAAGAGCCTCGTAAGCTTTTGGAGGACTGGCTACATGAGGAGTGTGTGGCCTAATATACAAAGGACCTCCTGCTAGAATTCCACCTCTGGATGTGCCCATGTGCCCCATACGGAGGCAATGATTTCTGCCACTGACTCATCTACGCGATCGCCACTGAGCTGGGAGCTCATTGGAACCCTGGCCGGCTCCTACTGATAATGGTATGGCAATCAGTGAACATTCCGAACTTGGCCTCTGAGCAAACCGCAACGATCTTCTCTTCTCGTCCAGCTGTCTCCGTTCTTTCTCCCGCTCTAGAATCCAGACGCAGCGGCATGCTGACAGCAACATGTGAGAATGTTTCATCCATTAAGATTTAAACTAATACTGTTCTTTTTGTTCCTGTTTTTTTTTTTAAACAAAAGAAACCCGCCCTGCAATCTTTCAGCCCAGACCTTCTTTGACAACATGCCTCAAAATCGATTAGTTTATGCGGAAAGGTCGGGGCTGCTAGAATGACATTCTCTCTGCTGTGCCTTTGTTCTATTTTTAATGGCCCTCGCTGACACTAATTTTACAACGAGCCGGTCCCTTACACCACCCACTGATTGCGGAGCACCGATCCATGGTTTGATGCTGATTCCCTGGGTACAAGGCTGTGTAAAAGCAGATGGAACTGTATGTTTCTCCAGTGAGGGGCCTGCAGCTGAAACAAGCTGCCTTTGGCATTTGACCTCAAGGATCAGGAAAGGGAAATGCCCCAGCATTCCCCCCCTCTTTTGACAGAAGTCTAGTCTGTCAGAAATCCTGTCCTAATTCTCTGAAATACCTGCTGATCTGTCTATCTTTTTGAGCTCCTTCTTATCCAGGCCACCTCCCACCGGTGGGCACCTGCCTCTTCCATCTCCACCCCCACGCTTCTTCCTTGCTTATGCCCTTCTATTCATTACAGCTTCAAGTAATACACACATCAATGGACTTACTCCTGGAGATCTATTGGAAATCCATTTCTCCTGATAGAGAAGGGCTCCAGACCCACGACGGGAACAATAATTTTTAATTAAACTTGCTGCAAGAGGCTCTTTATCGCTGGCATCAGACAATCAACCCAGAGGCTTTCTATCTTCCTTGCACTTTAAAAAAAAAACCCACAAGATTTGTTGTCAATAAAATCTTTATCAGATGAGTGGTGCGGCGGCGATCGCTTTGGTGGCTGATCAGCGGGAGTACAGCAAAGGGGTCAGCTGTATCCTTAGTCTCATGGATCGTATCGTTCCTAGGGCTTTTAGGGAAGATGTTAGAGCTCCCTAGTGAAATAGCACAGATCATTTTGGCTACATTTGCATATTTTTTTTTTTGCTCAAAAAGGAAGATAAATGTACATCTAATCCTCACCATCCACCTTTATCTATTAATTCATCCCGTGATGTTTCATTCCCACCAATGGTGCAGGTGATGACTTTTGCAAGATCAGCAGAGGCAATGCTAGGAGTGCATTTTCCAGAGCAAAATAGATTGTGACAACGATCCTCTGTAGCTTACAAGTGGAAGCCTTTTCCCCTGCATCTATTTGAAATTTAGCACAGGGGATCCCATGGGCGAGGGCTATAGAGGGGAAACAAAGGTGTCAGAGCAACCCTGCATATGTTTTCCATGTATGAAAACAAAGTAAATATGGAAGGGGAAATATTTTTTTTTAAGATATGGGAAAATTAATGCTTGAATTGTATACAGTCTGTGCATGCTAATGTGCAATCCATACATGCAGACAGCATTCCCAGAGGATATTACCGTAGTTACTATTTCCACTAGGGCTGAAACACAATCCCTGTAAAAAGTGTTTAAGGAATATACATAAGAGCATAAGAGAAGCCATGTTGGATCAGGTCAATGGCCCATCCAGTCCAGCACTCTGTCACACAGTGGCCAACAGCGACAGGTGCCATCAGGTGATCTACTAGTGGGATCAGAACACTAGAAGCTCTCCCACTGTCACCCTCCAAGCACTAAGAATACAGATGATGAGGAGGATGATATTGGATTTATATCCCGCCCTCTGCTCTGAATTTCAGAGTCTCAGAACGGCTCACAATCTCCTTTATCTTCCTCCCCGCACAACAAACACCCTGTGAGGTGGGTGGGGCTGAGAGGGCTCTCACAGCAGCTGCCCTTTCAAGGACAACTTCTGCAGAGATATGGCTGACCCAAGGCCATTCCAGCAGGTGCAAGTGAAGGAGTGGGGAATCAAACCTGGTTCTCCCAGATAAAAGTCCACATACTTAACCACTACACCAAACTGGCTCCCCAGAGCATCACTGCCCGAAATTTATGATCCTTCCAAATAAGACACTGTTTCTTCCATTTGCTTTTCAGAAACCTCTCTTGAGAACATATGTTTCTGCAAATCGACATGGTCCTCAGTGCAAAGATTTGGTATCCACTAGGATTCCTAGATGCTTACAGCACAGCCAGGGCAGGGCAGGTGAGCATGTATGTATCACAAATTGGTACCGATTCATGACTAAAACACAGACAAACCAGAGTGTAGGGCTAAGGCCATATGATGTTTCCCAAACACAAACCAGATTGTGGGCTGCCAGCTATGGGCAACTGCAAGAGAAGCACTGTGGTCAGAAGGAGCCATAATAAGAGCCCAACTTGATGTTACATGTGACATGAGTTAAGATATGGTTGCCCAACCCAACTCATGGTCACATGTAACACCTTGTATGAAGTTGGACTGCTCACCTTGGCTTGGCTTGCTCCATTTGGCTTTTGAGCATCATGGCGGGGAGGAGCTTTTGACTTCCCTCAGGAAAAGTGACAATAGCCCCCCACCCGCCTTGCCATTTCAACTGGCAATTCTTAAAATAAATTTTGTCCCACTTTTCTCCCTGACTGGACTCAAAGTGGCTTTTCACATCATTCCCTCCCCCCTTCACTTAATCCTCATGACAATAACTATGTGAGGGGTAGGCTAGGCTGAGAGACTGTGACAGGCCTAAAATCACCTAGCTGGCTTCCAGTGAGGGATTCAAACCCAGTCATCCCAGATCCTAGTTTAATGCTCTAACCACTACAACAATAACAGCCCTCAGAAATGTGGGCAGAAATCCAGAAGTTCCTCCTTTCTCTTTGCAAAGCTTAAGAATTCAGCAGGGCAATAGAATACTTGTAAGGTGAATATACTCACTTCAGACGAGTTGTGACATGTCAGGTCGCACACCTGTGTTCCAACTCGTGACACATATAACAACTAGTTTGGCTCTAAAATATCTGTTCTTTCCCTCAACGGGGTGCAAGAAATTAAGAGGGACACCAACCAACATGCATTGTAACCATGCCTGTCTCCTTATGATGGACCAGCAATGGAGTCTCTTGCTAATACCTAAGCGGACAGGCTGCACTAAACTCTGTTCCTCAAAGAGATGTATCATTTTCCTGTTGAGAGCCAGTTTGGTGTAGTGGTTAAGTATGCAGACTCTTATCTGAGAGAACTGGGTTTGAATCCCCACTCCTCCACTTGCAGCTGCTGGAATGGCCTTGGGTCAGCCATAGCTCTTGTAGAAGTTGTCCTTGAAAGGGCAGCTGCTGTGAGAGTTCTCTCAGCCCCACCCACCTCAGAGGGTGTCTGTTGTGAGGGAAGAAGGTAAAGGAGATTGTAAACTGCTCTGAGTCTCTGATTCAGAGAGAAGGGCGGGGTATAAATCTGCAGTCTTCTTCTTGATATAAGAAAGATCGCCTAATCCAGGGGTGGCCAAACTGTGGCTCAGGAGGCACATGTGGCTCTTCCTCTTCCCTCCCTTTCAGACTCCAGGATCCAGTGGTGGCTGTCATGTGTAAATTCAGCTCTTCAACTAGATCACTGTGGTAGCTGTATGTATTCATTGCTATTCTGCGTCGTCATTCAGACTGAATGATGAAAAACCAAGTGACTGATATTACATATTGAAACCAGCCTGGAGAATTTCCAGATCTCTGCCAGGAATGAGCTGTGCTGGCAATGACACCCTTCCACAGTCACAAAAGCCTGTGATAGTTGGTGTGCTCTCCTGCATCTTTACTCATCTTGTATCCTCCAGCTTCTATTTTATTTCTTTAGTAGAAAAGAAGGGAAGGACAAGAATTTGGATTTATAGCCCACCTTTTACTTGGAGTCTCAGAGCAATTTACAGTCTCCTTCCCTTCCTCTCTCCACAACAGATACCCTGTGAGGTAGGTGGGGCTGAGAGAGCTCTGAGAGAACTGCTCTTGAGAGAACAGCTCTGAGAAAACCATGACAGGACCAGGATCACTCAGCTAGCTGCATGTGGAGGAGTGGGGAATCAAACCTTGTTCTCACAGATTAGAGTCTGCACTCTTAACCACTACACTAAACTGGTGCTCTTAACCACTACACTAATCTGGCTCTAGTATATTTTTATCCTGCTCTTCCCCCAAGGAGCTCTGGGTAGGGTACATTATTTCCTCCTCCTCCTCCTTGCCCTCCAATTTATCCTCACAACAACTTGTGAAGTAGATTAGGCTAAGAGACAGTGACTGACTGAAGGTCACCCAGTAAGCTTCATGGCCGAATGGGGATTTGAACCTGTGTCTTTCAGATCCTAACTGGGCACTTTAACTAGTGCAACACATGTTCACATCATTGCACCACACTGACAGACGGAGTTTCTGTCCCCTCTCCCTGGTCTTTGCAGGATTTTAGTGTAGCTGGACATCTGTCCAAGGTGGTCTCCAGCCACTTTAGAAGAACAGCCATGAGACAACTGTGGCTAGATGGACATCCTTTGCAAGGTCAGTTCTAGGTGAGCTGTCTAATTTGTTTTGGGACAGGCAGGACCTTGCAGTTTTCCTCCCTTCCACTTTCTTCCCCTTCCTATTCACAGTGATTGAGTTCAACAGGTTAACTTTGATTGCCTTTGCCTCAGTAGCATTCTGTTCATCTCAGCATGAAACCGGCAGGAGAAGTTTCCCTCCAGCCAGACTTCCATGAACAAACAACGTGACTCCCAAGGCCACATTACGGGGCCAGAATAATTTAGTTAGACAACTCCCTGGCTTTTCCTTTTCCACCCTGTCTTGGGTTTCTTTTGATTCCAGCAAAATCCAGAGAGCAGATCAATAAACCTGAGCTTTCAGCATTATATCGATTGGCTGGTTCTTTCTCTCCTTCTTCTTTTATAGAATTTGATGCCAAAGAATAAATTGGAAATAGGTCATTAGAGAGGAAAGGCTGGTTATTTTGCTCTGCTCTTCTGGTTATCAAAGCAGGACGGAAGGGGGTTAACTGAACTGGAAGATGGGACTGCTGTGCCCAAGAGCATTGAGGTTTTAGTACTGCCCAAGATGCACGCACACACAAAAAGATTTGTCTTCTTGGATCCTAACAGGTCTGAATCAAGCTTTCATTTGGAGGGAAATATAACAGAAGCCAATACAGTTTACTTGGTCCAAAAGATAAAATATTTCAAACAGAGGCATCAGGAAACATTCAACATGTGACACGTTTGAATGATTTAATTTGTGCTAAATTTTATTCCAGTCCAGTTTGGAACATTTGATGCTAATGATGCTAGTACATTCCCTCTGTTTGAAATTCAACGTAAAAGTGCAGGAATTTTGATAAGAGCAGGAGCATCCCTTAGTCACAGGATGGGAAGGTATGTGTCTCTTAAGAGTCAGGGGCTGTTTTACTTAAAAGCAGAATCTCAGTTTCTTCGAGATGCTCTTCTCAAATTAAAATCCCAGCAAGGATTTTGAAGGGGGTTAAATGAATTTAAAACAGATTATCACTGTTTCTCAAAGAAGAGGCTGTTGCACTGCTCTAGCTGGTATGGATGGGAAGAATGGATCCACCAGATCTCTCAAGAAGATATCTCCCAACCATGTCTAGGATCTATTTCAGCTGAATACCACCACCCTGCATATGGAAGTGTTTTTAGCTAATAATTATCAGGCACATTTTTATCCCAGACTTCTTCCAAGGAGCTGTGAGATTTATAGCAAGAAGATTCAAACTCGGGTCTCCGAAGTCAGACGCTGATTCCCCACTAGCCTTGCTGTGGTTTCATGCGCCTTTTTCCCATGGTGCTTCTGCCCAATTTTGCACACGCTGCCTTAAAGCTACTACTTGCCCTGCCTCTTTCCTAAGTCCTCTCTGCGGCTTCAAAATCTGGTTTTCAGAGAATCCTACTGCCGCAGAGAGAACTTGTGAAAGAGGCGGGGCAAGTTGCAGCTCTGAGGCAGCGTGTGCAAAATTGGGCAGAAGCAGCACGAGAAACAGGAGGGCGAGACTGCAACAAGGCTATTGGGGAATCGGCCTAAGCGTTTGTCTTATTTTCATCATGTGTGGGCCCATACTGTTTCTCCCCCCCACACACACCGCCTTGTCCACACATTTTGCTCCATTTAGCAGTCATTCATATATTTCATCGTATGTCCAGCTTTTGGGCTGGTAAACAAGTGGAAGATACAGCAGTGAAATACTGAAATGGTCACCAGAGGGAGCACAACATATGCAGAAATGGGGTGGGGGGGGGGGTAACCCATGCAATATGGGCACACAAGCGAGAAAATGGCATGTGTGGGAAAACCCTAACTCAGGGGTCCTCAAACTACAGCCCGTGGGCCAGATGCGGCCCGCTGAGGACATTTATGCGGCCCGCCGGGTTATGGCAAAATCAGACTGGAAGTGACGTTCAACCTAAACTCGCGTTAGCAACGCACACTTCCGGCACTGGGCTGAGGCGGTGGAGACAGAGTGTGAGGTGATACCGAGGTGAGGTGAGTTCCCAGGCCGGGGTGTGTGGTGTGGGGAAGGGAGAGAGATGCAGAAGACGGAGAACTGACGGCCCGCGGCCTTGTACAGTAATGGCAGTCCGGCCCTCCAACAGTCTGAGGGACAGTGAACTGGCCCCCTATTTAAAAAGTTTGAGGACCCCTGCCCTAACTGATCTTCTTGTTAACTTTCAAGCTGTTTTCTGCAGCTGTGGGCTCTGCAAAATCCAATGGAGCTATGACTAATCAGGACCTTGGCTAGCTCAGTGTGAGGACAGAACTAGGGAACAAGCTGGGAGCTCAAAAGCGTCTCTTTTGCTGCAGTCTGGAGACAAATGGAAACTGAGGCTGATTCACATGTTACTCACTCCATTTGCCCCCTCCTCACATGTTCATATATATTCTGGGAGTTTCCTGATTGTCGTTTAATTTCCAGGAGTGCATGTGCCTGTTTCACATCAAGGCTTGCAAGGAGAAGAGGCATTTGCCTTCCCTCCCATCCCGTTTTTCTGACCTGAAACAGCCCAAAGGAGTGGCTATTGGGAAATGTGTATGCATTGATAGCCACTTGCTAGTTTTCTCAGTTGGGGCAAACAGTGGCTCCCCAGAGTTATTTTAGGTTGAGAGTCCCTCATTCAAATTGGGCTCCCACATGCCTAGAAACTGAGTCCTCTTGCTTAAACCTCCAGGCATAAGTCTGAGAAATAGTCCACGTGGTGGCCATGTATCCCACTGTGTCACCTTTGTAGTATGTGACTCAGCTTTTACGTGAAGTAGCAGAGAGGTATGTGTCTCATGCCCCCAACTACCTGGAGGAGTATGCTCAGACTTAAAGAGCATCATTCCCCATCAGAGAGCCAGGCATTCCAATAGTGCTTGGAAGCCTTGAGTTGTCTCAGAACTTGATCAGGCAATGAATGAATGTTCTCCAGTCCTGAGGATGGTTCTGTGGGAGGTGGTTCTGGCACCAGACTCTAAGAAGAAAGGGAGGACTATTCCTCCAGATGAGGAAGACATCTCTGTCTTCTGGGACTTCTCTTGTCCTTCCATAGGGTAATGTCTGGTTCCTTGGTAGCAGAAAAGCAGAAGGACTATTCCTCCAGATGAGGAAGACATCCCTGTCTTCTGGGACTTCTCTTGTCCTTCTATGGGGCAATGTCTGGTTCCTTGGTAGTAGAAAAGAGCAAGAGTCCAGGAACATCGTAAAGACTAACAAAATTTGTAACAGGATATGAGCTTTCATGAGTCACTGCTCACTTCTTCAGATACCATAGAAAGTTCCCAGTCAAGGTTCTTGGGGTGGTTCCATAGAAATTTGTTCCTAGGTGTGTGTAGACTCAACAAAGCTCATACCCTGGTACAAATTTTGTTAGCCTTTAAGGTGCTACTGGACTCTTGCTCTTTTCTACTCTTACAGATAAACACCCATCTTGATGTTGGTGCCTGCTATCTGTGGTTGCTTCCTGAATCCAGGTTCCTCCACATCTGAGCATCCTCCCCTGATCTATGATGACAGGACTAATCATCCTCTTCAGTAACTGCTGAACTGCACAGATCCATAATTAGAAGAGAATCTCCACTAACTGGCTTAGGTTCCTTTCTGAGAGAGAAGCAACAGGGATTGTGTGAAATGCTTGCAGCCCTGAGGCAAAGTGAAAGCAACATGGAGAAGAAGAAGAAGAAGAAGAAGAAGAAGAAGAAGAAGAAGACTGAATACCCCACCCTTCTCTCTGAATCAGAGACTCAGACCACCTTACAATCTCCTATAACTTCTCCTCCCACAACAGACACCCTGTAAGGTGGGTGGGGATAAAGAGGATTCTCACAGCAGCTGCCCTTTCAAGGACAACCTATGCCAGAGCTATGGCTGACCCAAGTCCATTCCAGCAGCTGCAAATGGAGGAGTGGAGAATCAAACAGTTGTCCACTGTGAAGGTGACAAACAATATGGACTGTCTGCCAGAGTCTCGAGGCGGCAGGAGGAAGGTGGCGGGCCTAGCTCGCCTGGGAAATTATAGATGTTTGTATTCAAATGCTAGAAGTGTTCGAAGTAAAATTGGTGAATTGGAATGTTTAGTGTTGGGAGAAAACATAGACATTGTGGGAATTTCAGAAACTTGGTGGAATGAGGAGAATCAGTGGGACACGGTGATTCCTGGATATAAGCTATATCGGAAGGATAGGGAGGGAAGGGTTGGAGGTGGGGTGGCTCTGTATGTCAGAGAGGATATACGGTCCAGTAAGACTGAGATCAGAGAATTAGATTCGCTTTTAGAAATGCTTTGGGTTGAAATAGAGGGCCCAAAAGGAAATTTAACTATGGGAGATTGTTATCGCCCACCAAATCAAAAGAGAGAGGACAATTATAATATGATGGAAGGCTTAAAGATAGCAGCTAAACGTAAAAACTGTGTCGTAATAGGTGATTTTAACTACCCGCAGATTGATTGGGTCAATATGTGTTCTGGTCGAGAGAAAGAGATTGAGTTTCTTGATGCTCTCAATGACTGTGCTATGGAGCAGATGGTCTCAGAACCTACCAGGGGTGGGGCGATCCTGGATTTGGTCCTAAGTAATGCCCAAGACTTGGTGAGAGATGTAAAAGTGATTGCGCCGCTTGGGAACAGTGACCATAATGTTATTGATTTCACCGTTTGTATAAATAGGGAGTTGTCCAAAAAGACCGCCACAACCATGTTTAACTTTAAAAGGGGTAAATACACTGAGATGAGGAGGCATGTGAGGAGGAAACTGAAAGGAAAGGTACATACGGTCAAAACCCTTGGGGAAGCTTGGATGCTATTTAAAACTATAATCCTAGAAGCTCAGATAAAATACATACCACAAGTTAGGAAAGGCACAAACAGGCATAAGAAAAGGCCTGTGTGGTTAACAAACAAAGTAATGGAAGCTGTAAAAGGTAAGAAGGACTCCTTTAAGCGGTGGAAAACCAGTCCAAGTGAGATTAGTAAAAGGGAACACAGGCTGTGGCAAATCAAATGCAAGACTGTGATCAGGCAGGCAAAAAGGGACTATGAGGAGCATATTGCAAAAAACATAAAGACCAACAATAAAACTTTCTTCAAATATATTAGAAGTAGGAAACCAGCCAGGGAGGCAGTGGGGCCCTTGGATGACCATGGGGTAAAAGGATTACTGAAGGAGGATAGGGAAATGGCTGAGAAGCTAAATGAATTTTTTGCCTCTGTCTTCACTGTGGAAGATGAGAACTTTTTGCCCACCCCAGAACCACTAATTTTGGAAGGGGTATTGAAAGACCTGAGTCAGATTGAGGTGACAAAAGAGGAGGTCCTACAACTGATAGACAAATTAAAAACTAATAAGTCACCGGGTCCAGATGGCATACATCCAAGAGTTCTGAAAGAACTCAAAGTTGAACTTGTGGATCTTCTAACAAAAATCTGTAATCTTTCATTGAAATCTGCCTCCGTTCCTGAGGACTGGAAGGTAGCAAATGTCACCCCCATCTTTAAAAAAGGTTCCAGAGGAGACCCGGGAAATTACAGGCCAGTCAGTCTGACTTCAATACCGGGAAAGTTGGTAGAAACCATTATCAAGGACAGAATGAGTAGGCACATTGATGAATACGGGTTATTGAGGAAGACTCAGCATGTGTTCTGCAAGGGAAGATCTTGCCTCACTAACTTGTTACATTTCTTTGAGGGGGTGAACAAACATGTTGACAAAGGAGACCCAATAGATGTTGTTTACCTTGACTTCCAGAAAGCTTTTGATAAAGTTCCTCATCAAAGGCTCCTTAGAAAGCTTGAGAGTCATGGAGTAAAAGGACAGGTCCTCTTGTGGATCAAAAACTGGCTGAGTAATAGGAAGCAGAGAGTGAGTATAAATGGGCAGTCTTCGCAGTGGAGGACGGTAAGCAGTGGGGTGCCGCAGGGCTCGGTACTGGGTCCCATGCTCTTTAACTTGTTCATAAATGATTTAGAGTTGGGAGTGAACAGTGAAGTGGCCAAGTTTGCGGATGACACTAAATTGTTCAGGGTGGTGAGAACCAGAGAGGATTGTGAGGAACTCCAAAGGGATCTGTTGAGGCTGGGTGAGTGGGCGTCAACGTGGCAGATGCGGTTCAATGTGGCCAAGTGCAAAGTAATGCACATTGGGGCCAAGAATCCCAGCTACAAATACAAGTTGATGGGGTGTGAACTGGCAGAGACTGACCAAGAGAGAGATCTTGGGGTCATGGTAGAGAACTCACTGAAAATGTCAAGACAGTGTGCGTTTGCAATAAAAAAGGCCAACGCCATGCTGGGAATTATTAGGAAGGGAATTGAAAACAAATCAGCCAGTATCATAATGCCCCTGTATAAATCGATGGTGCGGTCTCATTTGGAGTACTGTGTGCAGTTCTGGTCGCCACACCTCAAAAAGGATATTATAGCATTGGAGAAAGTCCAGAGAAGGGCAACTAGAATGATTAAAGGGCTGGAGCACTTTCCCTATGAAGAAAGGTTGAAACGCTTGGGTCTGTTTAGCTTGGAGAAACGTCGACTGCGGGGTGACATGATAGAGGTTTACAAGATAATGCATGGGATGGAGAAAGTAGAGAAAGAAGTACTTTTCTCCCTTTCTCACAATACAAGAACTCGTGGGCATTCGATGAAATTGCTGAGCAGACAGGTTAAAACGGATAAAAGGAAGTACTTCTTCACCCAAAGGGTGATTAATATGTGGAATTCACTGCCACAGGAGGTGGTGGCGGCCACAAGTATAGCCACCTTCAAGAAGGGTTTAGATAAAAATATGGAGCACAGGTCCATCAGTGGCTATTAGCCACAGTGTATGTGTGTATATAAAAATTTTTGACACTGTGTGACACAGAGTGTTGGACTTGATGGGCCGTTGGCCTGATCCAACATGGCTTCTCTTATGTTCTTATGTTTAAACCTGGTTCTCCCAGATAAGAGTCTGCACACTTAACCACTGCACCAAACTGGCTCACCAAATTCAATGGAAGAAAAAAGTGGCAGCTACACCTGGAAACCACTTTCAAACTGATCCTTGGGTAGAAGGAACGTTGCCTTTTAATTAAATTGTCCACAGACACAATTGGCCAAGGATGTCTCTTCTGCACTTCTGCACGCACCAGCCTATTCCAGTTCCCCACTGCCTATCAACATGGCTGTATCGTATAGCAAAACCTGATGCATTTGTTTCCTCTTTCCCTAACAAGGGGCCAAAAATAACCTCCCTCAGCAAGAAGTCAAGGGTGTTCAGATGAAAAAAGAAAGAACACTCTCTGGCATGCTGTCCTGAAGTGCCTCTCCTCAGGCTCTTCCAGACAGAAGCTATAATGCAGATAGCTTGCTCTGAATGAACCCTAGCTCTCTGCAAGGCAGTTCTGGCTGCCAGTTATGGCAGGGGAGCATTCAAGGAGCTGTGGTGTATAGCCTGGGGGAGAGCAGCCAGACAACAGACTCTCCTTCTGTCCAAACACAATTCACAGCGGTGCAGTCCTAAGCAGAATGACACCCTTCAAAGCTCATTGACTTCAGTGGCTTTAGAGCAGCATGACTTGGCTTAAATTTGCTTTGCCCGTCTCCTGCTGAAGACAGAGCCTACGATGAAAAGGATCCTTAACAACTGTTGAAATTTCCTCAGTGGGTGCTGATTTGTAGGAGGTGATCTCCAGATAGCTCTGGTCCTGGAGGAGGAATCCCCTCCCAGCTGAGAGGATGGAATCAGATGCCTTTGTAATCTTGGCTTCTTTTCCAAATGGAGCAGTGGGGGAGACTAGTGGGAAGAAACAACGTGTTAAATTTGGGGCAGAGAAGATGGAGGGATGGCCATTTGTTGAATTGGCTGAAAGTCAGGCTAAGTCCCTCTCTCTGTGTCTCTGTCTCACTCTGCCTCTCTCTGCCTCACTCTGTCTCTATCTGTCTGTCTCTCTCTCTCTCTCAGGATCTCACATGGGATTATGGATCTGCTGCCTTGTTGGAGTGAATGCCATCACACATGCTGTACTGCATACTTCTAAATAAAGCAAAAATAACAGGTACCAAAAGTCTCTGATCGATTTCCCACTCACCCTACGTCACTCTGACGTTCCTCTTTTCACTGTGGCATCCTTCCAATTTCCCACGATCTGCCCCGGGGCTTCAGCTTGCATCAGCATTTTTGCACAGCAACAAGAAACTGGTTTTTAGAGGTTTCTGTTAACCGTGCAAAAACGCCAATGCAAGCTGAAGCCCCGGGGCAGATAGTAGGAAATCGGAAGGATGCTGCACTGAAATAAGGAATGTCAGAGCAGCATAGGGTGAGTGGGAAATCGGACTCACTGTTCCGTGCTCATCTAAAAGAAACCAGAACCAGTAGCATTGTCCCCAGAATTTCTCATCACTCAGGGAAGTGGAGGGAGCACAAAAGCAAGTCAGAGATATGCACTGCTGAATGAAACCAGGATGGAATAGAACTGTTTAGAGGAATGTAGGAAGGAATCTTGTTCAAATGAGACTGTTGGTACCTGGCCTAATATTCCATGTGATAGAGGCCGATCAGCAGATATGCATGGGATTAGTGCGATGGTCTTAAGGATCTGTTTTTGTCTCATGGCAAGAGCTGAACAGTCCCAATTATCTCCATCTTTGGATTGCAGTGTTAGGATGGATGAATTGTGATTGTGTGGACCCACAGGCAAGGTAGAGAGTGAGAGTGAGGAGGAAGAACCACAACACAAACCAGATTGGTGGAAATAGGTCATAGCTTTTATGGAAGACAACCATGGGCGCATTGGCACAGTATGGGAATGGAGTCAGCATCAAGTGACCTGTCTACCACCCGATATAACCTCCGTACCTCACCCTGCCTGCTAGGAGACACACTTCAGTGAGAACCTAAGAACATTAGAAGAGTCATTATGGATCATGCCAAAGGCCAATCAAGTCCAATATCTTATTTACACAGTGGCCAACCAGCTGCCTCTCAGAAGCCCACAAACAGGATGATGGCAACAGCATCCTCTTCCCCATATTCCCTAGCAACTGATACAAAAAGGCATACCCCTGATAGTCTTATCCTTAATGAATTTGTTTGCACCTCTTTGAAAGTCTTCCAAGTTGGCCGCTATCACCACATCCTGGGGCAGCAAGTTCCACAGTTCAACAATGTGCTGTGTGAACAGGTACCTCTTTTTCAGTCAATGAAATTTCAATGCACATAACTCTGTGCCAGATTGTGGCCCACAATTAGGAGTCAAAGTTTGAGTCATTGTTTTTAAGAAAAAAATATTTTCTATTTCTTCAGAAAGTATCCAGAGCTTTCCCCTCTTTTCTAGCTGCCCCAATTTGCCATTTATTCAAAGCAAAATATTGCTATTGATTTTTTTTAATAGCCAAGAGTCTGTTTATACTTATGAGGACTGGAGTAAATGAATGAAGATAATGTGGGTAATAGAAAAGGATGGAAAAGAATGCAGATTTTCAGTTTATTTCCTCATCCAAAAATAAGGAGACATAGCTTTGTAAGGAGAACTGATGGCAGCATTATGTCTCTAACTTTAACATCTCCCTTTGTTCATGTAGAAGGAAAATGAGGGCAAGCTTCACAATAAGGATGAACTATAATGGGGACATTCATAACAGAATAAACTTGTTCTTACTTAAAGGACTATTGCTTGGTACACAAGATGCAGATTCTAAGTGAAGAAGAAGGAAGTCATGATGCATTGCTTCATACCCCAAAGTGAAGGTGCCAACATATGAAGGTCATATCTCACTTATCCTTTCTGTGCACACACACAAAAACACCATTCCAGACAAATAACCAGTGCTTGCTGAAAGAGAGTTAGGAAAGGTAAAGCTCAGTATGAGAGATGCTAAAAACAACAACAAAAGGGTAAGAAAATAAGTACGGACATGGGAGGCCCATTTCAGGGACAAGGAAGTGAAATTGTAACAGCTGATGAGGAGAGGGCAGAACTAGTCAATACCTACTTTTCCTTAGATTTCTTTTGTGAGGAAAATGGCAAAAACAGAACATATGATGAGGAAAGGGAGTTGCAGCCTAGCATTGGCACAGGGGTAGTACATAACACCAAGTTTCTTTAAATGAAACTAAGTCCTGAGGGCCAGATGAACTGCATCCAAGTGTACTAAAAGATCTTGCAGATGTAATTTCTGAGGTTCTGACCATTGTCTTTGAAAATTCTTGGAGAACAGATTAGATGTCAGAAGACTGAAGGTGGGCAAATGTTGTCCCCATCTTCAAGAAGTGGGGAAAGGAGGATCTGGGTAACTACCAACCTGTCAGCTTGATGACTATTCCTGGAAAAGTTTTAGAACAAATCAACTGACAGTCAGTCCTTGAGTAGATCACAGAGATGTCCTTGAAAGGGCAGCTTCTGTGAGAGCTCTCTCAACCCCACCTACAAGGTGTCTGTTGTGGGGGAGGAAGGTAAAGGAGATTGTAAACTGCTCTGAGATTCAGAGTATAGGGCGGGGTATAAATCCAATATCATCATCTTGTTGTTGTTCTTCTTCTTCCTCCTCCTCCAGACTTTAGTCTGACATACTTACCACTACACAGCACTGTCTCTCACCCTTCACTGACCAATGGCAAACCCCCTCCCTTAGGTCATGACAGAGCATAAACTCTATTTAGACAACAATTTTAAGCA
The DNA here is from genome assembly GCF_032191835.1 of Heteronotia binoei. Taxonomy (NCBI): domain Eukaryota; kingdom Metazoa; phylum Chordata; class Lepidosauria; order Squamata; family Gekkonidae; genus Heteronotia; species Heteronotia binoei. The sequence goes on along the minus strand of NC_083234.1, from coordinate 24,621,476 downwards.
GACTTACTCAGAATCTTATCCAAGTCTATTCAGTGGGGCTTACACCCAAGAAAATGTTCTTAAGATTGCATCATTAAACATTCAGCTCAGCATATGGAGGTCAGAGCAGCAGGCACAATCCTGCTTCCCCTTCAACCCATTACCCTGAACTTGGCAGGACAGCCAATTATCTAGTTCAGCATTATATTTTTATCACCATTGGATTGAACTTGTAACACCAGGCAGAAGTAGGACAGCTCCCAAATGCAGCAGAGAGAAAGCAAGGAACATGAGGATAGAAGAAAGGGGAATGCAAGAGAGACAGAGCTCAGGACGTCGCTTAAGACACCCAGGAACCAGAGCAGAGATGAAATAGTACAGAATCATAATTAAAGTAGCTGTATAGTAAAATATGCAAATAGCAACAACCTGACCTGGAAAGTAAACAGGTTGACCACTCAAGTCTTTTTTTGGGGGGGGGGGGTGTAGCAGGAGGGCTTCTAGCCCCACTGGTAGACCTCTTGATGGCACCTGGGTTTTTTTGGCCACTGTGTGACACAAAGTGTTGGCCTGATCCAACATGGCTTCTGTTATGTTCTTATGTTCATATTTAGTCCTTCCAGAGCTATCCTGGGTAGGTTATTAAGAATGACAAGAACCTGGCATTCTTCTAGTTGTGGATATGACCACTATGATGGTGAGTTTGTTAAACCATGTTAGGTCAGTCAGTCATTCTTTATTACGGTCATTCGACCAATCAAACAACACACTTACACGTAAATTCTCTTGGTGGGCTGCAGGGCTTTTTTTGTAGCAGAAACCTCTTTGCATATTAGGCCACACCCCCTGATGTAGTCAATCCTCCAAGAGCTTACAGGGCTGTTCTTACAGGGTCTACTGTAAGCTCCAGGAGGATTGGCTACATCGAGGTGGAGGGGTGTAGCCTAATAAGCAAAGGAGTTCGTGCTACCAAAAAAAATGCCCTGGTAAGAGTTCATGCTACCAAAAAAAAAGTCCTGGTGAGCTGAAAATCCAATACAATTAAGGGCTGATCTGGTGGAAGTTTTTTGTTTTTTTCCCCCCTCCTTATTTATTTAACCACCACCTTGGAAATTTGGAGAACAAGCAGTTCTACACAGAATCCGAAATAGGGCTTACTCCCAGGAAAGGGTTGCTCTCTTGATCCCCAATATGCCTAGTTCCACTGGGATTCCACCTCTGACCTCACCACATTTCACCCAGCTTCTAGCCAGTTCCTAACCTTGGTCCATTGATTCATCTCAGACCCCCTCCTGGCCACACCCAAGTTGCTTGTACTATGCAAGGCATATTTTTTTGTAGCAGGAAATCATTTGCATATTAAGTCAAACACCCCAATGTAGCCAATCCTCCAAGAGCTTTTTGGATAAACATACGGAGGCAGTGGCTATTAGCCATAGGGTATAGAGATGGAACTCTGTCTGGGGCCAGTGATGCTTTGTATTCTTGGTACTTGGAGGGGTGGGGAGCAACAGTGGGAGGGCTTCTAGTGTTCTGGCCCCACTGATGGACCTCCTGATGATACCTGGGGGTTTTTTGGCCACCGTGTGACACAGAGTGTTGGACTGGATGGGCAACTGGCCTGATCCAATATGGCTTCTCTTATGTACTTATAAGCTTATAGTACACCTTGTAAGAAGAGCCCTGTAAGCTCTTGGAGAATTGTCTACATCAGGTATGAAATTCAAAGTGGGGCAACTGGTAGCAAGCCAGCATTCAGCCAGGCCTACAAGAAGTTTTCCTGGCAAGAGACTCCTGCATCTTAACTATTTTGATATAAGAATTCAACCACATTGAGCTGGAATTAGCTCATAGAGCAGCGGGGTGGGGGTAACTGTTTATTTTTGCGAGTAAAAGGCTAGTGAGTTATGAAAGGATTAATTAGTTAATGTCTGCAAAACACCATACAGGCTGCCAAGTATTATTAATATTATCCCATTCAAAAGAGAGCTTGTGTGCTTTACTTGTGATTAATTATTATTATTACAAGCACTTTGGCAACGACGGGGGAAAATCAAGGGTTTATTTAGAAATTAAATACTTGCCCTCCCTCTGGAGCCTTTTGGAGAAATGGATCGTACCATTTGCCTAGCATGAGGATGAAGCTACGTGGAGATAAAAAGGGCCTTGGGAAAATGAGGAAAGGAGTGGAGGTCCTGTCTGGAGTGGGGAAGGGAAAGTTTCTGGCTTTAGCAGAGGGAATGGAGGTGGATGACACATACTTTGCATTTGGCCTGATTTCCAACTTCTCCCTGGGGATTAGGATTGTCAGTCTCCAGGGGGTGGATAGAGATCTTCTGCTATTACAGTGGGTCTCCAGACAACCAAGTTCTGGTTCCCTGGATAAAGCAGCTGCTTTAGAGGGTAGACTCTATGGCATTCAGCTACCAGTTGCAAGTGGATTTTGCCATTTCACACAGTAAAATCCAGTTGCAAAGTGCACTGAAAGTGAATTGAAAGTGTATTATTAAGTGTGTGTGAAAGTGACCCAACTGTGGAGGCTAGACATATTAGGCCACATCCCTGATATCACCATTGTTTCACACAGGGCTTTTTTTTTGTAGAAAAAGTCTAGCAGGAATCATATGCATATTAGGCCACACCCCCTGACATTGCCATTGTCTTGCACAGGGCTTTTTTGTAGAAAAAGCCCAACAGGAACTCATTTGCATATTAGGCCACACCGCCTGACACTAAGCCAGCAGGAACTGAATACACCCAGTTTTGCTCATGCCCTGTGTTTTCTGCTGGGCACTCACAAAGCAGCACCCCTAGTCCATATCAGGTCTTGTGCATGGTTAGCTCTGGTCATTCTCCACATAACTCGTTGTCCTGAACATCAGGCTCACCCACTCTCCAAGATTTAGTAACATACCACCCACACTCCCTTCCCCTCTAGCACACCCGCTACTACCCTTTTAAAAATGTCAATACCATATGTGTGCGCTCCAATATGTATATATTTAAACCTTACTGTGTTCTACAATAAAATTTATTGTTCTTTCATAATTGACCAGGTTAGTGACTCCAGTAAAGGGTCTAGCAGGGACAAGGGTCTTGGAAGGTGTTTTGAGGAGAGGCACTGGATGCTATGCTGCAAATTTGGTGCCTATATAAAAAAAGCAGCTCCCCAGAGCCCCAGATACCCATGGAGCAATTCTCATTATACTCCATGGGAATCAGTCTCCATAGGGAATAATGGAGTGCTCAGAAGATACCCCCCCCCCCATTTTCTAATGACCCTGAAGTGAGGGTAGAGCCTCCAAACCAAGGGACCCCGTGCCCTCACCTGGGAATTGACAACCGTACGGGGGGGGGGGGGCTGATTTTATGATGTGGCTGGGGGGTTGATTTACTGCTGAAGTAAATAGAGCAGCTAAATCTGATCAGGAGTCTATGCTGAGTGTCCTTTGAGTGATAGTGGCAGTTCATCTTAGCAATGCCAGCCTCCTTACATATGTGGTGGGAATGCTGTCTTGTTCAGGACTTCTGGAAGGTGGTTCATAAAGAGATATCCAACATGGTGGGTCTTTCATTGCCGTATTCCCCAGGATTTTTGTTATTGGATTTTTGGGCTGATTTTTTGCTTGATCTTGTTTCAAAATTGGTCGTTTCTGCTCATTTGGTCATCACCAGAAATTGGAAATCCCTCATGGGGTCTTTGCTCAAAAAATGGTACTAGAAACTCGGAACAATTTTTGATGGGTAAGATAACGCATAATCCATTTTGGGGGAACTTACGCATGGTCGTTTCTTTATTGGAATATGATGAAATATGGAAACCAGTTCTGTATTTCCTAAGGATGTAATTCCCCCGATGCAACAATGTTTAGGTGGCTGGTCATTGTGAATTTTGGTTTTGTACTGGATTGTTAATGCCACTCTTGTTATTGTTTTTTATGGTCGGATCTTGTGGTTTCTTTCTGTTTGCATCTCATGCTTTTATGCTTCCTTCCTGTTTGTATCTCAGTTTATACGAGCTAAATAAATTTATTAAATTTTCACTTTATTAAAAAAGAAATCTTAGAAATGCCAGCCTCCAGGGGTGGCCTGGGGCATCTCCCAGAATTACAGCTCATCTCCAGAATACAGAAATTAGTTCCCCTGGAGAAAATGGCTGCTTTGGAGGGTGGACTCTGCGGCACTGTACCCCACTGAAGTCCCTGTCCTACTAAGGCATTTCCTAACCTGGAGCTGGCAGTTCTACTATTCTGTCCCCCACTGGTAGTTCATGCACATATTCAGAATCTGCCATTCCATTTCACCAAACCATCCATGCAATGTCTACATTGTGTGCTGTTTCCAGGCCCCTAATGGTGAACGAATGTTTTAAGTCTGCTGGGTTGCTTTTCAAGCTACGCTCAACATCCCTGCGCAAATCCCCCCCGTTTGACTCTACCTTGTTATTGATGCAAAACAAGCAAAGCAAACAGCCCAGTAAAATGCCAGCCACTGAGCTGGATTTACCTCCTGTCCCAGGGAAACTTAAACCCACATGTTCTCCTGAGGTTCTGAAGCGCACATTCGCAGCTAAGCTGGACAAATCCCTTCTCCTAGGAGTACCCAGCTGCTTTCGTGCTCCCGTTTCCAATCTCCGTATCTTGCAGCATGTTAAATTATTCAGATAACTTTAAAAGCTGATGGGGAAGTTAACGCAAGCAATTAGCAAGACAGGCATGTTCCTAAATGAGCTTGGGGAGAGAGAAGAAATAGAGGAGTCTGCAGCAGATACAATGGAACCACCCAGGCCGGATGCCAGTGATGCCGCCTGCGTCATGACTGTTTGTCCAAGTCCGATGCCATTGCAAACATCCCCAAAGCCACAGGCAGGGAAACAGGATTCATTCTGGCTCATGTCTTTAAGAACTGGTGCAGACTTCGTTTCCGAGTGCCAAAAGCTATTCTTGGCTGTCTTTTCAGAAGAGGATCTCTGAGTGCTTTTGTATTCTTTTTGGAAGAAAGGAGCTGCAGACGCTCTTATGGTTTAATAAAAAGCCAGTTGAGATGAACAGCAAAACCACTGGCATAGTTCCCCCACCCACCCTGGCTAGTACAGCTCCAAGCTGCAGTCCTGAGGTTGCTCATTGAGAGGATCCCTCTAGGACAAACCCGGCATTGCAGAAAACTAGCGCTTCAGGAAGAAACACTCAGCTTAGCTTTCTAGGAGCAAGGAAGTCTTTTGTATGAAAACATGGAATAAGAACAGGGCTTTTTTAAAAAGCAGGAGCATACAGGAACGCAGTTCCGGCTGGCTTGGTGTCAGGGGGTGTGGCCTAGCATGCAAGTGAGTTCCTGCTGAGCTTTTTCTACAAAAAGCCTTATGTGAAACAATGGTGACATCAGGGGGTGTGGCCTAATATGAAAATGAGTTCCTGCTGGGCATTTTCTACAACAAAAGCCCTGAATAAGAACATAAGGACAAACCACTGATCAGACCAGTGATCAATCTAGTCCAGCATAATGTCTCACACAGCCAACCAGTTCCTCTGGAGATCCAACAACAGGGCATAGAGACTGAGACCTTCCCCTGATGTTAACTTCTGGCACTGGTACTTAGGAGATTACTGCCTCTGGAACATAGAGGTTCCCTTTAGTCACCATGCCTAGTAGCTACTGATAAACTTTTCCTCCGGGAATCTGTCTAATCCCCTTTTAAACCCATCTATGCCTGTAAACATCACTGCAATCTTTGGCAGCAAATCTCACATTTTAATAACTCACTGCGTAAAACAGTATTTCCTTTTCTTTTTTGTCTGTCTTAAAACCCTACCATCACCTGCGTGTTGTGGTGCACAGATCCAGGATAAGCTTTTCATCACTCAGTTCTGCTGGTTTTATAAACCGGTTCAAACTGTATTTCAGATGAAGTGCACAGACAAGCCTAGGACTATGTTCCAAGGCCTCATTTTTAATCAGGTTTACGGCAACTTTCAATTGAAAATATAGTTCATATTAAGATTTATTTATTTATTCTGTAGAGATGGTGAAGTACAGTGATCATGTAAAGGAGCTGGGACTTTCCCAATACAAAAGTTGACCCAACTTCAAAAGCATTGATCATGTATAGCCCACCAAGTAAGATCTCCTTCCTCCCAACTCCTGTTCTCCATGTCTCTGATTCCAGAGGTGGGTTGGGCGGTAACCAGCTTTTTCACTGATGGCCCCTCAGCTTTGAAATACCTTCCCCCTTGGGGTTCTCCTTGTGCCTTCCTTGTTTTACTCAGCCTTTTTAATTGAGGGATTCTACTTTTTCCAATTTGAATGTAAAAAGAATACAGTGTTTGTCCTGAGAAGATTCTACTGAGAGATTCTACTTTTTACGAATTTGAGGGTACTTCAGAGGATGGTGGAGGACAGGAGGGCCTGGTGTGACTGTCCATGGGGTCACAAAGAGTTGGACTCGACTGTGTGACTGAACAACAACAAACTTTTTCCAAGGTCTGTTTCTAGCCTGTAGATAGCGATAAAAATATCACTTTAGATAGCTGAATCTTGTTTTATGTTGTTTTAATAGCTCATTTTCATATTGGACATTCTTTTTTATGATGGCATTTTAGAAGAAGGAGGAGGAGGAGGGGATTAGATTTATACTCTGCCCTTCACTACCCAAAGGAGTCTCAGAGCGGCTTACAATCCCCTTTCCCTTCCCTGCAACAGGCATGCTGTGAGATAGGCGGATCTGAGAGAGCTGTAACAGAAACTGCTCTTGAGAGGAACAGCTCTGTGAGAACTTGTGACTGACTCAAGGTCACATCAGCAGGTGCATGTGGATGAGTGTAGAATCAAACCCAGTTATCCTGGATAAGAGTCCACACACTTAACCACTACACCAAACTGGCTCTCAGTTACGAGATGCCTCAAACAAGTCTCTGAAGAAGCAACTTTTTTAAAAAAATCTCTAAAATAAATCAATGGCATTAGAGAAGCCATTAATCTCAGTCCCTACCGTATTATAGTAGTGACCCTCTTTACAGGGCTGTTGTAAGAACGATTGGGCTCATGTACCACTGACTCCTTGGCACTCTTAAAACATGTTCTATTATTGCAGACATGCAGAATATTATTTATAGAATAAGGAGCTGAAATCTTCATGACTTATTTAGTTTAAGCTCCTGTGGCAAGTTTCCACTGGACTTAAAATATTCCTGAAATGCAAATCCAGCCTCATTTATTTAAGAGTGAACGACAACTCATAAAGCTTCTCAGGACAAACACTGCATTCCTTTTACATTCAAGAAAACTGGATGGATATCTATCTCTTAGGGATAATATGTGCGTGTCTCGCAGCTCCCAGATTTGGGTATCTCCATTTAGGGCAGGGATGATGCTAACTGATACATTGGTTTTTTGAGGTTCGTGGAGGCTGTTGTTAACTAATTTTTATGCATAATTTTATATTTTATGTTAGTTTTATATGTTGTAAGCCGCCCTGAGCCACCTGGTGGGAAAGGCGGGATATAAATCTCAACTAAATAAAAAAAAAAAACTACTGCACTGACCTGAATGGCCCAGACTAGCCTGATCTCATCAGCTCTCAGATGCAAAGCAGGGTTAGCCCTGTTTAGTACATGGATGGGAGATCACCAAGGAAGTCTTGGATTGCTCCTAGAAGGCAGCCAATAGCAAGTCACCTCTGGTTGTCTCTTGCCTTGAAAGCCCTTTGAGGTCCCCATAAATTGGCAGTGACCTCACAACACTTTCCACCATTATAACCAATGCTCCCTCTAAGCTGTGAAGTCTCATGAGCAAAAAGTCTACTTTGTGAGCTACTGGCATTAAAGTTGTGAACTACTGCATAAATTAGTTTGCTCTGGGGCCATTTTCCCTGAGCTATGACAAAAAATGTGTGAGTCGGAGGTGAAAAAAAACCTGAGCTAGCTCACACTGACTCAGATTAGAGGGAACACTGATTATAACTGCAAGGGACATGTGCAAACACAATTTTGTTTTTCCCTTCAGATTTAAAATTAAATGATTAACAGTGCAATCCTAAGAACACTTTCCTGGGAGTAAGCGCCATTGAATAAGCCTAAGTATTATTCTGAGAAGATCAGTTTAGGATGGCTCTCTCAGTGCTGTTAAATTTTTAGCTAAAGCTATTCACTTTCATTATTTATTTTGTTTTCATGTCCATAGATTTCCATTGGGAATACTTTTTGGGCTGTGACTCCCAACCCTCATCCAACTGGGATGAAATTCCCAGGGATTATACATTTACCCATCCAAGGTAACCTCTCAGTCCAGCAGATGACAAGATCCCTGTTGCCCACATTTTAAGAAGGATATAGACGAGCTGGAATGGGTCCAGAGGGCAACGAAGATGGTGAGGGGTCTGGAGACCAAGTTCTATGAAGAAAGATTGAAGGGACTGGGTATGTTTAACCTGGAGAGGAGGTGGTTGAGAGGTGATATGATTACTATCTTCAAGCACTTGAAAGGCTGTCATATAGAGGATGGTGCAGAATTGTTTTCTGTTGCCCCAGATGTAGGACCAGAACCAATGGGTTGAAATTAAATCAGAAGAGTTTCTGGTTCAACATTAGGAAGAACTTCTTGACTGTTAGATCAGTTCCTCAGTGGAATAGGCTTCCTCAGGAGGTGGTGGGCTCTCCTTGGAGGTTTTTTAAATAGAAGGTAGGTGGCCATCTGACAACAATGTGGATCCTGTGAACTTAGGGGGAGGTATTTGTGTATTTCCTGCACTGTGCAGGGGGTTGGTCTAGATGTCCTTTCCAGCTCTATGATTCTATAAGCAGTTCCATTTCTCACTTGTTCAGTGGATACAGCTGCTCAAAGCAGGGGTGTTTTTACAGTGCCATTGAACCTGCAACTGACTTATTGTGACCTCACAGGGTTTCCAAAGCCCCATGGAGTTGTTCAAGAGGTTAACAAAGGCAGTTTGCCATTACCTGCCTCTGCATAACAACCTTTGACTTCCTTGGTGGTCTCCCATCCAAGTATTAACCAGGGTTGAGCCTGCTAGCTTCCAGATTCCAGTCCTAGGTTCAATCCTGGCATCTCCAGCTAAAGGAATTTATGTAACAGGCAGTGTTCCCTCTGAGCCGAGTTAGTGTGAGCTAGCTCACAATTTTTTAGCCTCCAGCTCACGCATTTTTGTCTCAGCTCAGGAAAAATGGCCCCAGAGAGAGCTAATTTATGCAGTAGCTCACAGCTTTAATGCCAGTAGCTCGTGAAGTAGAATTTTTGCTCACAAGACTCCACAGCTTAGAGGGAACAGGTGCTAGGACTTTGCCTGGAGAGCAAATACCAGTCAAAGTAGATAATGTTGAGCTTGCTGGATCAATGGTGGTATAAGGCAGTTTCATACATTTTCAGTCATCTGATTGGATGCAATCTAGGGGTGCTCACTGAAAGTGAAACATTTGACAATTCAGTTTAGAGTTAAATGTATTTGCCTTTATTTGTTATGATGTTTGTTTGGTATAAGTTAGTGTGCCATGAGGTAGCATTATCCCCTCCCCCCCCCACCATGAACAGTGATTTGGATTATTTAGGTAGCTAAGCAACGCAGCACAAATTGCAAATTTGATAATCAAGTATACCTCTTGCACATCATTTTTGTTGAATATTTTACAAGCTGAGTAGGGGGAAAATACACTTTTCATCAGTATTCATGATGCTGAGGCACGGGCGTTAAAATGTTCACAGGAAACAGACACAAAAGGGCTGTGAATATGTCCAAGCTTGTGCTGGCTTTTAAATAAAACAAATGTCTGCACATTTGGCTTTTCTCTGTTTGCTGCTTACCTCTAATTAGCAAGTGACCCAGAATAAAGCAAAAGTAACCTTCTTGAGGAGAACAAAGTCTACCATTTGTCCATAGTCCAAGAACCTCATCTCCTTGGAAGATGTGCGTACAAAACCCACATTCCTAAGCGCGCTGTGTTTTATTTTTAACGAAGTTCTGATTCAACTTACTCTCCAGTTTTTTTTTTCATGCACCACAGAAATCTGCCTCCAATTGCTTTTAATGAGCCAGTCTTCAAGTTTGTTCAGAGGAGTTCTGCAAAACTTTAGATAACACCAGGATGAGCATACCCATGTATGGCCAGTGGCCACCCATTGCAGGCATCACAATGGTACCAATGGCTCAATGGTACCATACGTATATTGCAAGAAGTTCCTAGTTTAATCCGTGGCATCTCTACTTGTCCTGATCTGGATGGCCCAGGCTAACCTGATCTCATCAGATCTCAGAAGCTAAGCAAGGTTGACCCTGGTTTGTATTTGAATAGGAGATGACTAAGGAAGCCTAGGTTTGCAATGAAGAGGGAGGCAATGGCAAACCATTTCTGAATATCTTTTGCCCTGAAAACCCTATGGAGTCACCATAATTCAATTGCAATTTGAAGGCACTTTCCACCACCACCACCACTATTTTAAGGATCTCAGACTCTGGAACTAATTTATTTTTCCTGAACTGCCAGGGAAGTGTACCTAATGTAGTAGAATCATAGAATCATAGAGTTGGAATGGACCTCTAGGGTCATTTAGTCCACCCCCCTGCACAATGCAGGAAACTCACAAACACCTCCCCCTAAATTCACAGGATCTTCATTGCTGTCAGATGGCCATCTAGCCTCTGTTTAAAAACCTCCAAGGAAGGAGAGCCCACCACCTCCTGAGAAAGCCCGTTCCACTGAGGAATTGCTCTAATGGTCAGGAAGTTCTTCCTAACGTTGAGCCGGAAACTCTTTTGATTTAATTTCAACCCATCTGTTCTGGTCCTACCTTCCGGGGCCACAGAAAACAATTTCACACCATCGTCTATATGACAGCCCTTCAAGTACTTGAAGATGGTGATCATATCACATCTCAGCCGCCTCCCCTCCAGGCTAAACATCCCCAGCTCCTTCAACCTTTCCTCATAGGACTTGGTCTCCAGACCCCTAACCATCTTTGTCGCCCTCCTCTGGACCCATTCCAGCTTGTCTATATCCTTCTTAAATTGTGGTGCCCAAAACTGAACACAATACTCCAGATGAGGTCTTACCAGAGCAGAGTAATTTTTCCTCTGTACTTATTATAAGGAAACTTCCTAAATTCATATTTTCATTAGGTTACAACATTGTAGCATAACTGAACATTAGGTTACAATATTGAGGCGAGAGTGAAAACAATGCGAGAAAGTCAGCTCAGTTGCTGCCCCTCATTGGTGGAACCAACTGCCTGAGGAGGTCAGAGCCTTGCGGGACCTTGCCCAGTTCCCCAAGGCTTGTAAGGCGACACTGTTTCAGTTAGCGTTTAGCTGAAATGCTGACCACCATCAAGACACTAGATCCAATGGATGCTTAAGAACCTTGAACACCATCTTGAATCTGCATTGAAACTAGCACCAAATTATTTTTAAACTGTTTAATGCTTTTAATATTTTTGTTTTTTATTGTAAGCTATGTATTGTGAGCCACCCTGAGCCTGCTTTGGTGGGGAGGGTGGGATATAAATCCACTAAAATAAAATAAATAAATAATAGCTAGAGGAATTGTATTGTATCTCTGATAAATCAGGTCTAACTATTTTGTTTCTAGTCAGATGGCAGCCCTTTTCAGTGGTCGTATTTCACCACACATATGAGGACAACGGGCTTCATGTGATCCTCCCGATATATGTAGTCAGCATTTTGTTTGAAAGGGGCAAAACATATATTTTTTGCATTGGTACAGACCCCTGGAAACTCAGGAATGCTCCGGAGTGGTCTTTTGTGCATTAAGCATGATTTTGGACTAGATAGCCTACAAGAACCTTTCAATCTCTAGGACTCTAAAGATCACAGATAAAAACTTTGGGAGCAATCACATGAGAGATTTGTCCCGACCTAGTCACGCCTTATCTTCGGATTTAATGTACATGATCACATGAACACATCTGCCCCCAAAGTCCCACTCAAACCTACCTCATCTGAGGACGGACTGGGACTGGAAGTTCCCAGTAGCAAACCTCTATATGCAGAACACATTTCCCAGCAGTCTGAATGGATGGGCATGCACTACACCCACCCCACACCCACCCAGCATGCTCACGAGCAGTCTGAATGCTCCTTTTGCATTTATGCAGCCCGTCTCTCCCAACAGCAGGGCGGGGGCTGTGTGATTGCTGCTGCACAGATCAAAGAGAACTGGCTTTTTCACCAGTCATCAATATTTCTCCGTGTACAGAACTCACCTGCAGATTTAATCTTCTCATATAAAGGCATGCATGAAGAAACAAACCCTTCACATTTTGGAAAGACAGCAGTGCACTTTTTCTTCTAGTGCTAAAAACAAGTCCATAGGGCACCGTGCCATCTTTTTACAGCCTTTGCGTAGGCTGATTTGCTTATTGACAGTACCATCAGCCCTCCCACTTTTCTATCTGGATGTAATTTATGGAATGCACCTCTGGTGTGGCCTCCATGTCTTTTGCAAGGGGGGTGTTCACATCTTTAAGGGAGAAGTGGTTCTTATGATATCCTTGGTTTTGAAATTTCTGATAAAGCCCAATAAGGCCCTAGTAAATAAGGAGACCATAGTGGCTTTTTTCACATTCAGGCTAATTGCCTTCACCATCAATAGATTCCACCCTAATGTTTGCAAAGCAAAGTGCCTCAGGAATTGTTCTGATGCATTACTTAGAAAGGCTCTTGTTACATCCTAGAGTGTTATTGACAGCAATACATGGTGCTCTCTTTACCGCTTGGAAAGGATTTTCTCTTACAGTAGACGGCAGATGTAAGTTGAGTCAACACTTACTGGAACTGCGGGTTATGAATTTTTCATATAAACAAGGAAATCTGAGACCTGGTTTGGTTGTTTTATTAAACATACAAGCTGGGAACCTTCAGGGAAGACATTCCATGCAATTATGGAGTTATGATTGGCACCATGGATAACACGGCTGTACAGATGTTAATGCCTAATTTGCTGCAGTGATTTGCGCCAGGGAGATCTTACAAGGAGAGAAAGGCAATCTGCTTCAAGGAAGGGGACTTGGTTGGGACAGCACCTCATTGGACAGGAGAATGAAAAGCTTGCCAAGTTTTTATTTTCTCCAAAGGGGAAAATAATCTTTGCAGAGACCAGCAGGAATCTTATGAAAGATTTCTTAATAACTAAAGCAATTTAGCCCGGTGAATGCAATTTGTGTAAGTGTTACTGTTTCCATTTAATTGATATCTGCCCATATGTCTGGACTCAAAACTGTAGTTTCTTTCTTTTTTTTTTAAAAAAAAAGTCTCTTCAGGGCTTTTTTTTGTAACAGGCACACCTTTGCATATTAGGCCACACACCCCTGATGTAGCCAATCCTCCAAGAGCTTAGAGTAGATCCTGTAAGAAGAGCCCTTTAAGCTCTTGGAGGATTGGTTACATCAGGGGTGTGTGGCCTAATATGCAAAGGAGTTCTGGCTACAAAAAAGCCCTGAGTCTCTCTATCATGAATGTAATAGAAATACAAATGTATTATACTGGACATTCAGATTCAAAATAAATTGTGTGCATTTGGATTTCAGTTTTATTCCCATTTTTCCAGTGTTTTCCATTTTGCAAAATTCTGGCTGATGAATTCGATTTGCTTGAACACCACAACTACATAAAGAAGTCATATTATATAGTTCTTTACCAACACAGTGTGTAGCAGGGCAGTAGCATTTCCCTTGTGGGCCAAGTCCTATCAGAAGCCCCCGAGGTGAATAAAAATAAGCATGGGAGATGCTGAAGGCCGGAAGACTTGTTTGCTTCTTTGCAGTTCTCACCACATGCTGAAGAGACAACCCACTTTGGGGTTGGATGGAATGTAGATGGGAAAGGGCTTGGCTTTTTAGCCCAGAAAGTTAGGCAGAATCTTACAGCAGAGGATCTGGGGAGGCAGGTGTAGGGTTGTCAATAGGAATGGACACAAATTGAAGAAATAAAAAGTGTTCCGTTTAAATAGCTTTTGTAGGCGGCATGTGCACTCATAAATGAACACATGCAGGAGACTGTATGTGTGAGGGCAGGGGTTATGCTAAATCGCAGGGATAATACTATTTTTTTCATACTTAATTTTTTATTATTTTTTCTAAAAATAACCACAAACATTAAACAAAATAAACAACAAAAATAAATACATGTAATATACATAAAACAATATTAATAAGAGCACTCTTACAGTCTTCTATTAATTCATAGTTTTGCATTTACAATTCATATTTCAAATATATTATCTTTCACTATATTATATATATAAAAAGCTTCAATAATACGAGAAGTTTATGTACTTTTTTGGAATACATTTTTCAGATTCTATTTCTAAGTTGTTGTAATTAAAAAATGGGAACCATTTTTCAATAAAATTGTTTTCTTTCTGTGGTAAGTCATTTACCCTTATCTGTATGGCTATTTTATCTAATGCCGCTATTTCCCGTACTTTAGACATCCATTGTTGTTTTGTAGGAGACACATCTCGCTTTCAATGTTGAGCTATCAGAAGTTTAAATAATAAGTTTATTATTTAGGGATAATACTATTGACCTTTAGTAATACCCAGGGGTCATTTTGTAGAAAAATAAGTGGTGGAGCTCATCCAGGGATTGTTATGCAGCTGCACCTACTATTCAATGGACGAGGAGGTGGAACTCTCAGAAAGGTTCAGGAGCTCCTGTGAGCTCCCACTGAATCCGAGGCCTGGTAGTGCTCCTTCCCCAACATATACAGTTGCTCACGTGCATTCCCTTCCAGGTGCATGTGCAACCTACAAAAGCCATTTAAATGGAACCCTTTGTGCCCTGGTTTGTGCCCATCCCTATTTGCCAATGTCAGGTTGGGAAATACCTTGAGATTTGAGGTGTGGAGGCTGAGGAGAGTGGCATTTGGGGAGGGAAGTAACTTCAAAGCCATAGAAGCTACCTTCCAAAGCGACCATTCTCTCCAGGTGAATTGATCTCTGATGCCTGGAGAGCAGTTGTAATAGTAGGAGAACTCCAGACACTACCTGGAGGTTAAGCAACAGAAAAAAGTCACATGGACAAGAGGCTGAAAAAAAGGCAACAGCTCCATGTTGCCTTTTCTTCAGTCAACTGCCTGGAGGCTGGCAGCCCTAAAATGGAAAGAGGCTTAACTTTTTAGCCAGGAAAGTGTTTGCAGTGGATATTAGAGAGAAGTTAGACAGGATTTTACCACAGTACAAAGAGGACTCAAGGCATCAGTCAGCAGCAGGTTTGTTTCTTGTCCAAGTACATTGACACAGGTGACTCCATACACTGGTAGCATACCAGAAAATGTTCTGTTATACTGTGGCTCAGAAATTTAACAGACAAACAAAATAAAAATGCAGAGGTTTATTTAAAGGAGGTGCTGGTGTTTACTGATATTGTTCCCATACCAGCTGGCACTATTGATGTCTTGCCTGTGCCCAAGCAGACCATATTGTGGGCATTCACACATGCACATTAATTAGTCGCTGATTGGTTTGGCTTCTATAGGTATAACACACCAAACAGCATTTGCATTGTTACTGTGCACCATCACAAACACAATGTCTTTTTTTTCCCCAATGAAAACAACTCAGACATAAAGCAGCTGGCTGTTAAAGCCCCAAACAGGTGGTCTTCCTGAAAGAACTCAACAAGTTATATAACTTAGGCTTAGGATTTTAAAAAGATAAAGGTAGTCCCCTGTGCAAGCACCAGTTGTTTCCGACTCTGGGATGACATCACATCACAACGTTTTCACGGCAGACTTTTTACGGGGTGGTTTGCCATTGCCTTCCTGAGTCATCTTCACGCCCAACAAGCTGGGTACTCATTTTACCAAACTTGGAATGATGGAAGGCTGAGTCAACCTTGAGCTGGCTACCTGAACCAAGCTTCTGCCGGGATCAAACACAGGTCGTGAGCAGAGCTTAAGAACATAAGAACATAAGAGAAGCCATGTTGGATCAGGCCAACGGCCCATCAAGTCCAACACTCTGTGTCACACAGTGGCAAAAAAATTTATATACACACATACACGATGGCTAATAGCCACTGATGGACCTGTGCTCCATATATTTATCTAAACCCTTCTTGAAGGTGGCTATACTTGTGGCCGCCACCACCTCCTGTGGCAATGAATTCCACATGTTAATCACCCTTTGGGTGAAGAAGTACTTCCTTTTATCCGTTTTAACCTTTCTGCTCAGCAATTTCATCGAATGCCCACGAGTTCTTGTATTGTGAGAAAGGGAGAAAAGTACTTCTTTCTCTACTTTCTCCATCCCATGCATTATCTTGTAAACCTCTATCATGTCACCCCGCATTCGACGTTTCTCCAAGCTAAAGAGTCCCAAGCGTTTCAACCTTTCTTCATAGGGAAAGTGCTCCAGCCCTTTAATCATTCTAGTTGCCCTTCTCTGGACTTTCTCCAATGCTATAATATCCTTTTTGAGGTGCGGCGACCAGAACTGCACACAGTACTCCAAATGAGACTGCACCATCGATTTATACAGGGGCATTATGATACTGGCTGATTTGTTTTCAATTCCCTTCCTAATAATTCCCAGAATGGCGTTGGCCTTTTTTATTGCAGACGCACACTGCCTTGACATTTTCAGTGAGTTATCTACCACGACCCCAAGATCTCTCTCTTGGTCAGTCTCTGCCAGTTCACACCCCATCAACTTGTATTTGTAGCTGGGATTCTTGGCCCCAATGTGCATTACTTTGCACTTGGCCACATTGAACCGCATCTGCCACGTTGACGCCCACTCACCCAGCCTCAACAGATCTCTTTGGAGTTCCTCACAATCCTCTCTGGTTCTCACCACCCTGAACAATTTAGTGTCATCCGCAAACTTGGCCACTTCACTGCTCACTCCCAACTCTAAATCATTTATGAACAAGTTAAAGAGCATGGGACCCAGTACCGAGCCCTGCGGCACCCCACTGCTTACTGTCCTCCATTGCGAAGACTGCCCATTTATACTGACTCTCTGCTTCCTATTACTAAGCCAGTTTTTGATCCACAAGAGGACCTGTCCTTTTACTCCATGACTCTCAAGTTTTCTAAGGAGCCTTTGATGAGGTACTTTATCAAAAGCTTTCTGGAAATCAAGGTAAACAACATCTATCGGGTCGCCTTTGTCCACATGTTTGTTCACCCCCTCAAAGAAATGTAACAGGTTAGTGAGGCAAGATCTTCCCTTGCAGAACCCATGCTGAGTCTTCCTCAATAACCCATGTTCATCAATGTGCCTACTCATTCTGTCCTTGATAATGGTTTCTACCAACTTTCCCGGTATTGAAGTCAGACTGACTGGCCTGTAATTTCCCGGATCTCCTCTGGAACCCTTTTTAAAGATGGGGGTGACATTTGCTACCTTCCAGTCATCAGGAACGGAGGCAGATTTCAATGAAAGATTACAGGTTTTTGTTAGAAGATCCACAAGTTCAACTTTGAGTTCTTTCAGAACTCTTGGATGTATGCCATCCGGACCCGGTGACTTATTAGTTTTTAATTTGTCTATCAGTTGTAGGACCTCCTCTTTTGTCACCTCAATCTGACTCAGGTCTTTCAACACCCCTTCCAAAATTAGTGGTTCTGGGGAGGGCAAAAAGTTCTTGTCTTCCACAGTGAAGACGGAGGCAAAAAATTCATTTAGCTTCTCAGCCATTTCCCTATCCTCCTTCAGTGATCCTTTTACCCCATGGTCATCCAAGGGCCCCACTGCCTCCCTGGCTGGTTTCCTACTTCTAATATATTTGAAGAAAGTTTTATTGTTGGTCTTTATGTTTTTTGCAATATGCTCCTCATAGTCCCTTTTTGCCTGCCTGATCACAGTCTTGCATTTGATTTGCCACAGCCTGGGTTCCCTTTTACTAATCTCACTTGGACTGGTTTTCCACCACTTAAAGGAGTCCTTCTTACCTTTTACAGCTTCCATTACTTTGTTTGTTAACCATGCAAGTCTTTTCTCATGCCTGTTTGTGCCTTTCCTAACTTATGTATGTATGTATGGTATGTATTTTATCTGAGCTTCTAGGATTATAGTTTTAAATAGCGTCCAAGCTTCCCCGAGGGTTTTGACCGTATGTACCTTTCCTTTCAGTTTCCTCCTCACATGCCTCCTCATCTCAGTGTATTTACCCCTTTTAAAGTTAAACGTGGTTGTGGCGGTCTTTTTGGACAACTCCCTATTTATACAAACGGTGAAATCAATAACATTATGGTCACTGCTCCCAAGCGGCGCAATCACTTTTACATCTCTCACCAAGTCTTGGGCATTACTTAGGACCAAATCCAGGATCGCCCCACCCCTGGTAGGTTCTGAGACCATCTGCTCCATAGCACAGTCATTGAGAGCATCAAGAAACTCAATCTCTTTCTCTCGACCAGAACACATATTGACCCAATCAATCTGCGGGTAGTTAAAATCACCTATTACAACACAGTTTTTACGTTTAGCCGCTATCTTTAAGCCTTCCATCATATTATAATCATCCTCTCTCTTTTGATTTGGTGGGCGATAACAAACTCCCATAGTTAAATTTCCTTTTGGGCCCTCTATTTCAACCCAAAGCATTTCTAAAAGTGAATCTAATTCTCTGACCTCAGTCTTACTGGACCGTATATCCTCTCAGACATACAGAGCCACCCCACCTCCAACCCTTCCCTCCTTATCCTTCCGATATAGCTTATATCCAGGAATCACCGTGTCCCACTGATTCTCCTCATTCCACCAAGTTTCTGAAATTCCCACAATGTCTATGTTTTCTCCCAACACTAAACATTCCAATTCACCAATTTTACTTTGAACACTTCTAGCATTTGAATACAAACATCTATAATTTCCCAGGCGAGCTGTAGTCCTAGCTTGGACTACAGTACTGCAACTTACCACTCTATGCCACAGGGCTCAGGGCTTATGATTTGGGAGGCCAATTTACCTGCTGTGGAGGGCGATCTACTACTATCGCTTCATTTGACTCATTGACACAGCTCAACTGAGTGGTGTGGACAATTAGGAGGTGGCATTTTCAACATGTCAATGTCAGTAAAACCCAGAAATGAAGTCAATGACACTCTAGAATTTTGACAGTCTCTATAGTTTTATAAAGACATTGGCAATGTTACCCAAATGGCTGTCTCTTATTTAATTTGGGAAATTAGCTTTATTAGAGACACAGTGAGAGAGGGTAACTTGGAATCTCCACCTATGTATACCAGGATTGTTCCCCTAGTTAGAGAGCTCTCAGAATAACCAGTCAGGTGTTCAACCAGAAGTTGTTTTATTGAAAAATAATAAAAGAGCAAAACATACACAATTCCCAGTGGAAAACACACAAGTTAACTAAGAGAAAAATAAAGGGAGGAGTGGGGGTGATAGTGATTTTGGATAGGCAATATTTATCAGTCTTGGATATTCCTGTCTGCGGAGGAAACAAACCAGTGCTTTATTAAGGGGGAATGTCCCACATCCCAAGTGTGGGGTGTGTTTGTGTGTGAGGTCGATCAAGAACACATAAGCACACAATGGAAATGAGCTTGTATTTGTAGGAAAAGTGTTCCCTGAGGCCCCCGCCCCCCGCAAAAAAAAAAAAAAGCTTGAAATTTTCCTGAAGACTTGTACAAAGTTTGGTGGCTCTCCTGGAGGGAGATCAAAGAACTAAGTGGGCCTCGATGGCTCTCCCAGGGATAGGATATGGGTGTTAATATTCACTTGATGACCCCCCCCCCCAAGTACAGGATGGGAGAAACGTAAATGTGCAAAAGGGGGAAATGAGACTGGAGTTGAAAGAGAAACCCATTGTTAAAAATTATGCATTCCTTATGGGTGGAGAGAGTTATTTGATAGCCTCTTGATTCACTTCCAAATAGTTTCCCAGACTGATCTTCTGACTGACATCCCCTTTGGGGTCATTTCTGCACTAGGCAGTGCATTGCACTTACAATATTTGGAGTGTGTCAGCCTCCCTGTTGCTTGAATTCACTTCATCAGGCAAAAAACTTCCAGCTAGATTAACAGGCATTTAGGAGCCTCAGCATTCCCAGGGAAGGTGTTTTAAAGTATCACCAGCACCCCTCTGTTGGGTCTCGGACAGAATCTTCAGACCAGACTCTTTCTCTCTGGGTGATCTTGGTCTTATCCATAGTCTGAACATCTCCTCCTCAACTCCATACTCTTCTCTCTTTTATTCCCTCATCCTCCATGCCTTTCCCCTCTGAACCAGTCCCACCACCCACACCTTGCATGACAGATATGTGTACTTCAGATGTCTTCTTGACCTCCTCTCTCACCCCAGGTGGAGCCAGGTCCCTCCGGCAGGAGCTGGTTTCATCTGATGTGTTGGGGAACTTTCCTGCCCTGGTTGGTTTGGAACTCTCCACCACTGGTGAACTGCACCTGTGCCTCTGGTGTTTCCCCATGCAGCTTGGTCAATGGCTTTGCTTCTTCACCACTGACAGAATGGGTGAGGATTCCATGACTCACAATCTCCCCTCCAGTGTTGGGCACTCCGGCGGTATACTCCTGTCTTGAACAGGAATTTGGTGGCAAGCTTGAGCTGGTTAAGTCTGGCTGCTGAACCTCAGGTGCTGGACAGTGATATCCTATGATGGGTGTTTGGGCTTCTTTTCTCTCTGGATGCCAAGGTATCCATATATGGGATGGGTCCGACTTCTATCAGTGAAATCCTTGAGCACCAGTGTCATCACTTACAGGTTTTAGCAGTAAGTTGCAGTGAATACTCATAGAGAGCTAGTTTGGTGTAGTGGTTAAGTGTGTGGACTCTTATATGGGAGAACCGGGTTTGATTCCCCACTCCTCCACTTGCACCTGCTGGAATGACCATGGGTTAGCCATAGCTCTGGCAGAGGTTGTCCTTGAAAGGGCAACTGCTGTGAAAGTCCTCTCAGCCCCACCCACCTCACGGGGTGTCTGTTGTGGGGGGAGAAGATATAGGAGCTTATAAGCCGCTCTGAGTCTCCGATTCAGAGAGAAGGGCAGGGTATAAATCCGCAATTCTTCTTCTTCTAGTGATCCCATAGGATTTTCAGGGCAAGAGATGAACAGGGGAAGTTTGATGCTGCTGGCATTTGCACAGCAACACTGGACTTCCTGGGTGGTTCTCCATCCAAACACTAATAAGGCCAACCTTAGTTTCCAAGATCTGATGAGATCAGGCTAGCGTGGGCTGTCCAGGTGAGGGCAACTTAGCCATGTGCAGGTCGAAACAGGGGCTCCTCCCTTTACCCAACCACATTAACAGTATTTTGTATAAATATTGCCATTCGAATCAGCAGCTATTTTTGCATCTATTGAAGATAGATTGTGCAAAAATGGCTTAACAAGCCAAATGGAAATAGAAAATTTGCCTAAGAAAATATGTGGGATGAAAATAATCTTCCCAATGTTGCATGACAATTTAAAAAATGCACATTCTTACATCACTAATTTCATTTTGACTGCCTTCCAAGAGTTAGCATACAGTTATCAAGTGTTATGCATACATGTGTGAATCCATCTGTCATTAATACATAAGAGTGGCAGTCATATCAATAAGTACAAAGAGAGCAGAAAGTAGAATAGCAAGAACTGCTGGGATAGTTAAAGGCAGGAAACATCCTTTATGACCTTTCTATCTCCTGAAGGCACCTTACAGAAGATTGCAAAAAGTTTGCCTTTCCGGGAAAAAGAAAAAAGAGAGATAAGATATGCTATTGTGTTTCTTATCCTCCCCCTACCTCAATAGAAGAGGAGGATCCAGGAGAACTGCAGCAAAAAAAAAAGAAGAAGAAGAAAGAAAGGAAACCTGAATACTTAATAGTAGCTCTGGCTTTTTGCTTATGAGCATTACCTGTTCTAATACAGCTCCAATTCCCTGCTGGATTGAAATTTTAAGCACTGCAATGATAAATAGCTTAATAAAGTATAGTTGGAAGAGAGAGAAGGGGAATGCAAAATTCACTCGTAGCCCAAAGATAAATAAATAAATGCTGTGTATACATGATTATCCACCACCTTTAGTGATCTAAGGAAGTAATCAGTTTACCAATAATAAAAATAAACATAAATGAAATAAATCTGAGTTTATGACAATGGGTAACTCTAGGAATCACTGGAAACTCTTGTGGTGCAAACTGGAAGTGACATACCAGCACAGAGATCAGCAGTATTTACATTTTTTTCTTGCTGCCACTTGGGGAGGTGGCGGGCAACAGAGACAATTGACAGGAGCCCGTCAGCTATGAAAAAGAAGAGTTGGCTTGTAGACCCCACTTTTCTCTACCTTAAGGAGTCTCAGAATGGTTTACAATTGCCTTCCCTTCCTGCCCCTACAACAGTCATCTCGTGAGGTAAGTAGGGCTGAGAGAATTCTGAGAGAGCTGTGACTGGGCCAAGGTCACCCAGCAGGCTTAATGTGGAGGAGGAGTGGAGAATCAAACCCCATTCTCCAGGTCAAAGTCTGCTGCTCTTAACCAATACACCACACTGGCTCTAACCTAGCGAACCGCCAACCCTAACGTACCCTCAAGGAGTCTTCTTTTTCACATCAGCTTCTCATTCCTAATAAAGATAACATGTTAATACATATTTTATAGTAATAAATATTTTATAATAAATAAAAAAATATTTTAGAGACCTATACAAGTCGGTGACATAGGTCTACCAGAAGCATTGCAAAACAGTGGACCAACAAATATAGCCTCTCACCTTGTTTTCGAGTTGAAAGTGATGATCGAATGAGAAAAAGAACTTGCAAGAACGAAGTGCAAATTGGTAGTCTCAAAATAAGGTTAACTATTTGATGTGACAGCTTATTGAACACCCTCTTTGCTTTCTTTCTCTTTTTTGCATTTGACAAAAGACCCAACAGGTGTGTTCACAGACTGGGTTCTTAGCTTCTTAGTTCTGTCATGGAAGCATTCGTGATTGTGGAAGGTTTGCATCACTCGAAGGTGTGTTTTGACTTGAAAAGTCTGCATCATTCGTTTGGTCAGCAGTCAATGGCTAATGGGGATGGCACAGCTACCAACACTACGAGTATGCTCATATTCGGGTCATCTGGAAATCTCCATGATTGCAACTGTGCAGTGTTTATGCTTATTTCAAATTGTCCAATAGGCAGCACTGACCTTGCTAAGTTAAAAAACAAACAAAAGGCAAAATAACCTACCACTGAACAGCAAGAAGAAATATGATATATTTTTAAGCATGAAAATGCATGGATGGCTGTTCTTTAATACTATCATCCTTCTGTAATAAACTTTGAAATATAGAACAATGAACAGATTTCCTCTGTGCTTTCTTTTATTGTTCTGGAATTTATTTATTTTTATTTTTTATTTATTTGTAATTTATATCCCGCCCTTCCCACTAGGTGGCTCAGGGCGGCTTACATTAAAACTAACATAAAATATAAAATTAAGCATAAAAAGTTAACATTTCATAATTTATATAGTTAAAATCTAGACATTTGTTATATACGTAAACATTAAAATCACCCTGTGAATTCCACCCTGTGCTGTGATTAAGATCATATTTTGGCTTGGTTTTAGATACAGTTTTGAAAATTAATACTAAATAAGTTTATCAAAAATTTCACTTCATTTGCATCTTCCTCCTCCCCATGTGATCAGTGCACACAAGGGCACTGAGCAATCATTGTGTGTGTGTGTGTGGGGGGGGGGGAACTGGTCTTTTTAAAACAGCACATCTGGACTATATCAAAGTTCTTTTTGTGCAGTGCTGATGTACACTTACTCTCCTACATGTTACTAAATCAGCACACACAAAAATCATTGATATGAAAGGGAAGTCATCTGTTTCCCCCTGGGTTATTTTTCTGACTTCAAATGCCCTGAGAAGCTAATTACCATGGCACCATATAGATATGTTATATACCCCTCTCCTCAGAGACACAACTGGGCAAATACCAGCTCAGGAGGAGGGACTGTTGGAAAAACGGTGTGGGGGAGAGAGTTAACATATGCTGCAATCCCAATTTAGACTGGAGCATACATTCACCTTACATTTAGTTGAGAAAGATGGACTGTAAACTAAATAAATAGGTACAACAGTTATTGTTCGTTTAAAAAATAATAATAGCCTGGTTATCCCGCGGTCGATTTCTAATCTGGGTTGGCCCTTTGCTTTTGCTCACTGTCGTAAGAATAGATCCACGTGGGCAGCCGTGTTGGTCCGAAGCAGTAGAACAAAGTAGGAGTCATTACTTATTACATATGCTAAACCCACTCTCACTGA
Organism: Heteronotia binoei; assembly: GCF_032191835.1. NCBI lineage: Eukaryota > Metazoa > Chordata > Lepidosauria > Squamata > Gekkonidae > Heteronotia > Heteronotia binoei. The sequence goes on along the minus strand of NC_083234.1, from coordinate 24,597,243 downwards.
GTATAGCTATACATCCACAGTATTCCAATGTATTTCTCTTTATTAATAGTGTATCAGAATAATTTTTTTGTATTGACATACTCAAATAAGAGATATTGGCTGTTTATCTCATTACATATATTTAACCCATTTTCATTTGATGAATTCTTTTTTTCTAATGGCAAACTAGAATGATGTTTATAATGTATAGAGTAATGTTAAAAAGTAAATTAGGCGGTCAAGAACTAAGAAATACATGTCCTTTTGTTTTACCTAGACTTTCAGCAACAGCAATTAACAGGCAGCTTTTATTCCCCTTTATTGCTATCCAGACCAAATGGTCTTCCAATTTATTACACTATTTTGCCATTTGATCCTTTGTATCAGTTTACACTCTTAACCCACCAGCTATATGCATGTCAGCCCACTGTACCCTATCCTCTCATATGAAGAAGTATGCATGCACACAGAAGCTTACATTCTGAATAAAACTTTGTTGGCCTTAAAGATGAAACTTGACTCCTACTTTGTCATAAGAATAGTGAGTGCATAGTGGGTGACATTAGGCATTTGCCATGGCCTGGAGAAAAGGATCCCAGCCTCATTCAACCATAAGGCATTTTTTTGGAATTTTGAGAGCAGATAATGAGAGCTGCAAGAAAACAGCTTCCATGGGGGCTGAGTCTAACCACAGAATGTTTTCCAAGGTTGCACAGTGGAGGCTGCTGTTTCCCGGTTGGTATTCCCTGCAGACACAGAGGAAATGTTTCATGGGCTCTTCTGAAGAACCTCCTATCCCAGGGGTCCCCAACATTCAGGTACCTTTGGAATTCTGATATAGTGTGGTGGGTGCAGCCATTAAATGGCTGTGCAAGAGGTAGAGCTAGCCACAAAAAGACTGCCACGGATTCATTTCAGTCACACAGGGAAGATCCTTATGCTCTGGTGGCAGCTTTAACAAAGCAATGTTTTTTTTTTTCATCTTCACAACCAGTCAAATATCAGAAGCCATGCTGTGCAAAAGCCCCACCTTCTGTACAGTAGCCAATCAGAAGCCATATCAGTAGCCAATCAGAAGCCTTGCTGTGCAAAAGCTCCACCCAGCCCCATCCACTTTCTTTAAAAAACTCAGTTGGCACCAGAAAGATTGCCAATGGGAACCACACCAGGGACCCCAGTCCTACACCAATTATGTGCACAAGAGTCAGCACTGACTCACCTTTAGGGAAGAAAGAATCAAGTAGGCACCAGAAATCACATGGGGGGGGGGGTACCATGGTTTCCATAGGCACCACTCACCCAGAGACCGTTGAGGGGTTCACCACCAATCTCTGAGTGTCAGCATCTTCATTGGTAATGTACTTCTCTGGCAGCAGGCAACTTTGGTGAAATCTATAGATCTTCCAGTGATGTCATGCTATATGGTGGGGTCATGAACCGACAGAGCAGGTAAATAGCAGAAATTTCGGGTGCTGGGTTTCTGCCCTGGAAGCAACCATATTTGCCCTGGGAGCTCCTTCCTCTAATCTCAAATCCTTAAGAGCTGCCTGAGATCTAAGTAGCAGTAAGACAACACTCTTGATTCTTCTTTGCACTGTCTGTTTATTTGTGTGTTCTGAAATGGGTCTTCAGATTGCCTCTTATCCAAGGGCTGCCCCCAAATTTTGAGCTAGCTCTGGTTGCAAGTTACCCTTCATAGAAATTGATCTGGTTAAAACTACTGCCTGAAATATGCAGCTTGATCTATGGCTGTGCTGTTTACCCGATGGCATGCTATGTTGGTTCAGAAAAGCAGCCACTGCGGAGTTCTCTGATGGCTGTCAAAGAAGTCTTGCTGTCAGCCTTGCTGCCCGAGCCTTCAAAAATTATTCTGCCACATTCCAGTAGGGTTGCCAAGTCTAACTTAGAAAATATTTGAGGACTTTGGGGGTGGAGCCAGGAGACTTTCCCATTCCCTAAAATAAAGAAATAAATAGAAAAATACAGCACTGCACTTCCCCTGAGTATGGTCTTCATTTCCTCAGCCCCCAGCAGCTGCACATCCCCTTGAGCACACACACACACTCTCTCTCTCTTTTACTCACACATGCAGAAAAACACAACTTATTCTCAAGTTGCTGTATATTCAACCAAGTTCTTCAGACTAACACAGTGAAACCAAAGGTTCTAGTTTACTTTTTACTCTATTTCACTGTTCAAACAACTTCTTAAAGGACTGTAAAACAAACTGAAGGACTGGGCTGCTTTCCCTTCCTTTCTCACAACCATGTTGTTCTGCTGGCTTGTTCCATCCCCATTCAGCCTGGCTCCTACAGATTTAAAGACACACACACCCCTTCAAAAAAGCAAGTTTTTCCGAATATTTTTCTACGCCTTCCCAGATGGAAAGGCACATGGAGGCTGTTGGGATGGGGCTTCCCCCTGCTGGCCAGCTGACTGGGGGTGGGAAGGAGACTGCAAAACTGGGGGATCCCCCACTGGGACCTGGAGACTGGCAAGCCTACCTTCCAGTATAATTTGAAGGGAACCTAAAAAATTCCTTCTTGGCTCTGCAGTAACCAGCTAATCCTGTACTGCTGCCCGGAGGGTGGGTGGGAAGTGCTATCCCAAAGGTGAGGTAAGAAAAGGAGAGAGAGAGAGAGAGAGAATATGCACCTCCCTTCCTGGCCAGGAAATGAATGGCCAATTCACACGCTCACACCACCCCATGTGCCTGTTTGTCTTTAAGTCTTCCAGTCAGATGTTGGCGAGTTTGTCCCCTATGCTCAGTGAGGGTAGGAAGTGTAGAAATGTACATATCCTCACAACAACATTAAGGCAGGTTAGTAAAAGGAAATGGACCCAAGAACACCCTGGAGGTTCAACAGCAAGCCAGATTTGAATTCTAGTCTCTCCAGTTCTATTTGATCATTCTAATCACTATACTATATGTTTGAACCCAACAACACAGGAAGGACAAATAATTTTACCAAGGGAATGTAATTCACTCCCCCCCCCACCTATGAATTCAGCCCAAGGTTTATAGTAAACAAACATGACCTAAACATTGTAAAATAGCACAGTGTAGCAAGAACAACAACCATATGGTCTTTCTGCTATAATTCTTTCTCAGATTTCTTAAGACAGGAAGACAATGAAGCCCCTGAAACACACCATGGTTGCTATCGAAACCTAGCAGTCCAGTGAATAGCTAGTAAAAGACATTTTTAAAGCCAGCATTCCTTGCAGCTGCAGCATTTGGGAGAAATCTGATCTATTAGTTTGGCAGCGAACAAAAGATTTGTTAGCTTCCCAAGAAGGTGCAAAAAGCCTTGTGCATCTTTTATATTTGTGTACAAAGGCATGATGTTATATCCAATAAAAAAGTACATTAGGTGTCAACCACATATGGTGGGAAGAGAATGCATTACTTCTTTGTCCATTCTGTAGTGGTTTTGTGTTTAGATAACATTGCCCATCGAATGACCTTTATTGATAGGCCATGTATTGTGCAAACATAGACATTTTGTAGTTTATTTGGGGGTTTGTTTTCTTTCGTGTGGAACGAGGGTTGCCAGGTCCTCCCTGACCACCAGCAGGGGTTGGGGACACAGCGTTGCTAGATCCAGGTTGCAAAACTCCTGGAGATTTGGGGATGGAGGCTGGGGAGGACAGGGACCTTAGTGGGGTACAATGCCCCAGATTCCACCCTCCAAAGCATCCATTTTCACCAGGAGAACTGAGCTTTGTAGTCCAAAGATGATCTTTTATTAACACTTTTATTAGCACTTTTATTAACTTAATTAACTAATTTTAAACCTAATCAGAATTTTTAATGCTTAAATGTAATTTTGTGTTTTTTGCTTTTTGTATAATTGAAATTTGTATGATGTTGTTAGCCGCCCTGAGCCTGCCTCGGCGGGGAGGGCGGGATACAAATAAAATTATCTATCTATCTATCTATCTGTCTTTCCAGAGGATCCCACGGCCCCACCTGGAGGCTGACCTGGAGGCTGCATTGAAGGGCTGCCATAGGATGGTGCAGAATTGTTTTCTGTGGCCCTGAGGCAGGACCAGAACCAACGGGTTGAAATTAAATCAAAAGAGTTTCCAGCTCAACATTAGGAAGAACTTCCTGACAGTTTGAGGGGTTCCTCAGTGGAACAGGCTTCCTCAGGAGGTGGTGGGCTCTCCTTCTTTGGAAGTTTTAAAACAGAGGCTGGATGGCCATCTGACAGCAATGAGGATCCTGTGAATTTGGGGGGGGGGGGGCAGTATTTGTGAATTTCCTGCATTGTGCAGTGGGTTGGACTAGATGACCCTGGAGTCCCTTCTAACTCTATAACTGCTTTCAGCTCCCATGAGAGAGGAAAGTGAGGTATAAACGAAGCAAAGAAATACATGTACAAATAGGTCATTTTTAATCTCTTTTGTCATTGATTTATGCCATTTATTCACTATTTCAACACAACTGATATGAAAAAAAGGCATCAGAATCATTCTGTCAAATTGAGTTGGCATGGCCTGGAAAAGAGATCATTGCAGTTTCCTTCCTAGTGGGGAAAACCCATGCTAGAAACTGGGATTCAGAGTTCATGAAATTCACTAACATCCCTATACAGTAGTTTGACTTATTTGATTGGATTATGGCAATCTAATTTGTAACTATTTTCTCTATGGGATAACCATGAACATCTGGTGTAGTAAAGTGTTGATCTTGTACCCATAAACTTGGGTTCAAATCTCTATTTAACTGTGAAACTCACTGAGTAATTTCTCACTGGGTAATTTTGGACATGTGGGCTATACAGAGATGAGAGAATTCCTAGAGTTCCATGACATTACTCCTGGGTACATTCAGATGTGATGTCATATACCTTCACACAATTTTACTCCCCACATCCCATGTACTCCTGCTGGTGCCAGGATTCAGTGGGCAATTCTGCTATAAAGGTCTGGCTTGCAGACAGCTCTTCAGTCTACTTATCAAGTTGTAGACAAACCCGAATGCGTGTAAGCTCTCCTTCTTGAGAGCCAGTTTGGTGTAGTGATTAAGTGTGTGGACTCTTATCTGGGAGAACTGGGCTTGATTTCCCACTCCTCCACATGCAACTGCTGGAGTGACCTTGGGTCAGTCATAACTCTCAGAGTTGTTCTCTCAAGAGCAGTTTCTGTAAGAGCTCTCTCAGCCCCACCTACCTCACAGGCTGTCTGTTGTGGGGAGGGGAAGAGATTGTAAACCACTCTGAGACCTCCTTTAGGAAGTGAAGGGTAGGGTATAAATCCAATCTGCTCCTCCTCTCCCTTTTTCTTCCCTTGATTTTGCCTGCCTTTAGTTCTGATAAATAATTTAAAATAATCAGGAATGGAAGAGAAAGTGAGGGGGCAGCAGAGTTAATAGTTAGCACCATGCCTCCTGGCTGAGTTAATGAGATACCCACAGAGCTAACAGAGGTAGATCTTCATAACTAAATGCTGATTAGAGAATCGCAGGCTAGCACTAAGGTCCATTTGTGTGGCTCTGTAAGGAGGATTCTGTCCAATAAATAGCACTGCTAATAGTCTGAAAATGGCTCTGGGATTAATACTCTGATAATGGGAAAGATCGGGAGGCGTCTGCACGGTGAGACACTGGTCCCTTAAGCAAAGTATTAATGAAACATGTATTTCTATGTTGTGTCTATATTCATCAGAGGCGGGGCCCTTTCCCAACCATGGAAAGGTTACGATAATAATCTAAACTACATAAATATGAAATATAACCCCATTTGCAAATGAAATGAGAAAGAAGCTTAGTTCACTCCAGTGATGCAATGGTTCCTAGTGCTGTGCAGTCTTCTTTGGGTCACTCAGCTGACCAAAATTCCATTATTTCTTAGGTAATTGTGGCTTCAGTACTCTTGACTTTATAACTGTCCATTTAGGAATGTGAATTGACTCATACTTCTCCATAAAAATGTAGGCAAGACTCTAACATTAAAGAAGAATGCATTCATCATCCCATTTCCCACATTTTCAATTGAAGTCACATTTCAAATTGATGCCCCAAAAGGTTTTCTTTGAGAATGTGAAGGAGTTACTCAGCAGCGAATCAACCTGCCTTTTGTGTTTTTGCATTATTCATAGTTCTAGGTTTGACTTCTGCTTGGAGGAGGCAGCCCAGTCTGGAAGCGACACTTGCAGAGATGCAACAGAGATGTCTCTCTCCCCATCCCCACGTGCTGGTAATTCAGCTTTGTATTTGGAATGATTAAGGCAGCAACAGGATTGTCCTGCTCTGAGAAAAAAACTGACCAAAAGGAGGTATGACCAGATCAGTAAATCATGCAGATATTTCACAGGCAGCCTCATCAGTGGAGGGATTCTTTGAGCTCCTTGGAGTTGCTAATTAATTCCTTGTGGCCCAATAGTAGTTTTGTTATGGCAGTTTCTTATGCCCCTGTGCCACAAATTAAAAATTAGGATATATAAACAGTAGTCTAGACTAGGGGTATGCATTCAGTTCAGCTGAACCGAATAAAACCCTGAATAATAGCTGATTTGTCTGTATTCAGCCCTGAATTCAGCCAAATCAGATTCTTCAATGTTATGCAGGGGCCGAATACAGCTGGCCAAGTATTCAGCTCCATTTTGAAGTCAATGGCAAAATAGGGAATATTGAATTGCACTTTGGAGGATGGGGTTTGAGGTAGAGGCTTCAAACTTACAGGGTAGCTCTGGGGCGAGGGGGTTTGAGGCAAAGGCCCAAAAATTGCAGGGCAGCTACAGGGGCCTCTCCACCATAGAACCCCAAAGAGGGCCCTTTCTTTCTATGGTGAAAAAAATTGTCACTTTTCCCACTGTAATCACTGTGGGAATAATGATGCTGGGGAGGAGGGGGTTTGAGGGAGAGCCCCCAAATTTGCAGGGTCATTGTTCCTTGCAACGGTCATTGTTCCTTCCAAACAAGCACCTCTTTAGGTGCCCCTAGGATAGGAACCCCTGGTCCAATATTTCTGGAACATGGCGGTTCCAGTGGGGAGAGGCACCTGAAGCTGCCCTTCAATTTTGTGGCCTCTCCCTCAAACCCCTTCCTCCCCAAAGTCACTTTTCCCACTGTTATTACAGTGGGGAAAATGACTGATTGCTTTTTCCCACCATAGGGAAAAGAGACTATTTTGGATGCCCCCAGAACTGAGCCCTGTTGGAACTATAGGGTTCTGTGTGGGGGTGGGGAGGCACCAGAAGTAGCCCTGCAAATTTGGTGCCTCTCCTTCAAACCACCTGCCCCCAAGAGTCATCTTTCCCACTATAATTACAGTGGGAAAAGTGACTGCATTTTTCCCACCATAGGGGAAAAGGGCCAATTTTGGGTGCCCCTGGAATTGGACCCCCTGGTCCAATATTTTTGAAACTTGGGGGTTCCATTGGGGAGACACTCCTGCAGATTTGGAGCCTGTACCTCAAACCACCTCCCCCAAGGTGCAGTTCATTATATCCTATTTTGCCATTGGTCCATATGGTATAATGGGGCTGTATATTCAGGAATAGCCAAATATCTCCTGAATATTTGGAAATAGCCAAATCTGTTATTTGAGGATATTCGGCCCTCCCAGATTTTACCTGATTTTTTTTTTTTTTTTTGCATACCACTAGTCCAGACAAGGAAACATCATTGATTCAGATATCCTTATGATACATGTGTATCATACATAAATGCATATGAATCTGTCCCACACTGAGTCAGATCATTGCTCTATCAAGGCCAGTAGGGCAGTGGCTCTCCAGGGTCTCAGTGATTTTTAGTTTTATATCATCTGCTAAATATGTATGAAAGTGTTGCCAAATTGCAACCAACTTATGGCACCTGCAGCAAGGATCTAGTGAGAAGCAAAGGTAGTTTGCCATTGCCTTCCTCTGCAGAGTCTTCCTTGGTGGTTTGCCATCCAAGTACCTTTACTTTATTTCAAAGAATTTGGTGACCCAATAGTCTTATGCAGCATAAATTACACTTAAACTACACTCTGATTCCACCCTCATAATGAAGCCACTGCAGCCAAAATTTTCGCCGCAGCCAGCATCAGTATCAGCTATCAAAAAAAGATGGGGAAGTGGAAGAAGTACCAGAACAATGACTGGCTGAATCCAGAAATGCCTAGTACCTAATTGGATATTTCATACTGAGAGACCTTTTGTATTGCTGGAAACTTTGTATTTCTGTGTATGATGAATTTATATTGATTAATTATACTATAATTAGTTTTGCATAGTGTTACACAGTCTTGCTTATTTTTGTCAAAGCGCCCACCAGCATGCAATCAAAGAAGACATGAGCCAGTGTTTCAGCTGCACAAGATCTACAAGGACACAGTCTATCAAGATAAGCTATTCCTTGGACAATACCCAGCAAAACAGTGGAGGGAAATGCATTTAGATTATGGTGATATTGAATTTATATCCTGCCTTCCACTCCGAAGAGTCTCAGAGCAGCTCACAATCTCCTTTACCTTCCTCCCCCACAATAGACACCCTGGCTGGAGAGGGCTCTCACAGCAGCTGCCCTTTCAAGGACAACCTCTGCCAGAGCTATGGCTGACCCAAGGCCATGCTAGCAGGTGCAAGTGGAGGAGTGGGAAATCAAACCCAGTTCTCCCAGATAAGAGTCCGCACACTTAACCACTACACCAAACTTGCATTTACTATAAAGATTTGATTGACTCAATTTATTCATCCCAGTCGTGGGGGCTATACGATGATAAAATGCCATCTTTAAGTGTTCAATTGCTTAATCTGTATAATTATTTTATACTTGCGAGGAGGGTGGGATATAAATGTAAAAAAATAAAATAAAAATAAACCTAGCCAAAAAGAAAGCCCTCTGATATCTAGGGACAGATATTAATACCAAATATGCTTTACAAGCCCTAGCAAAGGCCAGTCGATGATTAAAAGCTTCCCAGGCTCTATCAAGAGATAGTATTGTGGCCTGAAAGCCAATAGATAACAAAATTTTAGGGGACAGTCCAGGTTTTTTGGGTTTTTTGTAGCAGGTACTCCTTTGCATATTAGGCCACACATCCCTGATGTAGCCAATCCTCCAGGAGCTTACAGTAGGCCCTGTAAGAAGAGCCCTGTAAGCTCTTGGAGGATTGGCTACATCAGTGGGGTGTAGCCTAATATGCAAAGAAGTTCCTGCTACAAAAAAAGCCCTGGGAGAGCTTCAAAATATGGATTGAAGATTGAGCCTCCATTGTGAAACACAGTAAAGTAAGGAAGCCAGAAACTCCCCTAGAAGACATCCAGTTATTGACCTGCTTAGCTTCTGTGAGCTGGTGAGATTAAGCATCATGCCACCTTCCCTCCCACATCATCTCCTATGTTATCCTTTTAAAAATGGAGGTAACAGGGACTGTACTTTGGACCACTGCATACAAAACTGGTGCTTTACCACTGAGCCAATCCCAATCCCAATGAGATTTGTGTGCCTGATAGCTACCAGTCAACTGCTATAAATTAGGTTTTCATTCTTGGGGAAGAAATCTAGGAACTGGAAATTTTTTCTTCAGAGTGAGATGAGCCATATATATTTTTAAAATAACCCTCCCCTCCCCCCGACAGGCTATCAGAAGCCATTGAAAGTGGAGAAAAGGGGTGCCTAAAATCTCAAAGACCCTCTGTTTGCTCCCATTATGTGTGCTTACAAAGACTGGTAGCTCATATAGCTGACATTATGAATCACTATTTTGTGATTCACTAAATAGGGAAAACACTAAATAGTTTGTGTAAAAGGGAGAAAAAACTGAAGAATGCTATAGCAGGGGCTCCAAACAGCCTCCTGTTAAGTGACGGTCACTGAACATCCATCCCATTTAGATTTAACACTACAAATATTGAGCATCAAGGAAATAAGTGATTATTAAATCTCTGCCAATAGGCATGCAGCGGGATGTGCTCCAATCATGCCGCTGTAATAAATATCTTTGGGGGTGTTTTATTTAATATCTATCTGCCCACATGCATTAAAATGATGCATATTCCGGGGTCTTGATGTAAAACAGAGCCTAAGCCACATAGCCATCAATCAGATGCTAAGATGTACTTAATAGCCTTCCCTACAGGCAAACTGCAGGCAAATAGTTATGAATTTGGCAATATGGAGCCTTTATTCAGTCATACCAGAGAGCTCATTCTGCTTCCCTCTCCTGGGAGAAAAATGGGCAGTTGCGATAGGTGGAAGGAGGGAGGCTGCAAACCAGAAAGGATCTTGCTTCCAAATTTCAGAATAAATTGTTCTCCCTACCCAACATAACAGTTGTTGTTTTTTTATATTTTATACAGATGAAAAAATCCACAGGAAGCTAGAGAGGGTTGACTTGAGGAGTTACCAGTGCGCTGTAGAGATGAAGTGTATCATATTAGTATCTCAGAGACTTGTGTTCAAATCCCCACTCATGCCATGGAGGCTTGCTAAGTGACCTCGGATTAGTCATACTTTCTCTGCCTAACCTTCCTCACAGAGTTGTGGGGATAAAATGGAAAAGAGGAGAATGATGTCAGCTGCTGTGAGGAGAAAGGTGGGATAGAAATGAATTAAATGAAGAAATAAATAAATTGCCCTGTTTTTCCCCCAGGAATCTCAAAAAGATTCACCTTGCTTTTTTGTCTGGCTTCCCAGATAAACTGGAGAGCCAGTTTGGTGTAGTGGTTAAGTGCACTGACTTTTATCTGAGAGAACTGGGTTTGATTCCGCACTCCTCCACATGCAACTCCTGGCGTGACCTTGGGTCAGTTATAATTCTGGAAAGAGCAGTTTCTGTCAGAGCTCTCAGCCCCATCTATCTCACAGAGTGTCTGTTGTGGGGACAGAATGTCTGTTATGGGGAGGGAAAGGGAAAAGAGATTATAAACTGGGTAGTGAAGGATGAGATATAATTCGAATCTCCTCCTCCTCTCCTCTTCTTCTTCAAAAACAAGTCAAATGCTGCCTGAGTTTTCAGATGTATTCCTACCCTGTAGTTCAAGCATTCTGGACACTAATAGTATTTTTAACTGTTTGCTGATTTATCTGATTTAACATTTCCTGGGCATGTTATTTTCTTCAAAGAAGTTCCCAGAATTTAGGAACTGTTTGTGAAGACAGGTGGATTTTCATTTCACCAAATTCTACCCATTTAGTTCAGTGGACCAAGCTCACAGAACCAGTCCCCCTCCCCTCAAAAAAGAATTATTTGTATATGGCAGGGGTGGCCAAACTTGCTTAATGTAAGAGCCACATAGAATATATATCAGATGTTTGAGAGTCACAAAGAAGGAAGGAAGGCAAATAGATGGAGGAGGGGGAAAGAAAGCAACTTTAAATGCATTCTATAAGTGCCAGTTGGATTGGATTGGATTGGCAAAGTGATTTAAAGAGAGACATGCCTTCTCTAAGCTGGCCGATGGGGCAGTGGAGGCTCTGAGAGCCACACAATGTGTTTGAAAGAGCCACATGTGGCTCCTGAGTCACAGTTGGGCCACCCCTGGTATATGGGAATGAAATGTAGCACATATGCTTCTATAAGGGCACCACTGCTCAAATTTCTGCACATTCAGAACCAGGAAATGGTTTTAAAAATCACATCCCATTTCATGCTTATACTCCCGGTTTCAATTTTGCTTTTCTGGTGTGACTCAAACCTACATTTTAAAATTAAAAAAATATGCCATTTTTATTGCCTTGTATGGGCTTTCTGTAAAAATGGCATCTTCTCAGTCTGACCTATGCAGTGATAAATTAGCACTATGCATTACTAGGAATGCTTGAGCCCTTGCTGGTTCAGATCACATCCTGTTTGCTAGCTGTGAACTGGGACCTGATTTTTGATTATTAGTTTGATGGTTCGTTGATCTGTTCATCAGTGTTCAACAGGTCACTTCACTGTATTCCTTCACCATTCCCTTCCTAACAAAAAAAGAGACCTGGAAGATCCAAGTTTCCCTCATTATGGTGTTACAAAAAAAAAAAATACTGGGGTGACTTTGAGCTCTAGGATTGCCAGTTCCCCCACACCCCCAGCAGGTAATATGGGATGGGGTTGCCAGATCCAGCTTGGGAAACTCCTGAAGATTTGTAGGAGAAGCCTGGGGAGGACAGGGACCTCAGTGGGGTACAATGCCATCAAGTCCACCCTCCAATGCAACCATTTTCTCCAGGGGAACTGATCTCTGTAGTCTGGAGATGAGCTGTAGTTCTGGGGGAGCCTCAGGTCCCACCTGGAGGCTGGCATCCCTAGTTAGTTACTCCATCCCTAGTAATTACTCCATCTTATTGAATCCTCCTTCACAAGGTTTATATGTTAAAAAAATACTTACCAGAGAACACACAGCTTTGAGCTCTCTGAAGAAAAAGTGGGGTAAAAATGTACCAAGAAGAAAAGGTGGGGTAAAAAATGTACCAAGAAGAAGAAGAAGACAACTGCAGATTTATAACCCACCCTTCTCTCTGAATCAGAGACTCAGAGCAGCTTACAATCTCCCGTATCTTCTCCCCCACAACAGACACCCTGTGAGGTGGGCAATAGTTATGGCTGACCCAAGGCCATTCCAGCAGCTGTAAGTGGAGGAGTGGGGAATCAAACTCTGTTCTCTCAGATAAGAGTCCACACACTGAGAGAATGAGAAATTATTACAAATCAGCGCTCAGGCCCTCAGTACTATTGGATATGAAATACCAGGGCACAGCAGCCATCAAAGAATGTCTGGTATTAATTACCAACACTTGCCATCCATCAGATCTCGAAATCATAGCCGGTTAAATACAGATATCAAATATTCAGCATTTGTGGCATAGGATGGAATCAGCAGGCTACATATTTCAGTAGAACTTCAGTAATACGCTCTGCTTTCAAGCACGGTGATTAATGATTTCACTCTGTTTAATAACTGACTGCTCCTGCTCAGTCGATGTGCCGGATGGTGCGCAGATGGTGCGCGTGCACACTTTGGGCTAAACAGAAGTCCTCTCCGTATGGTAAAGTTGTCAGGTGTGAACTAGGAATCAACAGACTTCCCTTGTTCCATTCCAATAGGAAGGTGGAAGGTTGTTTAGCTTCGAATTTCACCTCTCCTTAATTGCCATTGCATCAGGAGAATTTCTGAAATTAATTCCAGAATTGGAACATGTGCAGCTTGCTGCAACTTTTAGTGTCTTGAGTTTGCGCGTAGCTTTGTATTGCCTCTCCCAGTGTTATTGATGTATTGATAAAAACCTTGCCAAAAAAAAGCAATCTTGATGCGTTAGGGACCCTGTTTGGATGGCAAGGCACCATCTAAATGTTTATAATTAATAAATATTAATGCATGTGATGTTTTCTTATGTTTACTTCCATCCCTATTCATTGGTGAAACACTACACAAAAAAGAATCTTGATTCCACAGTATGCCCAGCTAGAGAGCCATTGGGGTGTGGTACTAAGAGCAGCTGACCCTAATCTGGGGGACTGGGTTTGGTTCATCACTCCTCCACTTGAAGCCTCCTGGTGAGCTTAGGCCAGTCACAATTTTCTGAAAACTCTCTCAACCTCACTTTCCTCACAAAAAGCCTGTTGTAGGGAGGTAGGGTTGCAAGACATACTGGCGGAAGCAGGGGTCTTTTGCTCCCCAGCCAGGTCCTGCCCCCAGCTGGTGGGGAACTTACCAAGAGAAAGCAGAAGGCTCAGGTCATATTGCCAGCATAGCATAGGAAGTGATGCCATCACACCAGCAACTTCCCAGTGATGCTCTGATATCTGGGCAAAAACTCTATGGTAGAAGCTGGTTTTACCATTGAGTTTTTGCCCAAATACAAGAGTGTTGCCTGGAAGTTGCTGGCATGATGACATCACTTCCTGTGCAATCCCAGCAATATGGGCTAGCCCATTCTCTTTCTCCTGGAAAATCCACCCCATCCTCCCCTGGTTTACAGGAGGGACTGGCAATGCTATAAGGAGGGAAAGTGAATGCAATTGTAAGCTGCCTTGAGACTGTTTAAGACAGAGAAAAGTGAGGTATTAAAAAACTTCTCTTCTTCTTCTAGTTTAAGATTACTCTTTTCTCATATTCTCGCTTCATCTGCATGTGCAGTGGTAACATTGAAAGGGGAAAAGATGCATAAGGGTGAGAAAAGGAAATGGAAAGTGTAGAGAATTGCACATGTGAAGTGCTTTGTACAAGATTTATGAATAAAAAAGGGAAATTACCAATCCATCAGTTTCATTTCCAGGTCATTTGGTACTCTAAAACATAGGGCAGGTGCGTCCATTAGGCATCCTGAGGTGGCTGTCTGGAAATCAGCCCTGTGGGGAGGTGCTGGTTTTTGCCCTCCCTCCTGCCCTTGCCTCCAAGGCAAGGGAAATAGCAAGCTTGGTGGCAGCCATTGTGGAGCTTCCAGCCTCAGTGCACACATGTGCCACTCTCTCACCATCGCTCTGCCCCTCACATCAGTGCTTCCAAGTAGGAGTGCACACGTGCGCACTGAGGACGGAAACCCTGCAACATTAACTGTTGATTTGATTTGATTGAAATGCTTTTATTCCTCTCTCCCCCCAATTTTGTAATAGTCCAGGCCAGCCCAATCTGATTAGATACTGAAAGCTAAGCAGGGGTCAGCCCTGGTTAGTATTTGGATGGGAATTCACCAAGGAAGTCCAGGGTTGCTACAGAGAGGCAGGAAATGGCAAATCACCTCTGAATGTCTCTTGCCTTGAAAACTCCATGAGGGGTCACCAAAATACAGCTGTGACTTGACAGCGAAAGAAAGAAAGAAAGAAAGAAAGAAAGAAAGAAAGAAAGAAAGAAAGAAAGAAAGAAAGAAAGAAAGAAAGAAAGAAAGAAAGAAAGAAAGAAAGTTCTCTCTGAGCAGAACAGAACAGAACAAGGAGCACTTGGAGCATCACAGAAATATCACATGAATTCCTAAGGCAAGAAGGGCCATCTCTCTTTTTAGGAACCCATGGCCGACTTCACCCCTCCTACTACTCACGATTGATTGTGGAGCCATTTCAAAGCACTTTTGAGGTGATAAACGAACCATGAGGAGTGACACCTATTCAGTTGCACTTTTTTTTTCTTGGTTAGTGTGCTTTTTAAAAAATGGGCTATCAGAAAAGGTATGGAAAGCATCCTCCCTGCTGACTTTTAGAATTCACTGCAAAGATTACTGTTTCAAGGAACTTTTTGTTTGTCTGCATTTGGTTCCTGATTTTGTAAGAAAAGCCCTGCTGGATCAGACCAGTCATTCATCCTGTCTCACACAGTGGCCAGCCTCTTCCTCTGGAAGTCCAACAACAGGACATAGAAGCCAAGGCCATTTCCTGATGCTGCTTCCTGGCTCTAGGATTTTACCTCTTGTACACTTTTGTAAGCTTCCTCAGCCCTGTCTGGAAGAATGTAAGGGAGCTCTCCAGTATGACTCCCATTTACATGTTCTCGCTGTTGTATGTTCTCTTTACAAGGAGTACAGGGCCTTACAGGTGACTACAACACGAAGAAGAAGAAGAAGTCCACATCTAAATAACAATTGTGTCCGCAAAGAAGTACCTTCCAGGATATATTTTTTTTAAATTACTGGCACAGCTAAACCAAAAGGCAGAAGAAAACAATTACGGCACTTAATCCATAAAGCCCTATAAATGCATGGTGATTGCCTGTCTTGTTTTCACTCTTCCTCCCCCCTCACTCTAAGAGGGATCAATCGCAATCAATTGTAAACTCATTATTATCAGTTCCTCTCCAATAACCTGTCTGGAGAGATGGAATTTCAAGGAAAGAGGGCATAACGGTGATGAGTCAAAGGTGGAGGGAAACAGATCTGAGGGCCTGACATGGGACTGGTGATCTCTGGGGAAATTTTAAAATCAGTTTTGTGTTTGGGGGTGGGGGGATCCTCTTCCAAGGGAAAAGAAAAACTCTGTGCATACATACAAGTCATTATATGTGCATAAACAGTTTCAAGGAGGGGGGCGTTCTTGGGAGATTGATTCTCCAAAGAATGGGTGTTTGTGATGTAGTTCTAAGCAATGTTCCCTCTAAGCTGCAGTCTTGTGAGCAGGGGTCATTTTGTAGAAAAATAGGTGGCGGAGCTCATCCAGGGATTGTTGTGCAGCTGCACCTACTATTCAATGGACAAGGAGGTGAAACTCTCAGAAGGAGGAGGTGGAACTCTCAGAAAGGTTCAGGAGCTGCGCTCCTGTGAGCTCCCACTGAATCTGAGGCTTGCTTGTGAGCAATAAAAGCTACTTTGTGAGCTACTGGCATTAAAGTTGTGAGCTACTCCCCCCCCCCCCCCACACAAACACACACTTTAAGAGGGATCAGTCACAATCAATCATAAACTCTGGGGTCATCCTTCATGAGCTAAGACAAAAATGTGTGAGCTGGAGGCTGAAAATCTGTGAGCTAGCTCACACTAACTCAGCTTAGAGGGAACCCTGGTTCTAAATTATATTGGAGTTTTGGGGCGCTTCTCAATCCTCCCTTGGAAAAGACCTTCTTGAAATGGAGGATTATTAAGGCTGGCATCTCTGTCAAGGGAGATTTCGAGAAGTTCGAGGAGAGCCAGTTTGGTGTAGTGGATAAGTGTGCGGACTCTTATCTGAGAGAACCGGGTTTGATTCCCCACTCCTCCACTTGCACCTGCTGGCATGGTCTTGGGTCAGCCATAGCTTTCACAAGTGTTGTCCTTGAAAGGGCAGCTGCTGTGAGAGCCCTCTCCAGCCCCACCCACCTCACAGGGTGTCTGTTGTGGGGGAGGAAGGTAAAGGAGATTGTGAGCCGCTCTGAGACTCTTCGGAGTGGAGGGCGGGATATAAATCCAATATCTTCTTCTTCTCTTCTTCTTCCTTACCTTTCATGGAAAATGGACACATGAGCACCACAAGCACTTTGTGTTTCTTAAGTTTGGAGATGTGAATGTTACAAGTGTTTTCTTCCACAAGCACTCTTGATCTTTCAAGTTTGGAATTTGGATCAGTTTTGTGGACTCTAGTTAAGAACCTATGGACTTTTGAAGAAAAATAATTTTTTGTATCTTTGTAATTTTTTGTTGCACCTTTGTATGAATTTATGAAGCAATATATAAGATATCATAAGAAACATTTCTGACTATATATGTGGTGTTTCTGATAAGTCAGTATTGTATTGTTGCTTAACCTTCAGGTGATGCCTGGAGGTCTCACAGAATTACAACTGGTGGCTAGGCAACATAAATCAGGTCCCCTGGATAAAATGGCTGCTCTGGAGGGTGACAACTGAATGCTAATTGACTGCTATAGCAATTAACACCTAGCAATGTGCAATGGAAGAAAGTCTTCATGTTTATGGCAGGCTCCACCTCTAAATCTCCAGAAATGCCCCAATCTGGAGTTGACAACCCTACCAGTAGTGAAGCTGGTTTCATTCACCCAGTGACTGACTAGTCAAGATACATTCTCACTGTCTTCACACTAAACTTTCTATACTGGTACAATTATGGGATCAAACTGCCGACTGAATGAATTCCTCTAGACAAGCAGAATTGGAAAAACCCAGATCAGCTACAGGAGAGTCGCCCGGAGCACAAATGAAGAGATCTTTCCCATCTCTTCTCAATTTGACTCTCTATTGGGTTTAACACCATTATCTTTCTCCTTTATGTGAAATAAAAATTTAACAAGGCCAGGAGAAGCTCCAAATGAGGATATTTTTGTGGTGTTTGAAGGTCCGTAATGAGAACAGGAAATAATGCATAATTGAACAGAGAGTGAAGACAAGACAAGCCGTCAGGGTAACAAACTGAAACATGCCACCTGTGAAGCACCAAAACCCGATTTATTTTGTATGAATTTCAGAGAGGTTACTTTGAACTGCTGGCAGGATTTATTTTTCATTATCATCAGGGCTGCTTCTCAGGGTTAACAGACTGAATAGTACCATTTAATGAAGCAAAAGGGAGTTGGGAGCACACTTGCATAAGCAAGAAGGATGGCCTTGAAGGAAAGATGCCGAACCAGGCCCTCAAGAATTGTCAAAGCGAAGGTGAGCGCTTTCACGCCCCCAAAAACTAGGGCACCAAACTCAGCTCCTGAATGTGGGTATTGATTGTGAGGGGTTTGGTGTGAACGCTTTGGATGTGGACACTTTGGACAGTTTCCAAATAGGTTGCCAACAGGCCTGGGTGGGGGGAGATGAGGTAACGAATGAGATTGAAAAAAGATGAAAAACCTTGTCAGGAGAAATATCAAAATCAATTCCAAAAAAGCTAAAATTATATAGAATCACAGAATCTTTAATCAAATTGTAAACATTTATATATGTATGTGTGTATATACGTATGTATGTTAATTTATACCTCACTCCTCCAGTGAATAGCTCGTAGCATAGGAATCCATCAATCTTAGTTACGCATAAAGGTATCTTCCCCTTGTGTCAAAAACAAACTTTTTCGTGAATTTACATTTATGCACATGGGGAGGCCATACTTTTACAAGCATCTTTCCTATGACCAGGTACAGTTATTAATAACATAAAATACATGTGCACCTGCTTTATATCACTACTATATAAGGAGTGATACAGAACTCAAGTTGATTGATTTTGATGCACACTTTTCACTATTTACTATTCGATTAACAATTCTCTGTCTCTATATAATTTTAGATTTTTTAAATTGACTGAGCAATTTCTACAGCCTAGCTTCCCCCCCCCACCCCGCCGCCTCTTTTGAGGGAATTTTTGTAATTTGTTGGTGTCCTGCCCAGCCCGGGCGAGGACTGCGCGAGGGGGACCCCCCAATGCCTGCCAGCCGTTCCCGCCCCCCCGTCACTGCCCCAAGAGCCTCCCACACCTTCCCAAGCCCCCGCAATGGCCCCACCGTTCACCTGGGCTGACGGAGCGCTGACAGCCGCCCGAGCAACGCCCCACAGCCAACGTGCTCATCTCCGGGTCCGAGGAGCCTAGCCGGAGCGAGACGGGGAGCAGAAGGGAGAAGCCAAGCCCAGCGCCAGGCAAAGAGGAGAAGAGCCACCTGACCCGTGGTGGCGAGAGACGCCACACCTCAGGACGCTGCAGAGGTCTAGGACACCCGAGGCACACCCAGGCAGCCCAGCCCCGGCACACTTCTCCCGGGCGTCTGGGGCTTTGAAGGGGGGAGGAGCCAGGGAGGGGTGGAACACAGGAAAGGGGAGGACTGGGACGGGAGGATAAAAGGGAGGGGAGCAGGAGGTCAGGGAGGAAGCTGGCCGGTGCTTATTAAGACTGCCTCGCGCGAGAGAGTGACAGGAGCTGCTGCACAGCCAGGAGGGGAATGGGGGCCTGTGGTGAAGTAACCTGGCTCCCACCCCTGTTTCTGAGACCTCTGGGGAATGCCCACAGAGTGGCTGAGGGGGGTCGCCCGGGATAGAGAGGCGACGGCAGCACTGGAAGACTGAGAGGGGCGCCCGGGGTGCAACAACGTGGTGGAGAATGCGGGCACTCACCCGAGCCTAGGACAGCCGCACCCCCACATTTTGGCCCCGCCCGGGTGGCACTCGGGTCGAGCGGCGACCCCACCTATCGCGCCAGAGTCCAGCGACTCGTCGACGTATGAAACAAGTGAGGACTCTGTGATAAACGTGGAACTGATGTCCACTATGGGCACCAACCCCGCCCCCATGGATTTGGCCCAATTTGGGCAGTGGCTTGCAGACCACCAGGCGCAGCACCTACGTGAGGTCACCCAGCAGCATACGGCGGCTCAAGCCACTCTTGTGCGGGACCTCCACTAGGCACTCCTGGCCCACCCGGAGCCGGCGGGGCCAATACCATTTGGTGCCAGCAGGAGCCCCTGGCCCCCTCTGACGAAGCTGGGAGCAGAGGACGATGTCGAGGCCTACCTGGAGGCGTTCAAGCGAGTGGCCGAGGCCGCTCGTTGGCCCAGAGAGCAGTGGGCCTTTATTCTGGGACCCTACTTGACCGGGGAGGCCCAAGCTGCCATGAAAGCCCTGGAGCGGGCCCAGGCTGCGGACTATTCAGCACTCAAGGCAGCCATCCTAGACCGCCTGGAGATCACGCCCGAGGCCCACCGCCAGAAGCTTCGTTCCTGGCTTTCGACGGCGGAGACCCGACTGTGCTTGGCGATAGCGACCCTCAAAGATGCCACCACCCACTGGCTCCGCCCCACCATCGACGATGGGCGGCGCATGGTGGAGCTGGTGGTAATGGAGCAGCTGCTGCAGGTGTTGCCACCATGTACCCGCCATTGGGTGGCCTGCTGGAAGCTGACCCACCTCATTAAGGTCCAGGAGCTGTGGGAAAACTTTCAGGCCGCCGACCACCGCAGTCTGCCCCCCCGCACAGAGGGCGGTAAGCCGGGGAAGGCCCTTCCCCAGCCCAGTGGACGGGCCGCCCTGGGAGCAACACCAGGAAGGCGCCCGGGACCGGAGACCGTGGAGGTCGAGCGCGACTGCCGCCATTCCGCGCCACGCCCGGGTGGTGGGGGCCCGGAGGATGCCTGGCATTACCCAGACCAAGTCTACGCCCCGGAGGCCGTGAAGGGGAGAAGAAGGGACGCCATCCGGTGGGGGACATAGGGCCCTGCTTCACCTGTGGCCAGTGGGGCCATCTCAAGCGAGAGTGCCCCCTGATGGAATGTGACGTGAGCTGGGAAGAGTCCTGGCAAACTGCTGAGGTGGGACCTTGCCCCCCCCCAGATGATTCCGGTGTCCTTGGGAGGGCGGCAACTGCAGGCCATGGTTGACAGCGGCAGCTCACTGTCCATGATACGGGCCCACCTGGTGACCGCCCCGCTGCCCGTCATCCGCACCACCGCCATCAAATGCGTCCATGGGCATGTCGAAAGGATCCCAGTGGTGTCCATCCCGCTGAAGTACTTGGGCCGCTACTGGAGCGTACCTGTTGCCAAGGTTACCAGACTGGCCTGCCCAGTACTACTCAGGCGGGATGCCCCGTGTTTTGGGGACGTGTTACAGGCAGCGAACCCTGGCCAGCTGGGCCAGCCCACCGGGGCCGGCTACGACACCGCCGCTCCCGCTGGGGAGCCAGAGGATACCGACCCAGGGGAGGGCCCGTCCACCGCAGAACGTCCCCCGATGGGTGGCCGAGAGATGTGGCCGGCAGACCTCCAGTTCGTGGAAGCTCAGGCCGAGGACGAGGAGTTGGAGGCATTGCGGCGGCACGAAGCAGTCTGGGACGGGGTGGCTGTAGATGAGTGCCGGAGCCGGCGCCTGCCTCGGATCATCAGGGAAGAAGGCGTTTGGTTTAGAGGTAAAAGGGTGGCTGGGCCCCGGGAAACAGCTGTTGGTCCCCCACCGGTACAGGCCTGAAGTCCTGAAGGGCGCCCACAACCACCAATGGGCGGCCCACCAGGGGGTGAAGAGTACTCTGACCCGCGTGTTAGCCTTCTGGCCTTCCGTGGCTCGGGAGGTCCAGGCCTACTGTCGTTCCTGTGACATCTGCTAATGCCTAACGTCTAGGGCAGAGCCGCAAGCCCCCCTAGCCCCCTTGCGGGTAGTGGGGGTCCCGTTCGAGTTGGTGGCCATGGACTTTGTGGGGCCCCTACCCCGCACCCCTTGGGGGGCCCACTACATCCTGGTTCTCATGGACTACGCCACCCGATATCCTGAGGCTATCCCCCTGCCCACCATGAAGAGTGCTGGTGTGGCCAGGGCCTTGATGCACTACTTTGCACATGTGGGGCTGCTCCGGGAGATACTCACAGACCGGGGCACGCCCTTGGCAGCCGAAGACCTGAGTGAGCTCCAGAATGGAACCCTGCCCTGGATGATCGCGGAAGGTGCCAGGGGAGGCCCGGTGTTGGACGCTGCTTTCACCCCCAGCCAGCGGCAGGACTTGCAGAAGGTCCTGGCCAAGTGCCCGACAGTGTTCTCCGATCAGCCAGGCTTAACCACCCTGGTCAAGCATCGAGTGGTAACCCCCACAGGCCAGGTGGCTTGAGCCCGTTGGAGGCCAGTGCCACAGAAGCGCTGGAACGTCATCGCCCGGGAGGTGGAGGAGATGTTGCGCCTTGATGTCATCGAACCATCACAGAGCGAGTGGCGCAGTCCGGTGGTCCTGGTGCCAAAGCCCGATGGCAGCGTGCATTTCTGTGTGGACTATCGGGAGGTGAACAAACTGGACAAATTCGATGCCTACCCGATGCCACGGGCGGATATCCTGATTGACCAGCTGGGGGAGGCCCGGTACCTCTCTGCCTTGGACCTCACCAAGAGCTATTGGCAGGTACCCATGCACCCGGCTGACAGGGAAAAGACCTCCTTCACCACCCCCCAAGGTTTATTCCAATTCAAGCGCATGCCCTTTGGCTTGAATGGGGCTGTGGCCACGTTCCAATGGCTGGTGGACAAGGCCCTGGGCCAGTGCGAGGGTTTAACTCAGGCCTATATTGACGACATCGTGGTGTGTAGCCCCACCTGGGAGACCCACCTGCTCCACCTCCGCCGTGTGTTCCAAACCCTGCAGGCCGCCGGACTCCACGCCAACCCATGAAAGAGCCGCCTCGGCTTCCAAGAGTTAAAATATTTAGGTTTCCTAGTGGGCAAGGGCCAACTCCGACCCCTGCCGGATAAGGTCATCACATTGGAACAACAGCCCCGCCTGCGCACCAAGAAGCAGTTACGGCGCTTCTTGGGGTTCGCGGGCTACTACAGTAAATTCATCCCCAACTTCACGGCAGTGGCCACCCCGTTAACGGACGGCCTGCGGAAGATGTGCCTGAACATCATCCAGTGGGGACCAGCCCAGGACGCAGCGTTTGAGACGCTGCGCACCAGCCTCTCCTGCGACCCTGTGCTGCGCAACCCAGACTTCTCCCAGCCATTTGTGTTGCACACCGATGCTTTGGGGACCGGTATTGGGGCGGCCCTGCTCCAGGGGACGCCCGGTGCTATTCATCAGCCACAAGCTCCTGCCCGCCGAGCGAGCGTACTCCACGGTAGAGAAGGAGGCCCTGGGGGTCAAGTGGGCTGTTGGGGCATTGAAGTTCTACCTCACCAACAACCCCTTCCAGTTGGTGGTAGACCATGCCCCCCTGCTGTGGATGTCGAGAATGAAGGACTCCAATGACCGTGTCCTCCGCTGGTATATGTCTCTTCTCCCCTTTTTCTTCACAGTGCACCATCAAGCTGGGGTGGACCACCGTGTGGCAGACTACCTCTCCCGGATCTTCAAGGAGGAGGCCGAGAAGCAAGGGACATGGGGGGGGGGGAATTTTTGTAATTTGTTGGTGTCCCGCCCAGCCCGGGTGAGGACTGCATGAAGGGGACCCCCTGATGCCTGCCAGCCGTTCCCACCCCCCGTCGCCGCCCCGAGAGCCTCCCACACCTTCCCAAGCCCCCATGGTGGCCCCACCGCTCACCTGGGCTGACGGAGCACCGACAGCCACCTGAGCAACGCCCCACAGCCAACGTGCTTGTCTCCGGGTCTGAGGAGCCTGGCCAGAGTGAGACATCGGGGAGCAGAAGGGAGAAGTCAAGCCCAGCGCCCAGCAAAGAGGAGGAGAGCCGCCTGACCCATGGCGGTGAGAGACGCCACACCCCAGCACGCTGCAGAGGTCTAGGTCGCCCAAGGCATGCCCAGGCAGCCCAGCCCCGGCACGCCTCTCCCGGGCATCTGGGGCTTTGAAGGGGGGAGGAGCCAGGGAGGGGCAGAACACAGGAAAGGGGAGGACTGGGACAGGAGGATAAAAGGGAGGGAGGCAGGAGGTCAGGGAGGAAGCTGGCCAGTGCTTATTGAGGCTGCCTCGCGAGAGAGAGTGACAGGAGCCGCTGCACAGCCAGGAGGGGAACGGGAGCCTGTGGTGAAGTAACCTGGCTCCCACCCCTGTTTCTGAGACCTCTGGGGTACGCCCACAGAGTGGCTGAGGGGGGTCGCCCGGGATAGAGGGGCGACGGCAGCACCGGGAGACCTAGAGGGGCACCCGGGGTGCGACAGTTGGTGTATGTCTGCACCTGGAAGTCATGGTGACCTCTGGTGACTAACCCCTACTGAGGGCCTGGAGAATATTCAGGGAGGTGGTTGAATAAAGCCTGATTCTGCCTCCTGAATGCTGGTATTCCAAGGAGGTCTCTCATCCAAGTTCTTGCCAGAGTTGACGCTTCCAAGATCTGATGAGATTGTGCTTGCCCGAGCTATTCTGGTCAGGTCTTCATTTTTAAAAAACCTTTTTGGCTAACCAGTTTGATCTTGGTTGAAATATTTCCCCACCACCACCCCCTTACAGCATTCAGGAAAGTTTACATTTGGGCCACAGGGTATGTTTTCCACCAGTGTATAGGGTGCTTTGTAGAGCAGTGATTTTAATGTAGTTTTAATATGTTTTTTACCACTTTAGTATATGCAATTATGCAATGTTATACAATTTCATTGTGTGTTATATTACTGTTTCTTTCCTGGGGTCTTGTCGGTCTGGAAAAAGGCAGGTATATAAATATTTTTTCATAAATTAAACGTGATTACAGAATTTTTAGTGGATGCTGACCACAGTGCAGGGCCATCCTCCACCCCAGGTATTGAGGTTTCCTCTCTCACTGCTAAGGAGGAAGACCAACATGCAACGCATGGATCTGGCAAAACTTTGGAAGTGATGGAGGGCACTGAGGAAAAAGACCTTTAACAGCAATGGAGAAGCTCCCCAACCTTCTCCCTTAAACCTTCTGTGCTGGAACATTGCAGGCTGGCACTCAAAGAGGGAGCATAGTGATTTCCTGGACTTTATCTCTTCTTTTGACGTCATCTGCCTGCAAGAAAGTTGGTGTGCTTATAAACCGTTTGTTGATGGGTATGTCTCCTATACATTGCCGGCCTTAGAAAGCAAAAGAATGGGCCGTAGGAAGGGGGGTCTAATTACGTTTATATCTAATGCCCTTAACTGCTGCTCAGAACAGTTAGCCTCCTTTGGGGAATATGCGTTAACTTTAAAACTAAGTACCAACACTGAATCATTACTGCTGGTAAACGTGTATTTACCCCCACGTTCCCTGAAGCAGGAGGTAGAAATCCTAATGAAGTGTTTTCATGAATATTTGGATGTGCTGCATGAAACCTATATGGCAGACTACACAATTGTTGCAGGGGATTTTAATGCAAGGCTAGGGCTCTCAGATGAGCATCTGTTCAGTGCAGCCGGATTGGCTCCAGTGGATTGGCCAGTCATATACCCCCTTAGTGACAGGATATCTAAAGACAGTAAGTGGAACCTTAGAGGTCTAAGGTTGGCTCAGATATGCCAAAAGTTAAATTTAAACATCTTAAACGGAGCTTGGAACGACCAACCAGCAGAGCTAACATACTGGGGGTCTCGTAGCCCCTCTTTAATTGACTATTTTTTAGTATCAAACTCTTTGGCCGAGCTAATTAAGGACTTTAGTGTCCCCACTAGATCAGAAAGTGACCATCTCCCTCTAAAACTGGAATTAAACCTTGGTCCCACTGCCAAACGATTAACAATAAGTCCCTGTTCATCGGAGCTTTTAGACAGCAATGGAAGGAGTATTCCATGGTCACAGCAAGCGTGTGTTAAAATGAAGCATATTTTAGAATCCAAGGAAATGGTTGAGTTGCAGCAGGAAATACTAGAGGCAGATACTGATAAAGTGAATGATTATAACAAGCTAGTTAAAATCTTGAAACCCAATTTGATTCAAGAAGCAAAATTCCACCTAGAGTCTGGATACCGAGGGCACCTAAACGAATGGTATGATCTGGACTGTAGAGCTCTCAGGAAATCCCTCAATGATTTGTTTTTGAAGTTAAAATTGACCGATAATTGGCTAGACAGAGTTAAATATAAGCAGGTAAAAAGACAATACAAGTTCTTGATTAAACAAAAGAAAAGAGATTATGTTAAAGAAAATTGGCTAAAATTATTTATGGCTGCCAAAAATAAAAATCCGACCTATTTTTGGAACGAATTAAACCGGTTACAACGGAAAGGCCCCTACTGTCCCAAGAATTTTATTAGCCCTAAAGAGTGGGAGATCCACTTTAGTAAGCTATATAATGCTGGGCTAGACTCCAAAGTTTCTCCTCTATTACATCTAGAGTTAACAGACTGCCCTAAGTGGGAACCGGTTACCTGTTTAGAAATTGAACTGCTGATAAAGCAGATCAGAAGTGGGAAAGCCCCAGGGTCGGATGGTGTCCGGATAGAACTGATAAAATCGTACCAGGACTGGTGGACGCCTGTTCTGGCTTCCCTATTCACCTTTATAGACGAAACAGGTAAAATGCCAGAGGAATGGAGTAAGGCTATAGTATCTCCTATATATAAGAAAGGCGGGAGAGAGAAGCCTGAAAACTACAGGCCAATCAGCCTTTTAAACATTATGGGAAAACTATATGCCTTACATCTACGGGAGAAATTAACAACCTGGATGGAAGAAAATCACATCCTGGCAAATGTACAAGCAGCCTTTAGAAGAAATCGTTCTCACTTGAACAACGTGCTAATACTGAAATTCTTAGTCGATAAGCAGGCTGCAGTAAAGGGCTCTCGTTTATACGCAGCGTTTATAGATTTTAAAGCAGCCTTTGATTCTGTACCAAGGGACAAGCTGTGGCGCCAACTGTACAGTACATCAATTGACCGTAGACTCCTATTTCTCATGATGAAACTGTACGAAAATTCTAGTATGCAGGTAAAATGCACACCCCAAGGTCATCTGACTCATCCAAGGAACCATCCCTGGGCAGGGGGAGAGGGGGGGTCTTGGTAGTTGGTGATTCGATCCTTAGGCAAGTAGACAGCTGGGTGGCGAAACCGCGTATTGACCGTATGGTGACTTGCCTGCCTGGTGCGAAGGTAGCGGACATTACGCGTGTAGTAGATAGGCTGATAGACAGTGCTGGGGAGGAGCCTGTGGTCGTGGTGCATGTTGGCACCAACGATGTGGGGAAATGCAGTCGTGAGGTCCTGGAGGAGAAATTTAGGCTGCTAGGTGGGAGACTTAAGGCCAGGACCTCCAAGGTGGCCTTCTCGGAAGTGCTACCTGTTCCACGTGCAGGGCAGGAGAGACAGGCGCAAATTAGAAGTCTCAATGTGTGGATGAGACGATGGTGTAAGGAGGAAGGGTTTAAGTTTGTTAGGCACTGGGATGCTTTCTGGAACAAGCCGGAGCTGTACAAAAGAGACGGTCTCCACTTGTCTCCGGATGGAACCAGGCTGCTGGCGCTTAAAATCAAAAAGGTGGCAGAGCAGTTTTTAAACTAAATCTTGGGGGAAAGCCGACAGGAGATGGAATGTCTCTGGTTCGGGAGGACTCGTCTCAAAGAGATGAAGGGTTGGCTTCTATTTTTCTACCGAGTAACGGATCAGAGTTGTCCACTGTGATGGTGACAAACAGTATGGACTGTCTGCTAGAGTCTCGAGGCGGCAGGAGAGAGGTGGCGGGCCTAGCTTGCTTGGGAAATTATAAATGTTTGTATGCAAATGCTAGAAGTGTCCGAAGTAAAATTGGTGAATTGGAATGTTTAGTGTTGGGAGAAAACATAGACATTGTGGGAATTTCAGAAACTTGGTGGAATGAGGAGAATCAGTGGGACACGGTGATTCCTGGATATAAGTTATATCGGAAGGATAGGGAGGGAAGGGTTGGAGGTGGGGTGGCTCTGTATGTCAGAGAGGATATACGGTCCAGTAAGACTGAGGTCAGAGAATTAGATTCCCTTTTAGAAATACTTTGGGTTGAAATAGAGGGCCCAAAAGGAAATTTAACTATGGGAGTTTGTTATCGCCCACCAAATCAAAAGAGAGAGGACGATTATAATATGATGGAGGGATTAAAGATAGCGGCTAAACGTAAAAACTGTGTCGTAATAGGTGATTTTAACTACCCGCAGATTGATTGGGTCAATATGTGTTCTGGTCGAGAGAAAGAGATTGAGTTTCTTGATGCTCTCAATGACTGTGCTATGGAGCAGATGGTCTCAGAACCTACCAGGGGTGGGGCGATCCTGGATCTGGTCCTAAGTAATGCCCAAGACTTGGTGAGAGACGTAAAAGTGATTGCGCCGCTTGGGAACAGTGACCATAATGTTATTGATTTCACCATTTGTATAAATAGGGAGTTGCCCAAAAAGACCGCCACAACCACATTTAACTTTAAAAGGGGTAAATTCTCTGAGATGAGGAGGCATGTGAGGAGGAAACTGAAAGGAAAGGTAAATACGGTCAAAACCCTTGGGGAAGCTTGGAGACTATTTAAAACTATAATCCTAGAAGCTCAGATAAAATACATACCACAAGTTAGGAAAGGCACAAACAGGTATAAGAAGAGGCCAGCATGGTTAACAAACAAAGTAATGGAAGCTGTAAAAGGTAAGAAGGACTCCTTTAAGCGGTGGAAAACCAGTCCAAGTGAGATTAATAAAAGGGAACACAGGCAGTGGCAAATCAAATGCAAGACTGTGATCAGGCAGGCAAAAAGGGACTATGAGGAGCATATTGCAAAAAACATAAAGACCAACAATAAAAATTTCTTCAAATATATTAGAAGTAGGAAACCAGCCAGGGAAGCAGTGGGGCCCTTGGATGACCATGGGGTAAAAGGATTACTGAAGGAGGATGGGGAAATGGCTGAGAAGCTGAATGCATTTTTTGCCTCCGTCTTCACCGTGGAAGATGAAAAGTGTTTGCCCGCCCCAGAACCACTAATATTGGAAGGGGTGTTGAAAGACCTGAGTCAGATTGAGGTGACAAAAGAGGAGGTCCTACAACTGATAGACAAATTAAAAACTAATAAGTCACCGGGTCCGGATGGCATACATCCGAGAGTTCTGAAAGAACTCAAAGTTGAACTTGTGGATCTTCTAACAAAAATCTGTAATCTTTCATTGAAATCTGCCTCCGTTCCTGAGGACTGGAAGGTAGCAAATGTCACCCCCATCTTTAAAAAGGGTTCCAGAGGAGATCCGGGAAATTACAGGCCAGTCAGTCTGACTTCAATACCGGGAAAGTTGGTAGAAACCATTATCAAGGACAGAATGAGTAGGCACATTGATGAACACGGGTTATTGAGGAAGACTCAGCATGGGTTCTGCAAGGGAAGATCTTGCCTCACTAACCTGTTACATTTCTTTGAGGGGGTGAACAAACATGTGGACAAAGGAGACCCGATAGATGTTGTTTACCTTGACTTCCAGAAAGCTTTTGATAAAGTTCCTCATCAAAGGCTCCTTAGAAAGCTTGAGAGTCATGGAGTAAAAGGACAGGTCCTCTTGTGGATCAAAAACTGGCTGAGTAATAGGAAGCAGAGAGTGAGTATAAATGGGCAGTCTTCGCAGTGGAGGACGGTAAGCAGTGGGGTGCCGCAGGGCTCGGTACTGGGTCCCATCCTCTTTAACTTGTTCATAAATGATTTAGAGTTGGGAGTGAGCAGTGAAGTGGCCAAATTTGCGGATGACACTAAATTGTTCAGGGTGGTGAGAACCAGAGAGGATTGTGAGGAACTCCAAAGGGATCTGTTGAGGCTGGGTGAGTGGGCGTCAACGTGGCAGATGCGGTTCAATGTGGCCAAGTGCAAAGTAATGCACATTGGGGCCAAGAATCCCAGCTACAAATACAAGTTGATGGAGTGTGAACTGGCAGAGACAGACCAAGAGAGAGATCTTGGGGTCATGGTAGATAATTCACTGAAAATGTCAAGACAGTGTGCGTTTGCAATAAAAAAGGCCAACGCCATGCTGGGAATTATTAGGAAGGGAATTGAAAACAAATCAGCCAGTATCATAATGCCTCTGTATAAATCGATGGTGCGGTCTCATTTGGAGTACTGTGTGCAGTTCTGGTCGCCGCACCTCAAAAAGGATATTATAGCATTGGAGAAAGTTCAGAAAAGGGCAACTAAAATGATTAAAGGGCTGGAACACCTTCCCTATGAAGAAAGGTTGAAACGCTTAGGGCTCTTTAGCTTGGAGAAACGTCGACTGAGGGGTGACATGATAGAAGTTTACAAGATAATGCATGGGATGGAGAAAGTAGAGAAAGAAGTACTTTTCTCCCTTTCTCACAATACGAGAACTCGTGGGCATTCGATGAAATTGCTGAGCAGACAGGTTAAAACGGATAAAAGGAAGTACTTTTTCACCCAAAGGGTGATTAACATGTGGAATTCACTGCCACAGGAGGTGGTGGCGTCCGCAAGCATAGCCACCTTCAAGAAGGGGTTAGATAAAAATATGGAGCAGAGGTCCATCAGTGGCTATTAGCCACAGTGTGTGTGTGTATATATATATATATATATATATATATATATATATATATATATATATATATATATATATATATATATATATATATATATATATATTTGGCCGCTGTGTGACACAGAATGTTGGACTGGATGGGCCATTGGCCTGATCTAACATGGCTTCTCTTATGTTCTTATGTTCTTATGTTCTTATGTTCTTATCCAATTCAAACAAGTAAAGGTGTCAAACAAGGCTGTATATTAGCCCCGCAACTTTTTAATTTGTATATTAATAGCATTGTAGGGTATTTTACCGACCTCGGTCTGCATCCCCCTAAGATTGGGAAGATTGCTGTGCCCATCTTGATGTATGCAGACGACGTGTTACTACTGTCAAGAACCCAAGTTGGTTTGCGTAGGTCGCTCAGAATGCTTTCTCTCTTTTGTCTGGACACTGATCTAGTCGTTAACAGGGACAAGTCTAAAATTATAGTCTTCACTAAAAGATTCAGAGAAATGATTTGGCGTTTCAATGATGAAAAACTGAAACAAGTTAAAACATACAAATATCTGGGGGTTGTTTTTCATCATACAGGATCGTACCAAGGGCACATTGACAACGTACATTGTAACGCCCAACGCACGGCGCTTGCTCTGCAGGAGTTTTACACTTCCAAGGGCGCTTATAACGCTTTAGCGGCGATTAAGGTTTACAATGCTAAGGTTATACCCCAATTAATGTACAGAGCTGAGATTTTCTTGTATAATAAAATAACTAAATTGGAGATGGTTCAATCGAAGTTTGTACGATGTATCCTACAGGTGCCAAAATATGCCTCATCTATTGCAAATAGGCTGGAAACGGGGCTTCCAAGCCTCTCCACAGTAATGTGGAATAGAGGTTTGAGTCTCCTTCTAAGGGTGCTGGCGAATCCGGATGATATAGTACATCAAATCTTCTATGACTCATTTGTTAGCAATTGGTTGAGGAAATTAAATTCCAAACTAGAGGAATGTGATCTGAATATTGATTCCCTAGCCCTCATGTTCAAGAACGGGGCAAAAGTAATTATCAGAGACCGATTACTGGAATTGGAGTTAAAACAATCTCTGGCCAAAGTTGGGGGGACGTATATCCCAACCTTTTTTACAAGTGATCTTAAATGTGCCAGGTATCTAGAAAAGATACAGCCAATTAAGATCAGGCGGATGCTGTCCTTGGCACGCCTGAACATTCTTGACACAGCACTACTGAGGGGCCGTTTCCACAAGATCCCGTTAGAAGACAGGATCTGTCCGTGTGGCCTGGAGGAGGTCGATACGGTTCCCCATCTCATTCTGAACTGTCTTTTCCATACAGAGGCAAGGTACAGACTTCTGCGGAACCATCTAATGCTAGCTAAATCTTTAAATCAGGCCCAAGTCATTTACTTCCTCTTAGGGGATGGGAGTGATCAACTTTCTCTGGATCTTGCTAAGTTTCTATATGTTACCGACCTTGACAGGAAGAAATTTAATGCTGTTTGTATTTGAAAGAAGATGCCCTTAGTTAAGTGTTGCCTACGTCAGATAATTTTATTACTATTTTGATGGTTGTACATAGTTTTATATTGTTATGTTATATTTTAGCTTGGTGTTGTGTTGTACTGTTATTGATGAGTTGTGTTGTTGTTGTTGATTGGCCTAGAGCCGCAATAAACTGACTGACTGAATTAAAAGAAGGTCAGAATCCTTGTTCAGAATGCCATAGGAAGGAATACTAGAGAGGGAGGGCATCTAAACATACATATGTCAAAGGCTTTTGCACCCCCATTTGGAATAAAGAGGCAGACAAGAATGTTGGGAAAATGGGCCACTTTATTAACTGAACTCAACATGGCAAAGTAAATAGTAATAGGACGAGTCCTGGGGTCTTCTCCTGACCCCGCCAAGTCCAACAAAGGGCAAGCCACCCTGCCCCCAGCCCTAGCCATACTAATGTGGCTAGAACCAAGCCAGCAGACCACACATGCCCTCCCCTTAACCCCTCCCCAATCACCAGAAGGAGGTGACCAAGGGGAGGCATGAAATCCAATCCATATTCCATGACATTGAGCCGTAAAGCCCATCTGCCTTTCCTACGGATTGCCTGCACAACACAGGTGCATAGGCCTGGGTGCTCACCGGCAAGGTCTAAACCCCTTGCTCATTCCATCAAGTGACCAAATTACCTACCTCCCTAACTGCCACACCACTACTTGCAGTACAAGGTAGGTGAAAAACAAACCACCAATGGCCAATCAGGTGAGAGTGAAAAAATTCTACCTGGCCCCTAATAAGGCAACCGGTGGAAACCTGTACTACTGTAGGGTGGGTGGGTGGGCCAAAAGCTCAATGCAACTGCGCAGGGAGAGGCGGGGCCGAGGCTACTTATAGCCTCTTCCCCACCCAACAAAAACACCCGGATGCCTGGGAAAAAGCTGCCTCATGCATCCTTCAGGGATGCAAAAGCCGGCCCCGCGGTGCACAGCTGCTTTCGCGGCGCGGCCAGGGTGGGGCCGAATTGCACCCTCATTTGGAATAAAGAAGCAGACAAGAATGTTGGGAAAACGGGCCACTTTATTAACTAAACTCAACATGGCAAGGTAAACAGTAATAGGACAAGCCCTGGGGTCTTCTCCTGACCCCGCCAAGTCAAACAAAGGGTGAGCCACCCTGCCCCCATCCCTAGCCATACTAATGTGGCTAGAACCAAGCCGGCAGACCACACATGCCCTCCCCTTAACCCCGCCCCGGTCACCAGAAGGAGGTGACCAAGGGGAGGCATGAAATCCAATCCGTATTCCATGACATTGAGCTGTAAAGCCCATCTGCCTTTCCTATGGATCGCCTGCACAACACAGGTGCATAGGCCTGGGTGCTCACCGGCAAGGTCTAAACCCCTTGCTCATTTCGCCACCGCCACCGCCACCGCCAATGCCAAGCCTCTGCTAAGGCATTCGTGACCCCTGGGGGGCCCAGAGCCTCCTGAAGACCTTGCCACAAGTCTCTCAGGAAAGCCCAATTCCCCACATCGGACAGATGAACACCATCTGGCCGGTAAAACTCCACCCTATCCACTCTAATTCCAGGGTGGGGAAGAAAAGTACCCAGACCCCCTACCAAGGCCAACCAGGGCCCGATTTGCTTTCCTTCTGGCCCGCTCTATCCCAGCAGGATCTCAAGTGGCACGCCAGACTCTCCGAGGCAGTATAGCAGACCAGATAATCCGAACCCCGGGCCACCTCCGCACGATGGCCCACAGATCTGCGGCCACCTGCAATGACAAGGCCTTCCCCTTCATCAGGCCCAGGTCATTCCCGCCGAGGTGGATGACCAGTATATGGGGCAGGGGACAGGCCCTTCCACAAAACAGCAACGGCAGCAGCTCAGACCATCTAAGCCCCCTTCGCCCCAGCCACTCAACCATAGCCCACTCGCTCAGCCCCAACTGTGAGCTGGCCGATGATCTTCTGGCAAAGTGGGCCACCCAGAAAACCATGCTGTGCCTGCATACGAGGATCTGCAGCCTCTCATGATGAGCCACAGCAGCTGGAATTAAAAACACAGTGAAATAACTGAACATCAACAGCACAACACAATTCCCATTAGGGAAACAACAATGGACACACATAGGTCCGATATGCCGCTGATCTCCACCGTCCCACACGTTGGATGGCCGGTCCTGGATATCCCATAGCTGCAGCAGTCGATGCAGCCCCAATCCGGAAGGAATGGGTTCCAAACTTAAATCCACCCAATCCCAGCTTGCCCAGTGCCCATGCAGTCACTGTCCAGAATTGGTACTTAGTGAGGCCCCCCCCCAAAAAAATGGCAGAAAAACGGCCCCTATACGGTCCCTTGAACATTCGCATATTCCTGTAAAGCCTGTACCAGACATAAACCTGGTTCTTGACAAGGGCCGAGCTTAATCGTGGTGCCCTTCTGCCTGTGGTCCGTTTTAGAACGGCGTACACGCAGCAAAGCAAGCCCATCCTTAAATGTGACGTCACCCCTCTGCAAGGCACTATCAGACTGGTCCCTGCGTGACAACTGCACTAGCTCCCCAACCTTTAGGGAACCAAAAAATGTCATGAGTGCCGCTGCATGAAACAGAACAACCTCATAATCAGAACTGCACACGTCGGGCCAAACCCCGCCCAGACCTCTGAGTA
This sequence comes from Heteronotia binoei, assembly GCF_032191835.1. Lineage (NCBI taxonomy): Eukaryota > Metazoa > Chordata > Lepidosauria > Squamata > Gekkonidae > Heteronotia > Heteronotia binoei. Next base: position 24,562,919 of record NC_083234.1, on the reverse strand, counting down.
TAGAAGGGAAGATGGGCTGCCTGGCATCCACCCTCACCCCATGCTCTCTGGACCAACCCTCCAGCATCTTTTTCACCCTGAAGTCGTCCCCAGCAGCTGGATAACCTTGCGCCTTACTGATAAATGCCAACCCTGAATGGATTTAACTGACATATCCCTAGTTTTTTGCTGCACGCAAAATTTCATAAGATGTGCAACCGGAATGGGCCAAATATCTCCCAGCCCCACGGAGTTCCTGAATACCTTGAACTGGGAAGCGGCACGATCATAAGCCCTTTGGGTACTTGAGGTCAATGCTAAGAGGATTGCCCTACCAGCTTCTGCCTGCCAAGCTGCCACAGGTCGGGAGGCATCCGGAACGGGTGAGGATTGGCCTCCAGGGCCAACTGACGAAAGCGCTCCATTTGTCGGTGAGATAGGGCGTCCGCCACCACATTATTAACTCTGGGCACATGTTTAGCTAAGAACAGAATATTTAAACGGAGGCAACGCAAGGTAAAAACCTTAACCAGATCCATGACTGGTTTAGACTTGGAAGACAAAGAATTAATCACACGTACAACAGACAAGTTGTCACACCAAAAATGCACGACCTGGTTGGCTAACTGCTCACCCCATATACAGACTGCCACCACAATTGGAAAAAAATCCAAAAAGGTCAATTTTTTACAAATACCACTGACGAGCCAGTCCTGCGGCCATTGTTCCGCACACCACTGCCTCCTGAACAAAACGCCGAAACTGGAAGACCCGGCAGCGTCCGAGGAAATTTGAAGGTCAGCTTCGACCTTCATATCCTCCTGCCAAAAAGAAACCTCGTTAAATGCCCCCAAGAAGTTCTCCCACACCTCCAGATCGCTACGCATACACAAAGTTATGCACGCTCTGTGGTGAGGTAGGAGCAGGGGGCCCATGGCATCACAAAGGCGCCGAAAGAATGCCCTGCCTGGGATGACCACTCTACAGGCAAAATTGAGGTGTCCCACCAGCTGCTGCAATTCCAGGAGTGAAACCTTCCGTTTCACCTTTAAAGCTGCTAGCCTCACCCTTAGCTGTTGGACCTTCTCCTCTGGCAGCCTAGAGGCTTGTTGGATAGTGTCCAGCTCGATACCTAAAAATGTAATTCGAGTCGATGGGCCCTCCATCTTTTCGTGCACCAAAGGCACACCAAGCTCTCCCGCCAGCTCCATAAAAAGATCCAACAGCATAGCGCAACGCCCCAAACCAGCCGCGCCCGCAAACAGGAAATATCCAGATAATGAACAATCTCACTACGGCCCGACCTATCTTTCAGCAGCCACTCCAAAAATGAGCTAAATCATTCAAAGGCAGCGCAGGAAACCGAGCATCCCATAGGTAATGCTCTATCCAAGTAAAAATTCCCTTCAAACTGAAAACCTAACAGCTCAAAATCCGCAGGGTGCACCAGTAACAGACGAAATGCAGACTTAATGTCGCATTTCGCCATTTCGGCTCCTAACCCACACCCTCGAATAACCTTGACTGCCTGGTCAAACGACGTATATCGGACCGAACAAAGGTGGTCAGGAATTCCGTCGTTCACCGACCCACCGCTGGGATATGACAAATGGTGTATCAACCTGTATTCGCCCGCTGTCTTTTTTGGAACCACTCCCAATGGGGAGACCCTCAAACAAGGAACTGGAGGGACCTTAAAAGGGCCAATCACTCACCCCTCAGCACATTCCTTTGCTATTTTATCCCTAACAATATGCTCCAAACCAACAATGGAACGCAGGTTGGATGCCATAGAGGGGGCCCTAGGCCCCATAAACGGGATCTGAAAACCAAATGTAAATCCCTCCCATAAGTAGGCCCTATCCACAACCCTGGGATAATTCCCAAGGAATCGTCTAAGAACCTTCAGCCAAATGGCGCTGGGACCCTTTACTAGTAGCTTGCAAACTACCCTTGCTCCCAGGGCGCTTAGGCCCCCCTTTCTGCTTGGCTTTGCTGCATGCCAGAAATGCATGGGGGCCCCTGCATAACGGGCATTCATGTCTAAATTTACACATTTTCCAAGAATGAGCCCCCTGCGATGTATACTCCCAACATAACAGCCAGGGTTGAACTGGCTGACCCGCCGTAAAGCGGGCTGTTGAGGTACCAGTCTGCTTGTAAACTAAATGCCCACTATCCGCCCTGTCTCCCAAATTGGGCTTAGCCAGGGCCATCAGCTGCAACCACAGCTGTTGATTAAGTTGGTCCCATGGCAACAACGGATTGATCGCCTCCCTCATTCGAAAAGTTTCATCATACTGTAACCAGGCCGCTCCCGCAAAGTCAGTATAGGCCCTGTATATGATGTCACAATACTGAAATAAAGGCGCTGCCCTACTTGGCTGCGCCCTAGCAATTACCCCTGCATAAATGAGAAAACTCGGCAGCCAATTGGCCCAGGTCCTGTCACCCTTCCTACGCTGAAGCTTTTCCTTCTCCTTTTCATCCATCTCTTCTTTACTCTTCTTCTCTAACTCCTTATACAATAGGCTGAATACATCGACGTATTCACCTCTCAAAATTTTTTTCCCTAGTAGCAGGAGTGAGATGGTCCCCCAAAGGCATTGCTGAATCGCCGAACGGGATAGACAAAAAGGGGACAGACCCATATGGGTTATGGGGGTAACCCCAAGGGTTACAAGGCACACTAGGCCATGCAAATGGTTGGTCTACCGGCATTTGGCCCCCCCCATGGAAGGACCCCTGCCATTACTGTTGTTGTTGGCAACACTTGGGCAGCCTCAGCCCCCCCAACAGCTGGGGGCACCTGACTCCAACCCATCTGCATGCCTTGTACCCGCCCCAAAGGGGAACTGCCCAACGCCCATGATGGTCCAGGTTGAGCCGGGAACACCCACTGACCACCTTGCTCTACTGGCGTGGTCACCTGCCCAGACCCACCGAGCCCCTGCAATACACTTGGACCCCATACACCCCAAGGCCAGGTTACGTGCTGATGAGACGGTGCCGTCCTACCTTCTCCAGCTGCCGGTGTTACTGCAACTTCCAAAGGCTGTCCCGACTGCTGCCTGTCCTCGACATCTTCCAGCTCCACAACTTCATCACTCAGTACCACCTCCTTGGCTGTGGTGTCCTCCTGGCTATGGTCAGGCATCGACCTAGAGCCCATACCCTCCTGTAAAGCAGAAAGTCTGGACAACAACTCTCTTTCAAAAGTGAGGGTCCCCGACCGCCCAGTAGCGCTGTGGCGCCCCGGCCAAACCGCCTGCAACCCAGATGCCCCTGCTCCCTTTCCATTGCGCAAACCCTATCCAAAATGGCCTGCCTCATCACTATGCTGTCCAACTGACACTCTCCAGGGGGATCCGGATTCTTATGCTCTTTAGCACCCTTGGCAGGCTGCTTGCTCTTAGAAGGGCCCTGCCTTTTCTTGGGACTCATTACCCTGACTCAACAGTCCCCTGTTACCTCCCTCTAAAAATAGGAAGGGGAAGGGGGGGCTGTATAATCCCCACCAACGGGGGGGGGGGGGAGGAGGAGGGAAGAAAGGGTATCAACTCCACCGGAAGAAACCCTCAACTACCCTGGTGGTCACACCTCCAATCACCCACTAAGGCAAATCCCTCCCAACAGCAGAGATCCGATGACCCAGGCAAGCCCTGGCCACACAGGTAAACCCACCTGCTGTTCTCAGCAGGAAAAAAGGCCCCAGCACAGCCAGACCCGAAGAAAGACTGGGGGGGTGAGGGGGGGGGAAGCCAAGCGCTCCAAAACCGCCCCCAGCCGAGGCCCTAAAGACACATGCTTCCCCTGCATGGGCATACTGCCCGTAAGCAAATGTTCCCGCCGATAGCCAACCACCCCCGCAAAGGCCCTTCGAGGGGCTCCAAGACACAGCCCGAGAACTCCACCGACGTCCTACTTCACGCCACCATCACCAGTCGACTCCACGACCTCCCGGCCCCAACGCTGCACGACACGCTAAGCGTGCCTCCGACCGTACCAAAAGCTCCCTGCAACTGCGCAGGGAGAGGGGGGGCCGAGGCTACTTATAGCCTCTTCCCTGCCCAACAAAAACACCGGATGCCTGGGAAAAAGCTGCCTCATGCATCCTCCAGGGATGCAAAAGCCGGCCTGTGGTGTGCAGCCGCTTTCGCGGTGCGGCCAGGGCGGGGCCGAAATCTCTCATCACAACATCTGTGTAGCATAGATCAAATGAATCATACCATATGTTGTTGACTGGGATGCAAAGAAATCCAGTGCTAGTTCTGTATGATCAAGGAGATTTTGGATTTGTGTTTCTTATATAGCAGCCCACCATCCCCAAACATGGCTTAGCAAACACTTTGGAAATTAAGGAGACTTTCCAAACTGGTTTGCTATATGGCCATTATGGGAGGAGAGGATTTGTTTAAGTGGGGGGGGGGACCCAGAATGCCATCAAGTAACTAGGCATACCTACAGGCAGGGGTGGAATTCTAGCAGGAGCTCCTTTGCATATAAGGCTACACACCCCTGATGTAGCCAATCCTCCAAGAGCTTACATAAAAGAGCCTTGTAAGTTCTTGGAGGATTGGCTGCATATGGCCGAGGACCGGCCTACCTGAGGGACCGTCTTTCCCCATATGAGCTCCAGAGAGCACTGAGGCCAGCAGGGAAAAACAAGCTGACCATCCCTGGGCCAAAAGAGGCTAAACTTCAGAACACTCGTGCATGGGCCTTTTCCATCACGGCCCCATGCCTATGGAACCAGCTCCCGGAGGAGCCTTGACCAGTTCCGCAGGGCCTGCAAGACCACCCTTTTTAAGCTGGCTTTTACGGACTGCTGATTTATGATTGTTAAATAAAGGGACCCGCCAACATGATGTTGTTTACTGAATTGTTTTACATGAATTGAACTGAATTGCCTTTAAATAATGTTAATTTTAAAGTCTGTATATTTATTGTATTGTATACCTATGGATGTTGTTAGCCGCCCTGAGCCTGCTCCGGCGGGGAAGGCGGGATATAAATAAATTTTTATTATTATTATTATTATTATTATTATTATTATTATTATTATTATTATTATTATTATTATTATTATTATTATTATTATTATTATTATTATATCAGGGTCGTGTGGCCTAATATGCAAAGGAGCTCCTGCTAGAATTCCACCCCTGCCTACAGGATCTTTCCATTCTGACTTATATATATATATATATATATATATATATATATATATATATATATATATAATAAAGATACCCAACTGCATTGATTGAACATTGGATCTTGTTTTGAGGACCCAGTAACATATGTATGTACCATCAAGTTGCAACCAATTTACGATGATCTCAGCAAGGGGCTTTCAAGGCAAGAGAGAACCAGAGCCATTGTTTTCCTCTGCAGAGTCTTCCTTGGTAGTTTCCCATCCAAGTACTGACCCTGTTTAGCTTCTGAGATCTAACAAGATCAGGCTATATCACGCTTCCTTCCTCCTGAGCCCCTAGTTAACATATGGCAACTCTTTTATAGGGAAGCATGATTGAGCTTTGATTATTACCTGGCAGTTTTACCAGATTTTCTGATTTTTTTTTATTGCTCCCCTTCCCTTTAAAAGCCTTGACTTGGACATCCCAGACTAGCCTAGTCTCATCTGATCTCAGAAGTTAAACAGTTTCAGAACTGGTTAATATTTGGATGGGAGACCACCAAGGAAGTCCAGGGTCATAAAGCAGAAGCAGGCAATGACAAACCACTTCTGAACATCTCTTGAAAACCCTACAGGGTTGTCGTAAGTCATGCTATGGAAATAAATAATGGGTGTCACCAGGGCTTATTTTGTAGCAGGAACTCCTTTGCATATAAGGCCACACACCCCTAATGTAGCCAATCCTCTAAGAGCTTACAGGGCTCTTAGCACAGGGCTTACTGTAACCTCTTGAGGGATTGGCTACATCAGGGATGTATGGCCTAATATGCAAAGGAGTTCCTGCTACAAAAAAAGCCCTGGGTGTCACTCACCTCCAATCCAACTTGAGGCCTGTAACATTACCACAATGCTGTAGCTCTGTGGCATGCACTTTGTGTGAGTGGATGATGGGTCTCCAAATGAGAAGAATCCCTCCTCCTCCTTTATCTCTTTTCATGTGCATCTCCTGTCAGAAACCAACAAACGCTATTCATAAAAGATTGCCCATGCCCTGTCATTTTGGAAGTGGTGCTGCCCAAATGGCGATCTTGCTTTTAACACGGAGGTTATACAGTTTTGATCAAAGATATTTTTCAGGATTATCTCTTTTCGCAATCAGTCTCCCCATCCTGAGAGCTAGGAATCGGTAAGTGATGGTGGAGGGGTTTTGGAAGGGGGGTTAGTAAATCATCGCCTGAGTGTCACTTTCTGAAAGGAAAATAGTTTTCATTCAGAGATATTTATTTCCTCACACAGTGATCTGACAGACAAATCACATCATTCCAGTCTTTTTGGAACTGATAACATATCCTCCCCCAGCTTAGATTTATATCTGAACCACAGCGTTTTTGGTGAGACCCCCTTTCTGAGTCTCCGTCAAAACAGGACTCTCTTTTAATCTGGTTTTCTTGATGTGTGAATGACCTGTTGGAATGGAGCCCATATAACCAACCATACTCAAATCAAGTTCTTCCAGCTCAGGTTTCCCTAGGTCACTGTCATTAAGGTGTTTTCAGACCCCTTCCCAGGGCTTACTTTTTGTAACAGGAACTCCTTTGCATATTAGGCCACACCCTGGCAATGTAGCCAATCCTTCTGGAGTTTACAGTAGGTCCTGTGCTAAGAACCCTGTAAGCTCTTGGAGGATTGGCTACATTTATATATATATATAAATTTTTATTGTTTACTAATTAGAATGTAGCATTTTCCACTGACTCATTGTTCCGTTATAAATTTCCCTCCCCCATCCCTCCCCCCTCGATCTAGATTTCTGCTTTCAGCCAGGGGCATAGGGCTTGAAGCTTCCACTGAATGTCTTCCTTCTGTTCCTCTTATCCAGCTCAGGTAAAGCGACCACTTTTCCTTAATCCTCGATGTTCTATCTTCCCATGGTAGATCCTGGTTTATTATATCCATTATATCTGACAACAAATTCAAACAAATGACTATGCCAGGTTCTTTCTGTCCATTTATTTTTATCTTTCCACCCTATTGCTATTACTGCTTTACCAGCTAATATAATCACTTTTAATAGATCTTGGTTCTTTTTCCCTATTATCTCATTACCTAGAATGTTCATCGACATCAATTCAAAATCTATATTCAGCTTTACTTGAAAGAGCTTGTTTATTATTCATACTATATTTTCCCATACTATTTTGACCTCATGACATTCCCACCACATGTGAGTGTACCATCCTTTCATTTTTTGCAGTGCCAGCAGTTTGGGCTTAATCCTAGAAAAATGTTGGCTAATGTGGCTGGGGTTCTGTACCATGTAATATAAAATTTTAGCTCCATTTCTCTAAACTTTTGTATTTTTATTCTCTTAATTCCTTCCATTTTTTTTTTTACTTTTTGTTCTGTTGTTTGAGTTTCTGTACTCCATTTTCTTTGGAGGTGGTCTATTATTCTTTCTTCATCTGAAGTCATTCTCTTATAGATTAAACCTACCAATCCTCTTTTGGTTTTTTCCATTAATTTATAAATCTCTTCTATCGGTTCTTCTATATTTATGTCATTATTTTCAATTAACTTTTTAATTTTTGTGTATAAGCCTGCAGCTTTTAACCAGTATTTTGCACCTACTGCCTCCTCTAAAGCTTGAAATGGTTTTAAACTATTTGCAGATAACAAGTCCTGTACTCTACTATATCCTTTTTGTTTAAGTAGTTCCCCCCCTTCTATAGTCTATACCTTCCTCTTCCAAAGTTTCCAAAGGTGACCATCTAGATATTCATTTTAACCATTTTGGCTGCCACTTTCTCCAGATCATTAATGTACTTTTCCTTGCCCCTGTATCCAATTTAAGATCTTTAGTCCATTTATTTATAAAAATACCAAATTTCCCTACCCCTTTGTTAGCTTCATTTTCAAACCAAATCAAATGTCTGATTCCCTTCTCTATTTTTAGTAATGCTTTAAGTTGAAAAGCTTCATAATAGTTTATTATGTCTGGTACTCCCCATCCTAGTTTAGAGTTATGATTATATACTAACTTTTTTGCAATTCTAAATTTCTTAGTACCAAAAATCCATTCTCGTATTTTTGTGTTCCAATTATTCATTTTTTGCTTATCCATTTCTAATGGTATTGTTTGGAATAGATATAATAATTTTGGTATCCAAAACATTATAACACTTCTTACTTTAGCAGTTATACTCATGGTTTTCCTCCTCCATCCCTTCATATCTCTTGTTATCTTTTCCAATACCTTTTAATAGTTTTTTTCCACTATCTTATTAATATTTTTATACATTTCTATTCACAAATATTTAAATTTCTTATAACTTCAGTCAACGCCTCCGCTGTTATTTCCAAAAGATTCTCCAATTTTTCCTCTGGGATATTTAATAATCTAATAATATAGTCTGCTTGAACCATCTCTAGCTTAGCTAGTTTAGTCTCATGTTCTTCCTGTTTTATCTCTAATTCTTCTATTCTATCCTCTGTTTTATTAAACTTCTCTTCTATTGATTTTGTAATATTTTTTATCTCATTAATGTCTTCCTTGGTATCCCTGTAATTCACCTCTAAGGTCTCAAATTTGCCTGTTAGAACTTCTATCTGCTTGCTTAGTTCTGTTTGAACTTGTTTTAATGCCTCTAAAAAAGTCTGTTGAGTCTCTTTAATCTGTTGAATCTCTTTAAGAGAGTCTTGAGCTATGGAATCTGCCACCGTTTTGGGTTGACCCGGTGAACCTTTGAATTTAGCCTGTTGTGACATTTTATCTCAGCCAACCTCTGAACTCCCACTAGTAACCAATAACTAACTAGGAGTGGTGTGCAACTTAACAAATTACCAGTTAACTCACAAAATCTCTAGCTAATATTTCCTTTATCATACAGTGTATCTTTTTCCAGAAAGTTTTGGCCACTTTACAGTTCCACCACATATGATAAAATGAACCAATATCTACTTTGCACTTCCAACATACAGGTGACATTGCACGGTTAAATTTAGCTATCTGTACCGGGGTAAGATACCATCTGTGAAATAGTTTAAAAAAAATTTCCCTGTAATTAATTGGCTTTATCACTTTGTAATTCTTTTTCCAGAAATTGGACCATTGTTCTAAACTAATATTACGTTGTAAATTCTGCGCCCATTTCACCATAGAGTTTTTAACCACTTCGTCTTCTAATTTAATTTGCAACATATAATTATAAACTTTCTTAATTATTTTCTCCTCTTCCCTTAATAGCAATTTGTCAAAATCGAAGTTTACTTTTGTAAATCCTTTCGCCTTGTCTGAGTTATATTTGGTTATTACTTGATTTCTGGTCCACCAATCCATACTTATCCCTCTAGAGTCTAGATCTTCTTTTCCTCTTAAGTTATCTTTATCATCCAAAATATCCTGATATCTAATTATCTTTTTAAAGTTAACCAGTTGAGGCAGAATTGACGCCTCTTCAGGAGATATCCATCTTGGTGTCTTAACATAAATCAATCTTCTAATTTTTAACCAAACCTCGTAAATGGTTTTGCGGATCAAATGATTTTTAAAATATTTCTGCCCTTTTTGCACATACCATAGATTAGCATGCCAACCTGATTGTAGATCTGAGCCTTCTAAGGCTAATATACGCGTATTCTCCAGCCGGATCCATTCTTTTAGCCAAAGTGTGACACACGCAACATAATATGTTTCCCAATCTGGGAGTCCCAATCCGCCCATATCTTTTTTGTCTTTTAAAGTTTTCCATTTTATCCGAGATCGGTTACCTTGCCAAATAAAGGCTCTTACTAGTTGGTCTATTTTAGTAAAGAAGGGTTTCCTTATCCCAAAACTAATCATTTGAAACAGGAACATGACTTTAGGAAGGACCATCATCTTAATTAACGCTATCCTTCCCATAAAAGACAGTTTCATATTCGCCCATTTTTTTAAAGAGGAGTCAATTTCCTTTAACAGAGGTACATAATTATTATCGTATAGATTGCTACACTTATTGGAGAAAGTTATCCCCAAATATTTTATTTTTGTTTCATTACTAAATCCGGTTAATCTTTCAAGCTCTCTCACCTCTTGTGGGGAGATATTTTTATTGAGCATCTTAGATTTTTGCTTATTTATTCTTAGACCCGCGACCTGACCATAGTCTTCTAATTCTTTTAAAATCTCCTCCACGGATTCTCTGTTATTCTGTGATATCAATACCAAATCATCGGCATACGCTAAAATCTTATACGACTCTTTCTTAATTTCTAATCCTTTGATTTTGCTATTAGCCCTGATTAGGTTATTTAAGATTTCCAGTAATAAAATAAAGAGCAGCGGAGAGAGTGGGCATCCTTGTCTTGTGCCTTTATGTATCTTTACCTCTTCTGTTAAGTCTCCATTAATAATAAATCTAGCAACTTGTTCTGTATACAGAGCTTGTATGTTCTTAATAAAAATCTCGCCAAAACTCATCTCCCTTAATGCTCTGATCATAAAATCCCAATTAACATTATCGAAAGCCTTCTCGGCATCAATAAACAAAAGAATCAATTGTTTTTCTCTATGTAAGTCGTAATATTCTAATATATTAGATATAATCCTGATGTTTGTTCGCATATATCTTTTCGGGAGGAATCCAGCCTGGTCAGAATGGATTATATTTGCCAGAATTTTTTTAAGTCTATTCGCTAAAATAGAGGTATAAATCTTGTAATCTATGTTTAATAGAGAAATCGGGCGATAGTTCTTAATATCCTCTAGGTCTTTTGATGTTTTGGGAATAAGTGATACATTTGCCCTTTTCCAAGACTCCGGAATTAGCTGAGTTTCCCAAATCTCCTCAATCAGGTTTTTATATTGGATTATAATATCCTCTTTAAAGCATATGTAATATTCGGCTGGCAGCCCATCTGGTCCTGCTGCCTTGTTCTTTTTTAGTCTGGCCCATACTTCTTCAATTTCATCAATTGTAATTGAACTTGCTAGACTAATCCTTTGCTCTTCGGTTAAGTTCTGTATCATTTTTTTGTCTTTAAAATAAGCTTCTATCTTATCAGAATTTACCTCATCTTTACTATATAATTGAGAGTAAAAATCCCATATTATTTTTTTCTTTTCTTCTGTTGCTGCTTTCTGACTACCATCTTTATCTTTCAAGACCCTTATTATTTTCTTTTCTTTCTCTTTTCTTATCTTGTATGACAACCATTTACCTGGCTTATTTGCATTTTCAAAAAATTGAGATCTGGTATATTGAATCTTCTTTTTCATCTCATCTAAGAATATTAAATGTATCTTGTGTTGTACTAACTTCATTTCAGCTTTAATTTGTTGAACCGAAGGTTTCTCTTTTAAGTAACTCTCTTTCTGCCTAAGCAATTCAGTTAAATTTGTTAAAATTTTATTCTCTTCTCGTTTTTTGAAATTATTAAAACTTATTGCTAACCCTCTCATATACGCTTTACTAGTCTCCCACAGTAATCTGTGGGAAGTCTCTCTCTGGGAATTAATCTGAAAGAATACCTTCATCTCCTCCTTAATAAATTTCACAAATTGTTTATCATCTAAAAGCCTCATATTAAACCTCCATCCTGGTCTTTTCTTAACATCTTTTATAGATATCATAATCGGATTATGGTCCGCTATTGTGCACGGTAATATTTCTGCATCTTCCAATATTTTAATTAGTCCAGCTGTCACCCAGAACATGTCGATGCGTGACCAGGAATTATGTCTCCCAGAAAAAAATGTAAAATCACTTTTGTTTGGATATATGACTCGCCAGGGATCTACCAGGGTAAACTCATCTACCATTCTGAAAAAAATATCCGGTAGTGTATTACTACCTAATTTTTTCCTGCCTTTTTTATGATTTATAGAATTTCTATCTTGAATGGGACAAGTAACCGCATTAAAATCTCCTAATAGACAAATCTCATCATAATTGTATACACTGATCTTTGCATATAAATCTCTATAAAATTGGGTCTGTTCAACATTAGGTGCATAAATATTAACTAACAAAAACTTTACTGTTTCCGTAATTATTTCTATACCTTGCATCCTTGCATCCTCTGTTTGAAAAATCAGTTTGGCTTGCAATCGCTCATTAACATAGGTCACCAAACCCCTTTTTTTTTTTTCCAGTTGTGAGGTCACAAACATATTACCTAGCTTCTTATTAAACAAATATGCCTCATCCCGTTTTCTTAAATGAGTCTCCTGCAAGCATATAATGTCCAAATTTAATTTCTTTAATTGCTGAAAAACACGTTTCCTTTTTTGGGGCGAGTTCAGGCCATTTACATTCTGCGACAAAATCTTTAAACTATTCGCCATTTAGGAATCTAAACAATATCTTAATCTTCCTTAAAAAAAATTCTTCTTTTTCTTTTGAGCTCTTGTCTCTCTCTGCCCACGCTCTTGCGCTTGTTCAATTTCAGTTTCGGTCTTTTCTTCTTGTGAACGGTCATCTACAGCCTCAACTGGGTCTAATTGCCTTCCTGGGCTCCAATTTCCTTTAGAAATCCTTCTATCCACTTTCTTCTCCCACGTTCTAGCTTGATTAAGTATAAAATCCTCTGCCTTCTCTGGGGAGTCAATCTTGTATCTTACACCACCGTATGTAAACAGCATGTGGAAAAAGAATTACAAAGTGATAAAGCCAATTAATTACAGGGAAAATTTTTTTAAACTATTTCACAGATGGTATCTTACCCCGGTACAGATAGCTAAATTTAACCGTGCAATGTCACCTGTATGTTGGAAGTGCAAAGTAGATATTGGTTCATTTTATCATATGTGGTGGAACTGTAAAGTGGCCAAAACTTTCTGGAAAAAGATACACTGTATGATAAAGGAAATATTAGCTAGAGATTTTGTCTTTGAACCAGAAGTGATGCTATTATCATTTATTAAGAATACAGTTCCACAAGCAGAAGAATACATGGTGATTTATATTATAACTGCGGCAAGGATAGTGTACGCTAAGTACTGGCGTCAGGAGAGGGGTCCGAACCTGAGTGAAGTTATCGAAAAAGTCTTGGATGCCGCCGAAATGGATGTACTTTCAAATATGTTAGGAGGAGAATCTAAAGATGACGCTGTTAGAAACTGGGGCAAGTTTTATGAATGGTACGAGAAAAAAGAAAATATTTTTATCACTGATAAAACCGAAAAAACTTAAAAATAATTATTATCTAAAAATTATCTAAAAATGATTTGTTGTATTTATAATTTGTTCTGAATTCTATAAAGCAGATAAAAAGTCGTGTAATTGTAATGTAACGATTTAAAGTTAAACACTGTTTGTATTTAAGTTAAGATAGATGCCGAGGACATTCTCCTCAAGGAAGTTTATTCAACTCTACTTATGTAAATAACGTGTATATATTATGTGACAGTAAGTTGATGAAGTGGGTGTATTAATGCCATTGACATTGATACAAAGAAAATAAAAACTATTATGGCAAAAAAAAAACCAAATATTTAAATTTCTTGACACCCATTCCTATTTTGGTTAACCTATTAATTTCCTTCCTTTCCTTCAGATTCACATTATAATACATTATTTCAAATTTCCCCATATTAATTCTTAATCCTGATATCACTTCAAAATCGTCTAATATGATTTTTGTTTCCTTAATTCCGTCTTTGGGATTTGATATAATCATAATTATATCATCTGCAAATAAGTTAATTTTCATTTCCTCCTTGCCCATCCTGCATCCTTCTATTCTGCCTGAATTCCTAATTCTTTCAGCCAGTTGTTCCATCACCATTATAAATAAGGCTGGTGAGAGTGGACAACCTTGCTTTACTCCCCTTAAAATTGGAAATTGTCCCATATGTTCGTTATTCACTCTTACAACTGCTGTGCCTTCTCTGTGAATTTCCTGAATTGTATTTATAAATGGCTGGCCGATTCCATATTTTGACATTGTGGACCACAAAAATTCGTCAAATGCTTTATATACATCTAATTTAAGTAGTCCTAGTTTCTTAGCTTATGACTTATTACATTTAATATATTTCTTGTAGTGTGTGCTATACTTCTACCTTTCACAAACCCATACTGATCTTCTTTTATTATATGAGTTATTACGTTTCGCAGTCTATTTGCCATTATTTGGGAAACAAATTTATAATCTTGATTTAATAAATTTATTGATCTGTATGACCTCACTTTTTGAGGATCTTTCTGAGGTTTCACTGTTAAAGTTATTTCCGCTTTCCTCCAAGTATTGGGAGCCTTTCCTCCCTTTAGGATAGTGTTAAACACTATTTGCAGTTCCAGAATTAATACTTTCATTTTCTTGTAGAACTCTGCTGTAAAGCCATCTAATCCCGGAGATTTGCCAGTTTTTAAACCCTTTATTACCTCAACTGTTTCTTGAGTTGTGATTGCTTTCTCTTAATTTTTTTTTTATCTTGATCTTTTAAACTTGTTCCTATTTGCTCCCCGAATTCAACTATGTCTTTTTTTGCATACTAAATTCTATAAAAATCCAGGAAGGCTTCTCTAATCTCGTTCGGGTCCTGCGTTGTGTTTACATGTGTTCTTATACTTTTCACCCTTTGGTTATGCCTTCTACCCCTCAAATAGTTTGCCAATCTCCTATTTGAGTTTAATGTGATCCTCTGAAATTCATTCCTTACCATATTTTTTTTCCAGAGTGCCATAGAGTCAAGAGAATCTAGTTTCTTAAGTGCCTTAATTAATTTTTGCCTATCTGTACAGAATTTTTTTGCTTTGCATCTCTGTAACATTTCCAGTCCTTGTATTTTTCCTGTCTTAACCATTCTTTTTTTTATTTCCTTTTCCTTCATTATGCATTGCCCCCTAATTACTGCTTTAGCTGCATCCTAAAGAATATCTGTGGCCACAGTCCCTCTATTTTCCTTAAAATATAATTTTAACTGATTTTCCATGAATTTTTTATCTTTTTCTTTAGACATAATAATATTATTATATCTCCATATTCTTTTAACCTGTTCACCTTTTATTTCTATTTCTATACTCAATTGGCACATGATCAGAGATCCATATTGGATGAGTTGTTATTCTTGTCAATTCCCAATTATTTGACCTTTGAAAGATTATGTGATCTAAACATGAAGCTGTTTTGTGCCTACTGGAAAAGTGAGTTAGTTGGTGGTTCAGACCTAAAGCTTCGTATGCTTCTATCAGATTCCACTTTTTCCACCTAATTATTTTGTCTTTAGTGATATCAAAGTTAAAATCTTCTGCTATTATCACTTCTTCTTCAGAAAACCTCTGTAACTTTTGTAATACCTTTACTAAAAATTTTTTCCATCCTTTGTTTGGGGCATAAATATTTATCAATGTTATCAATCTATTTTGAAAGGAGCATTTAGCCAAAAGATATCTTCCTTCCCCATCACTTATTTATTTATTTATTTGGGATTTATATCCCGCCCTTCCCACAAGTGGCTCAGGGCGGCTTAATACCTCTATCAATTTAATGTCATTCCTTTTATGTGCCAGAATTGCCACTCCCCTTGCTTTAACAGTACTTCTTGCTTCAGCTAACACCTCCCACCGTGGGTCATTAAATAATGGTTTAGTATCCTTTTTGGCTTTGTGTGTTTCCTGTAGACACATAATATCTATATTTTGTTGCTTTATAAATCTAGCAAGTCTATACCTTTTGAGGTTAGAACGTAGACCATTGACATTCAGCGAAAGCATCTTCAACCTTCTAACCGTATTCTTTTGCACTAAAATTCCCCTGTCCCTCTGGCCGAATATTTACTTTTGTTATCCTTCCCTCCCTGCATCCCACCATCCCTTCCCCCCCTCCTCCTCCACCCCCTCCCTCTTGCTTGTAGCTGAGGGGTTATTCCTCATCCCCTCTCTATGAGTATGTACATCCTCCCCCTCTTTCAAGCTTAATTATATCCTTAACTTATGACCTCTTATCTTATTTTATGGATGCTTTCCTTTCTTATGAGAGCATCCTTGGCCGTTTGTCCTAGTGTGTGGTAGATTCTTCTTCTTCCAATATTGAAGTCTCCTCCATCTGTTGGGAGTCAGTGTCTCCTGGGTCGATTCCTAATTTCTCTAGTAGTTTCACTGCTTCAGCTGGGTTTCTTGCCATTAGTCTTTTCCCTTCTCTGAAAATTACTATAGAAGCTGGGTAAGTCCATGTGATCTGTATTTTGTTCTGGAAGAGCCTCTCTGCATATGGTTTCATTAAGCTCTTTTGTTGCAATGTTTCCTGACAAAAGTCTTGCCTTACGAAAACCTTTTTCGCTCTATGTTCCAGTTGTTTGTTTTTCTTCAGAGCTAGGAATACTTGTTGTTGTTATTTCTCCCTCACAAATTTAACTATCACAGGGCGTGGTTCCCCTCCTCTCCTTTTACTCCGCAGTCTATGTACTCACTCTATCTGCTCTTCATTTAATTTTATTCCCTGCTCTGAAATCCATTCTATCATGTTCTTCTCTAGCTGTTTTGCATCTACTTCTTCTGAGATTCCATGTACAATTAAATTAGCCCTTCTGTTCTTGTCCGAAAACTCAGTGATTTGTTTCTTCAGCTGACTAATCTGCACCTTATTTTCTTTTGAGGTGTTATCAGCTTTCAATGCCAGTTCTTTGACCCCTTTTAACACCATATTTAATTGTCAAACCTCCTTTTTTATTTCTGCAATTTTAGCTCTAATTTTCTCATTGGATTCTAACACTAAGTTTTGAAATTGCATCATTTGCTCCAATAGCCCTTTCACTGTAGTCGCTATTTTAAGCAATCAATCATGTCTAATGTCGACTTCTTATCTTAAAAGTTCAATAAAGTTTTCTTACCACACACAGCAACTAAGTTCAAGTCCGACTGTTCTCTATTTCCTTAGACACTCTCCTATCTATTTCTCACACTGTAGTAGGGATGTTTACATTCCTTTTAGGTCGTAATTCTTTTTCCTTCTCAGAGGGGGAAGGCACCAGCTTCTTACTCCTTAGAGCATGCGCATACCTCCCCTCTTGGAGGACTGGCTACATAAGACGGGTGTGTGATCTAACATGCAAAGTCCTGCCCTTTCCCACCCCTGTTCTGCCACCTCTCTCTCGACTAATAAGAGGTGTTTCTGCTCTTTTCAGAGGAAAGTGCCTTCCAATCAAAATGGTAAGAATGATTAGAACTTGGGAAAGTAAATTGCTATAAATCAGAAAATAGGATTGAAGAAGAAAATCTGGATTAATTTTGGATCAATTCCATCTCCCTTTCTTTGATTTTGTGAATGTCTTTGCTAAAATTTGCTTGGATGCCATCAAAACCTTTTCGTATAGACATTTTCAATCTTTAGCTAATAAATCATTTAGAATCTGTGGGATGTTTAAATGGACAGAGGAAAGGCTGAATCCACAGCGCTGTTTGTATAAATGAACCAGACAATGCATTGAAATCAACACTTCTTCTGAGTTAAAGCCCAGGAGGAAACATTATGTTTGCCACTTCTCCCTTCCAAGTCAAACATTTAGGATTTGTAACCCTTTGTGAATCAACTTTATGCCAAGAGTTAAGAACATAAGAGAAGCCATGTTGGATCAGGCCAACGGCCCATCCAGACCAACACTCTGTGTCACACAGTGGCAAAATATATATATATATACACTTACATTGTGGCTAATAGCCACTGATGGACCTGTGCTCCATATTTTTATCTAAACCCCTCTTGAAGGTGTCTATACTTGTGGCCGCCACCACCTCCTGTGGCAGTGAATTCCACATGTTAATCACCCTTTGGGTGATAAGAGTTGCCAACTCCATTTAGAAAATACCTGGAGATTTGGGGGTGGGGGGGAGCCTGAGGAGGACAGGGTTTGGGAAGGGGAGAGGCCTCATCAGGGTATAATGCCATAGAGTCAGGGCTTTTTTTTAACAGGAACTCCTATGCATATTGGACCACACACCTCCTAATGTAGTCAATCTTCCAAAAGTTTACAGGGCTCTTATTACAGGGCCTACTGTAAGCTCTTGGAGGACTGGCTACATCAAGGGTGTGTGGCCCAATATGCAAAAGAGTTCCTGCTACAAAAAAAGCCCTGCATAGAGTCCACCATCCAAAGTATCCATGTTCTCCAGGTGAACTCATCTCTGTCACCTGGAGATCAGTTGTAATCCCAGGAGATATCCAGTTTCCCATCCGGAGGTTGACAACTCTATTTCTGCCAATGGACTCCACTTTGCCTTTTTCCCTCAAGGGCAGAACTAGACCATAGACAAGCAACAGGTCCATAAAATGGTTTCACTTGACCCTAAGAACTAGCTGAAAGGAAGGTATGTCCTAGGATGCAACACAGATTCTCCTCCTTGCCATTTCACTGGAAGAAACACTTCTGTTAGAAGTCTTTGCAGGGGTGAAGCACATAGAGAGGGAGCACAGATGAGCATGCTGGACCCATCTTTTTCTGTGTGCATTTGCTCAAACACAAATACAACGTCTATGCATGTGCAAATGGTGTATGAATTTCTTCCATCTTCATGATTCTGAACACTCATCCCTTTTTGTTCCAAAACATGAGATTGGAGCCAACTCATGCACAGCTTGGCTTGAAACCCATTGCAGAGAATTCCATCACCGGAATGAGATGTTCTTTCCCACTGCAGTCCCCAAATTCTCCTGGAAATGTTGCTCTTGGAGGAGGGGAATCCTGTAGGAACTGCAGAAAAAGCAAATTGAAAGTCCGCAGTAAGATGGAGGAAATTATGACAACGGACATTTTTTGTCTGTGGAAATCTACCATGGAATCTAAACCCTTTTACACATGTAGACTTCATGCCCACACATGAGAGAATGTGCATAGGAAGGGGGAACCACTACACTTGATTGTGAGTGGAGGGGAGCAGGGAGCCCTGTTCCCCCTTTATGCATGTTAGCCCCAGGGCTTTTTTTGTAGCAGGAACTCCTTTGCATATTAGGCCACACCAGGGTTCACTTTGTAGCAGGAGCTCCTTTGCATATTAGACCTCACACCCCAATGTTGCCAATCCTCTTGGAGCTTACAGTAGGTCCTGTACGAAAAACCCTGTAAGCTCTTGGAGGATTGGCTACATCAGGGATTTGTGGCCTAATATTCACAGGAGTTCCTGCTACCAAGAAAAAAAAAGTCTTGGTTGGCCCTCTTCACAGATATGCCATTTGAGGCTGTTGAAGAGGGTCTAGATGCAGTTGGCAAAACTATTAAGACCTGGGATCAGAGGTGCCACAAGCAGATGTGGAGGTTCCATCTTGGGGAAAATAATGAAGGAATTTGAAGACAAATCAGCACAATTTTGATGAGTGACATTTCTAAGGGTGATTCTATAAACCCATAATTAATGTATTCTGGGGTTTTTTTTTTTGACTCTGTTGCATTCCAACTGTTGCTGCTAACAAAGCAAAAAAAAAAAAAAATAGTGTAGTCACATTTGCTCTCTTCCAGTAAATGTTAAAATACCTCTTAAAGAAGACCAGGAAGTTCATAAGACCAACAAGAAGGAAGGAGAGATGTCACAAATGGCTGAGAGTGGGAAGGGGAGAGAGGAAACGAACGTGTCTGTTCCTATAAAAAGCAGTTAGGTCTGAAGCTTTGATCTTCCTCCAGTTTCTCGCTTGCAAAAGTACAAATCCACCACCAAGTCGCTGATGGACGGATTGCATGCGGGGGCTACTGACACTTTGGGTACCCCCGAGTTTCATTTATCTGTCACCTTTGTTTACTCTCATTTGTGTACTTAACTAATTTGACTTGACACAATAAGGGCATGGCCACCCAAAGCAAAAGACATTGTTTAAATATTTTATACAATGCTTGAAAAAAGAGAGAGAGAGAGAGAAGTGCCGAGTCTTCTATTCTACTCATTTTTATTAAGGGGGGGGGGGGAAAGCATTTAAGCAAAAAAAAAAAAAAAAAAGTGGGCATCATTATAACCAGACTATGCATGAATTCATAATAAACTCCTCAAGATATGTGGGATACCAGTGCACTTGCTAATGGGAATTGATTCTGAATTTTATTCATTTTTAACTAGGTTTAATGAACTTTCCTTGTATGTTACTCCCAGTTGCTCATTATTCTTTTAAATGCCATTTAATCAAGGAGACGTGTGTCAAAGGTAACAGCTTGTGATGGGTTTTGTTGAACGAATTCTTCACTGGCCATCAACCTGCTAGATGGGAAGTGACAGAGCCCACTCCCTTTCAACATGGTGGTCATCGGTTGGCCCATCTTTTACCACCTCATGAAACATGGATGGGATCAGCAGAGAGTCAACTGGTCCTCTTGGATGCAGCTGTAGCAGATGTCTGCATCACCAATTAAAAATGGATAAGGCATGCCACCCCTTCTTTATGGCACAATAATTGACAATGGGCTCCAGTTCAAATTGCAGCTCTACCAATCAGTATAAATTATGGGCCACTAGTTCAGAAGTCATTTCTTGTAAGACACTGGCATTTTGCAATTGTGTAAATCATGTGAATATGGAAGAAGAAGATGATGATGATATTGGATTTATATTCCGTCCTCCACTCCAAATCTCTGAGCTGCTCACAATCTCCTTTATCTTCCTCCCCCACAACAGACACCCTGTGAGATGGGTGGGGCTGAGAGGACTCTCACAGCAGATGCCCTTTCTGCCAGAGCTATGGCTGACCCAAGGCCATTCCAGCAGGTGCAAGTGGAGGAATGGGGAATCAAACCCGGTTCTCCCAGATAAGAGTCTGCAAACTTAACCACTACACCAAACTGTGTATGTGTCCACAATGCTGGGTGTTGGTTAAGCATCAGTACTGAATGTGATGTTCTACTCTTTGGCCATGGGGTTAAGTTGAATCAGTGACTTCTGTCTTCTCCCTGGTGCTCAGCTCTGAAAAGCTCATTGGATCTGGCAGATGTTGTAGATGGCCACCTCTGAAGTGACATCCCCATAGTTGCCAGCGTCAATCCCAGATGACACTGGTGTGGGTGTGTGGTTCCCAAACTTCACTCCGCTTCATTAGTAACTAAGTTAATGAGAACTACTTAGCAACAATGATACTCAATGGCATTCTACTTGTCAGAATAGTGTGCTTAGATGTGAAGAGGCCTGAGTTCAACTTTTTTGGGTTTGGGTAATTAAAAGGACATTTCAGGGGGCCTGATAAGTTATTCAAAAGATTTCCCAAAGCCTTGATTTTCCTCCCCCCCCCCCACCCCAGCCTTGATTTGGTGTGGTTTCTCTTCACTTTTGTTCCTATTAGCTGCTGCTTTTATCAGCTTCTTTTTGCCCAATTTAAGAACACATTCTTTCTTTTTTCTTTCTGGTTATTTGAGCCAGTTAATATGTGTTCACAAAGCCAGTACGATGGCAACATGGTACACATAACCAATAATGAGGGACTGTGTAATAATATCACAAAGCCAAACTGGAGAGGAGACAATGATTTCTGCTGTCCTCCTGCCCCATTTTGCAGATTCATATTGTTGTTGTTTTTTGCGGGGGTGGGGGGATGATGGAGGATAAGTCTATTAATGGTTATTAGCCATGTTGAGTAAAGGGCAACTGATATTCAGAGGCAGTAAGCCTTTAAATACCAGTGTTTGTTGACCCTCCAGGGTTGTGGTTCGGCGACTGTGTGAGACAGCATGCTGGACTACATGGATGACAGATCTGATCCAGCAGGACTCTTCTGAAGTTCTTAACCCAAATTGGAGATGTGTTTCATAGAAGACTATTTTACAGGTTTGCCAACCTCCAGGTGGTACCTGGAGATCTCCCAGAATTACCATTGAACTTCAAACTATAAAGTTCTGTTCTCCTGGAGTACATGGTTGCTTTAGAGGCTGAACTTTGTGGCATTATACCCTGCTGAAGTCCCCCTCCCCAAACCCCACCCACCCCAGGCTTGACCTCCCAAATCTCCAGGTATTTCCTAACCCAGAGTTGGCAGCCCTACTATTTTATTATTTATTTGGCATATCCCACCACCAAAGAGCCCAAAGAGCTGTACCTGACACCCTTCCCCTTCATTGATCATCACAATCAGCCAGTGAGGTACTTGAGCACTGAAGACAATTATTGGCTCAAGGCCCCCTATTAAATTTTCATGGCAAGCAGACATTTATACTTGAGTTTTATACTTGGGATTCAGCTAAACTATATTTTTGGGGGCTGGCAATTAGATTCAATGCCAAGAAGAAGAAGGAAAGATCTGAGAACTTTCAAAGGCTAACAGTGCAAGCAGAAAAAGCAGATACGAATTTAAAATCACATCCAACAAAACAAGAATTTAAGGACAAAATAAAAAAGTCTCAACATCAGCTTAACTTATTATTTGTGGAAGAAGCAGAGAAAAAATTGAAATTTAAGAACATAAGAGAAGCCATGTTGGATCAGGCCAATGGCCCATCCAGTCCAACACTCTGTATCACACAGTGGCCAAAATTATATACACACACACACACACACACACACTGTGGCTAATAGCCACTGATGGACCTCTGCTCCATATTTTTATCTAACCCCCTCTTGAAGTTGGCTATGCTTATAGCCGCCACCACCTCCTATGGCAGTGAATTCCACATGTTAATCACCCTTTGGGTGAAGAAGTACCTCCTTTTATCCGTTCTAACCTGACTGCTCAGCAATTTCATTGAATGCCCACGAGTTCTTGTATTGTGAGAAAGGGAGAGAAGTACTTCTTTCTCTACCTTCTCTATCCCATGCATAATCTTGTAAACCTCTATCATGTCACCCCGCAGTCGATGTTTCTCCAAGCCAAAGAGCCCCAAGTGTTTTAACCTTTCTTCATAGGGAAAGAGTTCCAAACCTGTAATCATTCTAGTTGCCCTTTTCTGCACTTTTTCTAATGCTATAATATCCTTTTTGAGGTGCGGTGACCAGAATTGCACACAGTATTCCAAATGAGACTGCACCATCGATTTATTAAAACAAAATTATTTTGAACATGCTAATAAACCCAGGAGATGGTTGGCGTATAGACTGAGAAAAGAAAATGCGAAGAGAGTAATAACAGTAATAAAGTAATAAAATAATAAAGAGAAATTTCAAAGACAGGAGATACTAAAAATTGTGGAACAATTTTACAAAAAGCTATATGAAAATAAACAGGTTTCAAAGGATGATCTAGAAGACTATCTTAAACAGAATAATCTTAACAAATTCACAGATGATCAACAGAAAATTTTAAATGAGCCAATAATGATAAGAGAACTGTGTGAAGCAATAGCCTTTCAAAAAAATTGGCAAATCACCTGGTCCAGATGGTTTACCTACACAATTTTACAAAGCCTTTGAAGATTTCTTATTGGTTCCAATTAAGCAGCTTATAGAAACGATCCAAAGCGAGGCTGAAATACCATTTTCATGGCAAGAAGCTACAATATCTCTAATTCCAAAAGAGGGTACAGATTTGAAAGATGTAAGAAATTTTAGGTCAATTTCTTTCTTGAATGTGGATTACAAATTTTTTGCCTCAATTCTGACATAACGTCTGAAGAAAATTTTGCTGATTATTATACATCAAGATCAAGCAGGGTTTTTGCCAAGAAGATATCTGAAAGACAATGTTAGGACAATATGTAACATATTGGAGTACTATCATTCAGAGAAGCAGTTAGCCTTAATCTGTTTAGTTGCACAGAAGGCCTTTGATAATGTTCATTGGCAGTTTAAGATACAACAATTAATAGTATGGAATGTGGTGAGAACTTTTTGAAAATGATACAGTTGATATACTCTTCTCAAAGAGCAAAGGTGATGGTGAATGGCGAATTACCAGAATCAATTGTCATTCAGAAAGGTACAAAACAAGGCTGTCCATTATCACCGCTTTTGTTTATTTTATGTTTGGAGATTTTAAACAAACAAATAAGAGAAGATCCAAATATTAGGGGTGCACTGGTTAAAGGTGAACAACATAAATTGAGGGCATTTGCATATGACTTGGTCTTCATTTTAGAACAACCACTTGATTCAAATGATTCACTGATGAGATTAACCAATTTGGTTGCTGGGCAGGAGTGAAGATTGGCCAAAATTTTTGGCCAAAAATATGACAACAGAACAAATTCAATCTTTTCAAGAAAAGTTCAGATTTTCTTTTGAGAAGAAAGTGAAATACATGGGTATTTCTCTCTCGGCTTGACTTCGCGAACGAAGATTTAAGAAGGGTGCAGTAGTCTACGTCTGCTGCAGGCTCACTGGTGGCTGACAAGACCAATGCGGGACAGGCAGATCCGGCCACAGTGGCTGCAGGGAAAAGTCTGATTTGGGGTTGGTGCTGTAGCAGTGCGATACTTCCTCAATCTCCTTTTGTCCTCAAGACCAGCTATGCGTGCGTTCTCAAAGGAAGAGACAGCCTGGTGGATGGTGTGCCTCCATGCTTTGCGATCTGAGGCTAGGTCAGACCACTGGTGATGGTTGATGCGACAGGTGCCAAGGGATTTCTTCAAGGAGTCCTTGTACCTCTTCTTTGGTGCCCCTCTATTTTGATGGCCGGTGGAAAGTTCGCCATACAGAGCAATCTTGGGAAGGCGGTGGTTTTCCATCCTAGAAATATGCCCTGCCCAGCGCAGCTGCATCTTCAACAGCAGTGCTTCGATGCTTGTAACCTCCGCCCTCTTGAGGACTTCAGTGTTGGTCACAAAGTCACTCCAGTGGATGTTGAGGATGGTGCGAAGGCAGCGCTGATGAAAGCGCTCAAGGAGTCGCAGGTAATGACAGTATAAAACCCACGATTCGGAGCCGTAGATGAGGGTTGTCATCACAACCCCTTTGTAAACATTGATCTTTGTGCCTTTTTTCAGATGCTTGTTGCTCCACACTCTTTTGTGCAGTCGGCCAAATGCATGGTTTGCCTTTGCCAGCCTGTTGTCAATCTCCTTGTCGATCTTGGCATCTGAGGAGATGATGCACCCCAGGTAGCTGAACTGCTGGACTGTCTTCAGTACTGATTCACCCACAGTGATGCAGGGAGGGTGATAATCTTCCTGGGGTGCAGGCTGGTGGAGAACTTCTGTCTTCTTCAGACTAACTTCTAGGCCGAATAGCTTGGCAGCCTCTGCAAAGCAGGACGTCATACCGTCATACTGCAGAGCTGATACCGAGTGGGAGACGAGTGCAGCATCATCAGCAAATAGTAGCTCTCGGATGAGTTTTTCCATTGTCTTGGAGTGAGTCTTTAGTCGCCTCAGGTTGAACAGGCTGCCATCAGTGCGATAGCGGATGTATTTATATTTCAAACAAATGTAGTACTTTAAAGGCAGAAAATTATGACAAACTGCTTAAAGAGATTAAAAGAGACTTGGAAAAAATGGCAGGACTTGATGGGAAGAATAGCTTTGATAAAAATGAATATATTGTCAAGATTGTTATTTTTATTTCAAACTATTCCAGTACTCCTAACTAATGCTTTTTTTTTTCAAGAGTTGAACAAGATGATATCTGTATATATCTGGCAGGGGAAAAAAGCCAAGAATTAAACTAAAAGAGCTACAAGACTATAAAGAAAGAGCAGATCTGGGCCTCCCAGATTGGCAACTGTATTATAGGGCCTCAGTATTGACATGGCTAAGAGATTGGGTCTTATTGCAAGATAGAAGACAGTTGTCTCTGGAGGGCCATGAACTTACCCAGGGCTGGCCCATGTATTTGTGGTAACAAAGACTAGAAGGACATTCTTATTTTAAAAACCACTGGCTACAGAAATCTCTCTATTATACATGGTTAAAACCGAAAATCTATAAAAGAATTCCAAGATCGGTATCTCCGGTTGAAGCATTTATACCACCAAATCTTTTAAAATCAGATCAATGTTATAAATATGAGGAAATACTACAACTGTCAGGCTCTGTAATTCTCATATCTAAATAAATTGAAATACTAACCAAATGGACTCTTTGTACTAACCCAAGCTCTTTTCTGTAACATAGTAAATGTGCACATCAAATGGGACACCAAGTGAATGCAAATGTTGTTTATGTTACCAGAGAACAAAAGATGCAACCATTAGTAGCTAACACGGCCGCAAGGCATATTCTCAGGGCAGGGAGATAAGCCGAAGCCTTGTGTGAAAGTTTGCACCTTTAACTCCTTGATGTTATGGCAATGGGGGGAATTGTTTAGAAAGTCTTTGATGTAGAAAACATTAAAAGTAGAAACCGCCTAGTCCTCGGTATTAGTCTCAATCTCTGTTTCCAACTATGAGTTTCCAATAAAGTATCATTTTGTTTCAAATGAATGCTGCCTTGAGATTCCATCGCCTGACAACAACAAGATAATAAATTGAAAACCAAGGAAGAACTAGAGAGTAAGAACATTAATATTAGTTGGTGGCTCAGAACGCAAATAGTGTCCAGATATGTTAAAGATAAGATAGTAGGGTTTATTGTTGATCAATATCCATTCGATAAAATTTTCCTGGGTCCTCAGGAAAAATTGATCTTGAAAATAAACTCTTATCTACTACAGATGAAGATGCAAGATGAGATTGTGAAGGACTGTATGGTACAATGGGCTAAGAATATAGGGAGTAGTATTACGCTAGATGAATGGGAAACCCTTTGGAAATCCAATGTTAAATTGACCAAACCAGTATCTTTTAAGGAAAATTTGTATAAGATGTTTTACAGATGGTATGTAACTCCTCAAAAGCATTCTAAAATGCATTCTAATATGACTAACAAATGTTGGAAATGTTCTAAACAGGTGGGATCATTTTATCATATGTGATGGACTTGTGAGAAGGCGAAAGACTATTGGAAGATGTTACATGAACTATTGCAGGAAATGTTGAAGATGCAGATTCCTCTTAAACCAGAACTGTTTTTGTTGAAAATGTATTCTAGTGATTATACAAAAGAGACAAGACATTTAATGGCACTTATTAATACTGCAGCTAGGATTTTGTTTGCTCAGAAATGGAAGCTCCGAGAACTACCCACAAAACAGGAACTGATCAGGAAAATACTGGAAGCAGCAGAGACGGACCATTTATCACTATTGCTTGCTGGGAAATCCAAGGAAGAAGCAAGAGAATACTGGGAGAAGTTATATGTATGGCAAGACACTTAAATTGCTTTGGTGTGAACTGTGGTTAATATTCTTCAATTTATATGGTTGAAATACAAGTTAAATTGATAACCTAAATGGGAACTTACAATATAGTTCTATATGACTATTGTGGTGAGGCTAAGCATGTAACAGTATGATGAAATTTTCTTTTATTTGAATTCTACAGCGACATGCAGAATGTACTCTATTTTTCTATACATATGTATTATTACTTTTCTGTTTCCATTTTTCCTTTTCCCTCTTTTTTTCTTGAAAATAAAAAAATTCATATTGCCAGGGTGGGGGGGAAGTTTTCACGGCAAGCAGTCTTTTATACTTGGGTTTCACAGTCCAGCGGTCTAGTGGCTGTGACCACTCTCACCTCTCTCATGTTAACTCTGCCATGGATGCATCAATTAAGCTTTTACCCGCTTGAGGTACTTGTCCCAGCCATACCACCTAGGTAAGTTGTGGGGAGAGTGACATAAGAAATATATATTTTCCTGTGAAAGCCGTGTAGACTGATCACTCAATAAGACTAGCTGTGATTCGCTAAAGAAACACTTGAGTTTTTTAAAAATACAAGGAATCCCTGAATCCAAACCCATTTTTATGTGCTGCTAAATCAACACAAATGCTATTCGGCATGCAGGTCCTATTTAACCCTACCTATGACTTTATACGGAAATGTCAGAGTACAGAAATTGGGGGGGGGAGCAGCTAGCCAATCAAGAAGTCCCCCCCCCCAATCCTGCCCTGCTGTTCTTCCCAGTCTGTAATTATTTGCATCTATACAGCCAGATATTGTAATGCTAGCTTGGCTGCTGCAGAAACCACAGAGATATGATTTTTTAATTACATTTGCAGGCCAAGTTAATTCTCTAGTTCTCCAAGGCTGTATTTTATCGATACAAAGCCTTTTAGCAAACATTATACCATTGAAACTGCAACAGATTGTGGACCTCTGAATTATTTCTGGGTTGCTAGATACGGTTCCTGAGGAAAGGGGTGGGTGTGTGCAATCATTTGGAATTCCAAAATTCAGGAAAGAACTTTGGAAAATAAGAGTTTCAGAAGCATCCTTGCTAAGGTTTTCATTCTCTAGGTGGTGTCTGGAGATTTCCTAGGATTAAAACTGATCTCTTGGTGAAAGAGATCAGTTCCCCTGAAGAAAGTGGACTCTATGGAATTATACCTTGCTGAAGTCCCTCCCAATGCCAGCCTCCTCAGTCCTCTTCCCCAAATATGATATCTCCCAATTTGGAGCTGGCAAACCTAATCCCTGCCCATGGTACTTTCCCTTTCCAGCCATCTGCACCATTTGCGGGTACAGGCCACACTTTGTCTTGGTTTTATTTGATTACTTCATTTGCACCCTATCTTTTTCCTCAGTGAAGGCCCAAAGTGGCTTATATCACTCTCCTCCCCTCCATTTTATCCTCACAACAACCCTGTGAGGTAGCTTGGGCTGAAAGTGTGTGACTGGCCCAAAGTCACCCAGCAAGCTTCCATGGCACAAGTGAGGATTCAAAACCAGATCTCCCAGATACTAGTCCCAACACTCTTCAACACTGCTCCAAAATGGCTCTCTGTCTTTTATGTTAAGAGCCAGTTTGATGTAGGGTTGCCAACTGTTTCTTGCATGTGCTTTGCACACGCGACACGATGACATCACCTGGAAGTGATGTCATGCCGGGGACGCTGTAGGGCTTGCACTAAAAACAATATGGTACTATTCACAGTAAAACTCTATGGTATCAAATAGTTTTTAGTGTGAGTTCTAGAGCATCCCCAGCACGATGACATCACTTCCAGGTGATGTCATTGCCTCAGGGATGGTGTGCACTGATGGGGCTATTCGGGGCAGGGATCACCCTGGTGGCCTGCTCCCTGCAGGTGGGTTGGGGCCCTCCAGGGCGGGAGATCTGCCACCCCCGGTGGGAGCTTGGCAGCCCTAGTTTGATGTACTGGTTAAGAGTGGTTTGATTCTCCACTCCTTCACATGCAGCTCCTGGTGACCTTGGGTCAACCACAGTTCTCTCAGAGCTCTCTCAGACCCACCTACCTCACAAGGTGTCTGTTGTGGGGAGGGGAAGGGAAAGGAGATTGTGAGCTGCTCTGAGACTCTGAGTGCAGGGCTGGGGGTGTGTCCAATCTCTTCTTGTTTGCTGCATTCATCAGCCTTCAGAAACGTCCAAGAAAACTGGCTCTTCATTCCTCACCAGAAATTAATTGCCACAAGGAAGCCTGGCCACACCTCCAACATTCTGCAGTTGTTGTATGCTGATGACCAGTTGGACTAAAGTCAACTGAACATAATGTTAGCTAAAGGCTTTTAGAAAGGCAAACAATGATTCACTCTGAGTCTTAAAGCTTTGCCTGTAGACCCCTCCCTACCCTGCTGGCAAAAGAGTTCTAATGTGAGTATAGAGTTTTGTGTTGGAGCCTGGCTGGTAATGACAGTGATCAGAGGGACCAAACTGTTTCCACAAAGCTTTGTATTTCTTCAAGAGGAAGAAGGCTCATGTTGGATTAATTTGGCAATGATCCTTTTTTACTGAGATGGGGGCTCATTCTTGACAAGACTAAGCCCTGAATGTGATCTACTTAAGTGGGCATCTGGTTACATCTGACATTTCTAGAACCCTTGGGAAGCCGAGTCAGATGCCAACATGCTTGAGTAAATAGGAAACACTATATATATATATATATATATATATATATATATATATATATATATATATATATATATATATATATACAAGTGAATGGGAAATGGAATAATTCAACAGGTAGGGTTGCCGGTTCTGGCTTGGGCAATACCTGGAAATTTTGTGGAGGATGGAGCCTGAGGACAGTGGGGTTTGGAAAGGGGAGGCTCTTCAGTGGGGATGATAGAGTCTACCTTCCAAACTGGCCATTCTCTCCAGATGAACTGCTTTCTGGAGATCACCCAGAGGTTGCCAACCCTATCAACTGACCTTGTTTATTATCACCTCTTTCCAGTTCATTCAAAACTTCAGGATTTGAAGCAGAAACATTAGGGTTATAAGGTCTACATTCCTCCAGGAATCTTCCATGGGTCCTATAACATTTGATGAGCTTGGGGAGTTCTGTGTTTAGAAATCTCAGGGATGCTTTAAACTCAGTTTTAAGGGTTATGGAAACCTAGTTCTGAGTAGGGTCATGGCACATCTGGAGAGTCCCATTCCATCTTCCTGACCTGAAATTGCCCTGGGAAGTCTCTACGTACTCTTGGGCTGCCAGATCCCCCCTGGCCACTGTCAAGATAAGATAAGATAATAAGATAAATTTATTTTTATATCCCGCCCTCCCCTGGCAATGGCGGGCTCAGGGCGGCTCACAGACACGGAACACCGTGATTTAAGTAAAATACAGTATAAAACAAACAATTTTAAAATACAATTCAGTTACAAATTCAATTACATAGTTAATTAGATGGATAAAACGGTGCTATAAAGTGCAATAGATCACGATCATGTACAAGATGGCGGGATGGCTACAGATCTGTTTAACCAGGTTCTGTCCCAAAGGCAAGCTGAAACAGAGAGGTTTTGCAAGCCCTGCAGAACTGGTTCAGGTCCCGCAGGGCTCGCA
Source organism: Heteronotia binoei (assembly GCF_032191835.1). Lineage (NCBI taxonomy): Eukaryota > Metazoa > Chordata > Lepidosauria > Squamata > Gekkonidae > Heteronotia > Heteronotia binoei. The sequence continues at coordinate 24,532,139 of NC_083234.1, read as the reverse complement.
CCATCTCTGGAAGTTGATTCCACCATCGAGGGGCCATTGCTGAAAAGGCTTGCTCCCTGGTTGTCTTCAGTCTAGCCTCTCTTGGCCCAGGGATTTTTAAGAGGTTTTGGGAGCTAGATCTCAGTGCTCTCTGGGGAACATATGGGGAGAGGCGGTCCCTAAGGTAGGCAGGTCCTCGGCCATATAGGGCTTTAAAGGTGATAACCAGCACCTTATAGTGAACACGGTACACAACCGGCAGCCAGTGCAGGTCCCGCAGCCCAGGCTGCACGTGTTCCCACCGAGGTAAGAGTGGAAAGTATAGCTGCCAGTTCCAGGTTGGGAAACTCCTAGATATCTTGGTGGCGCAGCCTAGGGAGGGTACAATATCACAGTCTTCCCTCCAAAACATCCATTTTCTCCAGAGGAACTGAGCTGTAATTCCAGGAGTTGAACTATAATTCCAGGAGATCCCCAGTTCCCAGCAGGAGACTGGCATCCCTAAGCGGCCTCTTCAGCAGACCTAGGGTTATGCCTGTACTGAGAAGTTGGCTCCTTCTCCAAATGACTATGCCCTATATGTGATCTGCACATTAAAATTTTGCAATGGGACATGTATTAACTCTCCAAAGGCATTTTGGGTCAGGAGAACAGCATGGGGGTGTGGAGAGGAGGAGGAGGAGAGGAGGAGGAGGAGAAGAGGAGAAGAAGAGGAGAGGAGGAAGAGGAAGAGAAGAAGAAAAAGAAGAAAAAGAAGAAAAGAGATTGGATTTATATCCATCTTTTCCACACTTGTATCCTCAAGCTTCTATTTTATTTCTTTAGTAGAAGAGAAGAAGAAGAGAAAAACAAGAGATTGGATTTATACCTCACTCTTTGCTTGGAGTTTCAGAGTGGCTTGTGATCTCCTTTCCCTTCCGGCCCCCACAACAGACACCCTGCAAGGTAGGTGGAGCTTAGAGAGTTTTTTCAATGTCTGCTCTTGAGAGAACAGCTCTGAAAGAACTTGTGATTGGCTCAAGGTTACACCAACAGGTGCACGTGGAGGAGTAGGGAATCAAACCCAGGTCTCCCAGATTACAGTTTGCACTCCTACCACTACACCAAATTGGCTCTCCACCACCCATGAATCAGTCCCACATAGCTCACAGCTGAGTGCGTGTGTGTGTGGGGGGGAGAATTTTGGGAGCTCCAAAGCCAGAACTCCCAGCATACTTGGTTTTACTGGATCCATGATGGATCCATGGATGAATCCATGGTCAATGTGCTATACAATTAAGCCCTCAGGCTGAGAACAAAGCTGGTGAGTCAGAACCATCTACAATCAGGCAGGCAGAGCCCTCTTCAGGTAAAGAAAGCAATAGGCATGGATAACATTGACCTTTGTGACTGGTGAGCACAATAAAGTGGTTCAAATTTTCCAGACCACATGTAAATGCTAGGTGGCTGGCCACCTACCTGTGTCTGATCTATGGGCAAATATATTGACCCACAAGATTTAGAAGGGAGACCGGGGCGCCACTGGGAGCTTTGATTTTCCAGATCTGCATGAGTAAAAAAAAATACTGCAATTTGAAAGCAAACAAGCAATGTGCTTCCAAAATTATAACCCCAGGCTGGCAATCATTACACTGCATTTTGCTTTATGACCAATTAGTACGTACAGTCAATGTGTTTACAAGCGGATCCATGCAAACATAAGAAATGGCAACTTGTTCCTTTCAGAATGAAAGACTGGGACATCAGGAGTCTACTACGAACCTTCTGGCCAGACAGAGGCTACGATCTTCTGAAAGAGAGTTAGGTGTATATTATCTGGAGGAGCCCAAACATTATTTCTTTGAGCTGTGTCCAAACTTACAATATACATTATCTCTTGCAAACATGCCTCATACCTATGAACTTAGCTTTTCATTGTTGCTTGGCCTTTGCATATGTCAATTATATTATATGCTAATTTGCTGTTCACCTACATAGAGGCATCTCTCTCTCTCTCCACCAGTTTGGTGTAGTGGTTAAGGGTGCAGACTCTTATCTGTGAGAACCGGGTTTGATTCCCCACTCCTCCACTTACACCTGCTGGAATGGTCATCCAGCAAGCTTCCAAGAAAGAGTGGGTATTAGAACCTGGCACTACGAGACCCTACTCCGACACTATAATCACAACACCACACTGACTCTTCAAACCTATAAGGAATGCAAAATATGCCACTTGCATACCATTAGATCATTTTCATGATATCTTCAAGCACACTTTGCTAAGTTGTCTTCCTAAAAGGGAAGTCATAGAATCGTAGCATCATAGAATTACAGAGTTAGAAGGGGCCTCCAGGGTCATCTAGTCCAATCCCCTGCACAATGCAGGAAATTCACAAATACCGTCCCCACCCCTAAATTCACAGGATCCTCATTGCTGTCAGATGGCCATCCCGCCTTTGTTTAAAAATCTCCAAAGAAGGAGAGCCCACCACCTCCCAAGGAAGCCTGTTCCACAGAGGAACCCCTCAAACTGTCAGGAAGTTCTTCCTAATGTTGAGCCGGAAACTCTTTTGATTTAATTTCGACCCGTTGGTTCTGGTTCCACTTTCTGGGGCCACAGAAAACAATTCTGCACCATTCTCTATATGACAGCCCTTCAACTACTTGAAGATGGGGATCATATCACCTCTCAGCCGACTCCTCTCCAGTCTAAACATCCCCAGTTCCTTCAACCTTTCATCATAGGACTTGATCTCCAGACCCCTCACCATCTTCGTTGCCCTCCTCTGGACCCGTTACAGCTTGTCTATATCCTTAAAATGTGGTGCCCAAAACTGAACATGATACTTTAAGTGAGGTCTTACCAGAGCAGAGTAAAGTGATACTATCACTTCACGTGATCTGGACACTATACTTCTGTTGATACAGCCCAAAATTGAATTTGCCTTTTTAGCCGCCACATCACGCTGTTGACTCATGTTCAGCGTATGATCCACTAAGACCCCTAGATCCTTTTCGCACATACTACTGCTAATACAAGTCTCCCCCATCCTATAATCATGCATTGGATTTTTCCTACCTAAATGCAGAACTTTAAATTTCTCCCTGTTAAAATTCATTTTATTGATTTTAGCCCAGTTTTCCAGCCTTTCAAGGTCATCCTGTATCCTGTTTCTGTCTTCTTTTGTGTTTGTAACCCCTCCCAATTTAGTATCATTGGCAAATTTAATAAGCATTCCCTCTATTCCTTTATCCAAATCATTTATAAAGATGTTGGACAAAAGAAGGTCCCAGGACAGATCCTTGAGGCATTCCACTTGTCACTCCTCTCCAAGAGGATGAGGAACCATTCACAAGCACTCTTTGGGTGTGATCTGTCAACCAGTTACAGATCCACCTAACAGTAACAGGATCCAAACCACATTTTACCAACAAGGATAGTATGTGGAACCTTATCAAAAGCCTTACTGAAATCAAGATAAACAATGTCTACAGCATTCCTCTGATCCAGCAAGGTAGTAACTTTCTCAAAAAAAGAAAAGAAATCAGGTTAATCTGACATGACTTGTTCTTGAGAAACCCATGCTGGCTTTTAGTAATCACAGACATCCTTTCTAAATGTTCCAGGACTGACTGTTTGATGATTTGTTCTAAAACTTTTCCAGGTATAGATGTCAAGCTGACTGGTCGGTAGTTACCCGGACCCTCCTTTTTCCCCTTCTTGAAGATGGGGACAACATTTGCCCACCTCCAATCTTCTGGCACCTCTTCTTTTCTCCAAGAATTCTCAAAAATAATAGCCAGAGGCTCAGAAGTGACATCTACAAGCTCTTTTAGAACCCTTGGATGCAGTTCATCTGGCCCTGAGGACTTCGTTTCATTTAAAGAAACTAGGTGTTTATCTACTACCCCTATGCTGATCCTAGGTTGGAACTTCATACCCTCATTATGTGTTCTGTTTTTGCCATGTTGACCACTGTTTCCCTCAGAAGAGAAGACTTCTTCTTGTTCTTCTTTGTCTTCTTCTTTGTGTTTTGTGTCACAGTGCAGTTACAGAGCTTTCTGAATGACGCTTCCGTGCTTAACCCTTTCCAGTATGGCTTTTGGCCTGGTCATGGGATGGAGACAGCCTTGGTCACCCTCACAGATGACCTCCAGAGGCATCTGGATAGAGATGGCTCAGCAGTTCTGATGTTACTGGACTTGTCAGCTGTGTTCGACACAGTCGATCATCAGTTGCTGACTAGGGATGTGCAAAAAAAAAAAAAAATTGGTAGTACACAGATTCGGAAATATACGAGGGGAAAAATATGGGATCCCGTACATTTCTGAATTCTGTAGTCGGAATAGCCGCATATACGGTAGATGCGTGGCTATTTCCGAATATACGGCCCCATTATACCCTATGGGCCATTGAAATCAATGGCAAATAGGGTATATTTGAAGCCACCTGGAGGGGAGGGGGTTTGAGGGAGAGCCCCCAAATTTGCAGGGGACCTGCAGGGGACTCTCCCCTATAAATCCCCAAAGTCCCAAAAAGATTGGGCCAGGGGTTCAATTCCTGAGGCACCCAAAGCCAAACCTAACTTCACACTAGAGAATCTTTATAGGACCCAAATGCACTATATACATCTATCTACTCTATGAACCCTGCCACACAGAACACAATCTGCTCAAGGTCTGCTCTGCAGACCTGGTTGCAGCAAACCCAGATGCCAGCTCTCCAGCCCTGCCCCAAAGAACGAGGGGAGAGCTGGCCAAGCACAACAAGCCTGCTGGTTCTGGGTCCCTCACCCAGATGCCAGCTTCCCTGACACAGATGTGAGGAAAAGCCCCCTACTTTTCATGCATGTGGACATCGTGATCGCCAGTGTGGTTGCCAGGGTGGTTGCCAGGGTGCCTGGAGATTTGACTCTCACACATCTGCTCTAAGAAGTGGACTTTGCTTACACTTTCTAAGGCTTATGTGGCAGCTTTGCATTCTACATCTCTGAAGGGTGTGAGCCAGAAATACAGACATGCTCCAGCTGCTCCTTGTGTGCCCAGTCTTGGCCACTGCAGTGGAAGAAGCCACCATGTTTCCAGCCTGGCTCCATGGACCTAGAGCTAACAACAGCAGAATCCAGCTTGCTTTCCTGACCCAAGCTTACCCTGCCAGGCTGAACTCATTCCTTCTTAGTGGGAAAGTCACACGTACACACCCTGAGCCTGCAAGCAACCCATCTGTTTTAAGAATGGATTAATAGCTCCACTGTTGATCCTAATTGCTCAGCAACACCAGAACAATAAATCTTGCCCAGCAGAAGATGAGAAAGAGGAAGGACATCTCCTGTCTTCATCAAGTCTTTTGTCTAACCCGGGTGGTACCTAGGCCAGCATTTGATTACCTATTGTCACCCTCCTAGTTAATCCCATTTAAACTTAAGTATCCAGCCATTCCCATTCTTACTCCAGTCTAAGTACCCTGGGGCCAACACAAGCAGCATTGCAGCTTGGAAATTTCCAGGTTCACTGGACTAAGGTGAAGTTCATTGGCCAAAGCAGGCATCCAATTAGGTGTCAGTAAGGAATGTCCAGCCTCCTTGGTCATCATAGAGCCTCCCCCTGCTCCTCCCCTAGACCTCCCAGTCCCTTAGGGTCTGAGGAAGCCTATTTAACCTGTGACCCAACTCCACTCATGTGTGCTTTCTAGTCAGCAACCCCTATTACCCGCTGTCTAGATCCATCCCCAATTCTGGCCACAGTGTTGGGTCCATCTCCCCTGTCCTCTTAAGTCGCCATTGGAACCTTCCTGGAAGCCTACGATGGTAATTATAACCCTGTATGTCCATCCTATGTGTTCCCCTATCAATCTATCTATTTTTCCTAGACCTGTATGAATGGGTGAGTGTTTTGTATTTTTACCTTGTATGAAAGAAATATTATTCTAAATAAATTACAATTGATTTTTACTAAATTAGAGTCTCTTATTGAGCATTGACTCTCTGAACGGTTGAGCCTGGTATACAATTGATAACAAAGATTCCTTTTTAGGGCTAGCTGTCTCTCAGTCTAATTCCCCAACTTTATTTTGAGAGCAGTTTCCCTAACAGAAATTGGTGGAGAAAGCGTTGGCATTATCCTGTTTGTAGGAACACACGCGAGTCGACACGCGTGTCTTCATACAGACAGACGTAGGGTTGCACCGTTCAAACAGTCTTGCTAGGGAGGCTATTGTGTGAGTGATTGAGTGAATGAGTTCTGTGTGAACGGCTCTAGCGAGCATCTCTATATAATTGTGGGTTGGGCTACTCCCATTTCTATCATTCAGCGTTGGACTTCTCAGCCGCCCCGAGGAGGCCAGACACCTCGCAAGAGGACTGAGCCCGATCGAACGCAAGGGGGAAGTCCCGTGAAGTCCGGCCGCCGTCCCGAGGCCTTCTAAACGCGTCTATCGTGGGAGGGAATGTCAGGACAGGCTAGGATTGTTTAAGATCTGGATAGAGCACCCTTCCCTTCTTCCTTTTCTTTAGAGCTTAGTGCACACACGCACACACACTACATACACATTCAGACACTTGCACACACACACCCAAGTCCTTACACGAGTCTAGGCCAAGGCTAGTCTAAGGCACCCGACAGTCAAGAAGGCAAGCGGGTCACAGGACCGTTGCAATCTGACTGCTGGGCAACTTTTATTTTGTTTTTGTTTGCCCGGAGACGCGATCGTTGGGTCGGCCCGTGGCTCCCCTTTTTCACCCGAGACGCGATCGTTGGGTCGGCTCGTGGACTTCCCTTTGGCTGAGACGCAATCATAGGATTGGCTCATTGCCTAAAACTCTGCCCGGAGACGCGATCGTTGGGTCGGCCCGTGGCTCCCCTTTTTCACCCGAGACGCGATCGTTGGGTCGGCTCGTGGACTTCCCTTTGGCTGAGACGCAATCATAGGATTGGCTCATTGCCTAAAACTCTGCCCGGAGACGCGATCGTTGGGTCGGCCCGTGGCTCCCCTTTTTCACCCGAGACGCGATCGTTGGGTCGGCTCGTGGATTTTCCATTTGGCTGAGACGCAATCATAGGATTGGCTCATTGCCTAAAACTCTGCCCGGAGACGCGATCGTTGGGTCGGCCCGTGGCTCCCCTTTTCTGGCCGAGACGCAATCATAGGATTGGCTCGCTGCCCCCTAAACCCAAGCCGAAGCGCAATCAGAGATTGGCAGTAGGCAAAACAAAAAAAAGGGAACATAAGTAAAGTTGCCAGCCCAGGTGTAAAATAGCACATAGGAGCCAGGAAGCATCTGGAAATATGCTGCTAGTTCTTTCACTTGGCTGTGCCTTTAAGAGAATTTAGTGGAAGGAGCAAGAAGCTCTCCTTTGGGGTTAAAAATTTCTCCCGGGTCTGAGGAGGTAGGAACTCTTCTCAGCCGAAAAATTTCCCTTTTGCTTAGGGCCAACTGAGGAAAAAGTTCAGGCTCTGAGACTTTTAAAACCTTTTGGTGAACTCAGAACTGCCCCACTAAGGAAAGGTGCAGGCCAGTAACTTTTGATTTGTTTGGAGGCAGAGGCTAGAGAAAAGCCCCTCCTGAGGAGCTCAACAATGTGTGCAAGGCCATAAGCCCATGCCACAAACATTTGTTAGTGTTGCAGAGAACTAAGGAAGGTCCTGCAACTCTCTCCTTTACTTGTGAGGCACACAGAGGTGTCCTGCAAGTTCTTTGCTCCCCAATAAGCAGGAAAAGTGCCAGGGAAGGCTCCTGCATCAGTTAATTTTGGTGGCCTGTGGTTAGGCACCTAACAGTGCAGGAAAACCAGCCCTGCAAGTAAAGTTAGGACTTTGAGAGGAACTAAAGTGTAAGCTATGGCATTGGCCAAGAAAGAACAGGAGCTTCCCAAGCTAGAGAAGTGGCTTGTGAAGAAGGGAGACAACCCTTGGAAAGCAGGAGTTTTTAAGAACCCTGACCCCCTCCAATTCTTTCGAGACACGTTTGAGGACCAATGTGCTCAGAAAAAGATCAAGCCAGGAAAAAGAGATCTTTTCGCATCATGGGGTCTGTTCCTAGCCTTGCAGGAAAGCTCCAATGTGAACAAACAGCTTAGGGAACAAGTTAAGAAACAAGAGCAACAGTTAGAATTAAAGGAACAAGAACTAGAACAAACTCTTAAAAGCCATGCATCAGTGCTGAAGCAGGAGTTTCAAAGCCATGTGGCAGAGAAGGAACTCATGCTCCAGGCCTATGCAGCAGAGAAAGAGCAGATTCTCATGAGTCATGAGGCCAAAATAAAGCAAATGCTGGAAACTCATGAGGAAGAAAGGACAAGATTGAGAGAAGAACAGCAAAAACAGGTATCCTCTGAGCTTAGAAAGACAGAAGCTAGGTTAAAAACTTATGAGAAGGAGGTAGAAAGGTTCAGGGCTGAGAGATATGAGTACCTAATAGACAAACAAAATTTAACCCACTCTCTCCATGAGGCCAAATGGAGACTGGAGAATGCTTTAAAGCATGCCCAAGAATCTGAGAAGAAGGCTGCTGTTTTAGAAACACAGCTCACTCAAGCACAATTAAATAGAAAAGGCCAGCACCCTGCTTACTGGAATCAGGAACAGGATGGGCATGGAAAAGAGAGCAAGAACTGGAAGTTCCAAAACAGTGGCTTTGGTTCCAGCTCTTCTTGCCATCCCCAGCTTGCCCCAAGGGTTCCCCTATACAAGCAGGCTTATGCTCCTAGGCGATGCTGTCCCCACTCAGCCCAGTGGGCCCCTCGAGACAGAGTCAGAATGGTAGTTTGGTCCCAGCTTAGAGCCACTGGAGCAGACATGAGGCAGTTTGATAAGCAGCCCACACATGTGCTACTTGCTGCCCTTTCAGATGCCATGAAGCCACCAGGGCACATGGCTCCCAATGCCACAGGGTTTGCAGAAAATGGAGATAGCTTCCCCAAAGCTACTGCTTTGGAAAATTTCCCTAATAAGGAAAGGGTAGGGAAACTTACAAATCCTACTCAGGAAAAAGATTTAGAAATCCAAAAGCTTGCTGAGAAAAATCAGGAACTTCAGCAAAGGTTAGAAGCTAGGAAAGAAAAGGAAACTGCTAGTCTCCTGCAACATGTCCTGGAATCTTGCAGGGCCACAGAGAGGAGACTGGAAATTCTGGAAGTGCAGGATAAAAGGAAATATGGCGGGGCAAACCCAGCTGTGCAGCCCCAGACTTCTTTCCCCCATGAAAATGAGAAAACAGTCCCTATTTCAGTTCTCTTACCCCAGAATCATGAAGGAAATGTGGTCTCTGAGCCTATGCAGAGTTCCACAATCATGGCACAAGGTATTCCTTTTTGCAAGGACTTGCTCCAGACACTCCTACATGAGCAAGCCTCAGCCCTTTACGCCAGAAATTTTCTGTCTTTAGCTCATCCCATTTGGGGAATTTGAAAACCAGAATTCTGTGGAACTCAGAGAATGGTAATCCCACATGGGCAGGCAAGGTTCCTTTGTCTCTGAACCTCCCCCCACCCAAAGGAAAATCTAACTCCTAGACTTGAATGTCTCTTAAAACAGAGAGATCTGGCCTTATTTAGGTTTAAAGGTAACAAGGGCACCCTTTCCCTTGACTAAATAAGAAAACATACAAGCAATGACTTGGACTACAATTAGACCAGGCCATTTCTCCAGGTGAGGCCTGGAGATCTCCTGGAATCCCAGCAAGGGTTCCAGCCTGCAGTTAGTTTCTCTGCAGGGTAATGGGAGCTTGATGTAGTATGTATTTAGTTTAACCCTTTAAAGATGCCAGCATCAAGTACCTGAGAAAGAGAGACTGCACTAGTTTTTGTTAATTCAAAACAATTAGAGCAAAATGTAAGAAACTGACTGTTTTAACTTTCAAATTGGCTGAATGAAAATCTGTGAAACTCACAAGTTCATCTTTCTCTCTCTTGCTTATAAAGTCAGAAAATATTTATTGCCTCAGTTCTATGAATTTTAAATGGTATAGCCTCTGAGCTTGTACAGAGTGCCTGCAGATTAGCCCGAATAGAGCTGGCTAAAGTATTGCAAATGCTCAGCACTCTTGCTATCAGGAAGAAATGCTAATTGTTCTCCCTCTTGCTCAATGGAAATCTGTAGCAGTAAAGATTTGATAAGTAACTAAGGCAAAGAATGGAGTTTTAAATGCATTGCCCTGAGAAATTAAATTTTTGTCTATCTCAGGTCTCCTTAAGGCACAAGCAACTCAGTGTCTTTGAGAGAGAGAGCCTCATTGTCTTATAAGAGGTGTTGCCTCTCCTTCTCAAAGGTCACAGCAACACAAGACAGCTAACCTCAAATGGGCAAGTCTGTCATTTAAATTTGAAAGTACAGAAAGGAGAACCTCCAGCTGCAGGAGCAGCAACAACTAATGTAGTACTGATTGGCAAATCTCCTGCAGACCCTCTTGAAATAAACTCAGCCAAATTCAGCTTGAGTTAAAGAAACTGGAAAGAGTTACAATTTTGAGCCCCACCCAGGCAGAAAGCTCATCATTTTCCTCTTCTTCACCTTTCTTTGTAAAAACTTATCAGGATTAGATAAGAGTACTGGCCAAATCCATTGTGTCTGATTTAGCCTTTTGTTAAGGTAAGCATTCACTTAAATCCAAGAGGGAAGGAATTTTGGTTTGTCTGTTCAAACCTTCCCCTCCTTTCACATCTAGGGGAGGGGGGGGAGGTAGTGTGGAAATACAGTTGAGGTATTTTGTGCTATTTTGAATTCCCATCTCCTGATTTTGGGTCTAAAAAGATATAATTTCAAAAGTTTTTCAGTACCAAACTTTTTATATGCAGTCTCTCACAGAGACAGCCTCTTCCCAGCCAGAGAAATACCTGGGTGGAAGAGGTGCATACTACTGTGTTTTTGTAAGGTCGCCAGTCTCTAGGTGGGACCTGGAGGCCTCTCCCAAAATCATAGCCTTTTCCCCAGTACATTGAGGCTAAGCCTCTGGAGGAAAAGAGTGTCCAAGGAAATGGGCTGCATGCCTTGTGATTTTCAAATTTGATTCAAAATGTCAGGAATCTCCAGCCTGGAGCTGGCATCCCAAAGCTCTACTTACAGCCAATCCTTCTCTGCTAGAGGAAATCCTCTGCCTGTAAACTGCCCTAATACTAAGAGTTCTCCTAGATTAGAAGCTTTCTTTCTGTTACTTATTTTTGCTTTACCTTTTAAGTCTTAAAATATTTTTTTTTTCTAGTGACTGGTACCAATCTCTCCTATACTTAGATTTGGTAGCCTTAATTTTAAGGGAAACACTTAGGAAATTGCTCCTCAAAGTCTATTGGGCATTCCCAGTGCTTTGTAGTAAAAGGAAAATGCTTTGCAATCTATAGGCCCTTTGCTAAACATTAGAGCTAAGAAAATTTTATCTCACAAATTTTGGATCCTACAAGAAGTATAGGACATCTGTACACTTCCTTGGGGTAAAATTACCCTCTCCCTGTGCTTTTTCTCTCTTAAGCCTCAAGGACTAATACTCTGGTTGTTGGCAGAATTCCTGAAAGCTCTTGGTCTCCATTAGAAATCTGGATTCCTCAAATGTACTTCAACTATTGATATCTTCATTTTCTCTCTGAATGCCATTTGCATCATCAATCTTCCCTTTTAGCTATTTGGTGAAGCTTGAGTTTTAATTTTAGTTTAATCCAGTCTGCCTGTGGAAAGAAGTATCCACATGTTCTTAAGAGGCCCCAACTTGTGGGCTCAGTATCTTTGTTTGGTCTTAAGCAATATAATGACCGATGGATGGTTCTGCCTCCACCTATATCTTGTTAGAACTAGACTTTTTCTGAGTGAAAACCCTTTCCTATTTTCCATGTTCTCAAGGAAATGAGCAATAACCTGTTAGATTCTTAATGTAGATTCCTCAGGGTTCATTTCTGATCATGATTTTCTTCTTGCTACTAAATGTCCTTTTGTGTTATTTGTGCATCTATAACCAGTTGGCTGAGCCTATCAAGGCTCCCCAATTCAAGTCTTGTTGTATCATGTTCAAATTTTGGTCTACTTGGTATTTCTGACAGCATGTTGCCTTCCAGCAACACATTCTTTGCACTCTGTGTATGCACAGAGGAAAATCGTTCTCTGGCACAAGCCTTAAACCTGGAGCATTGTGCCATCATCCTAGTTCCGCCTTTTACTCCATGAAAGGCTTCTTCTTCAAGGGATATGCTTTCGTGCTTCAAGTCTTTCTTTTAACTTGCCCTTGCAACAACTAAGCATTTTTCTCGTGGTACTACAGATGCCTTGCCACATCTGTTCTCTTTTTATAAATTGTTTTATGTGTTTGTCAAGGTGAATTAACCAGAATTTGATTTCTAGGATTTGTTTTGTTAAGTTTGCTCATCTTTTCTTTCAATATAGATGTGCAGGGAATCTGGACCTGCAAATCAAATCTAATGCATGCTCAGTAGTACTAAGAGTTGTTGATAGTCCTGTTAAGAATTGTTTTATGTATGTGTAACCATTATGTTGCTTTTCAGAATTCTTGTTTTGTTAAGTTTTTGTTGAAATCTATGCTCACATGTGAGATCGTTTTAGCTGAACTAGCCCAGAGAAAAACTGGATGTAGTGGGACCTGATCAGCTCACTAAGGTCCAGGTTTTAATTTCTCTGCTCTAGCTCACCTGCCATTTTGGGTATGATCCCTCTCATATAACGCTAGCTAGCATTGTTCTATTGAGGCCTCAGTTTTTGTTTTTGAAGTTTTTCTATTGTTTTGACAATTTATTATATTCCAAAGCTATAGCAAAAGTTTTCTTTTGTCTCTTCTTTGTGGAACTATTTTCATTATGGGGGACGCCCCAACTATGGTCAACCTTGTGCACAATGTTTTTATTTTAAGTTTTATGTTGCAACAAAGAATATTTTGGGTTGTGTTTTCTGAATTGTGTATGTTACTTTCCTTCCTTGACAAGGAAAAAGCCTCCTAAAGTCCTGAATGCTTAGTGTAATAGGCAAACTGGCCCAATGCAGGCCCCTAACATGACATATGTAAGCTTGTGACGTAAAAGCTCACTGGTCACCATACTCTGGACAGGAGGACACTTCACTAATAGCTTTTTAAGACTCCTTTCTTCATGGTTGAATGTATGCGTTTTTGATCTGCTTTCACTGCTCCCTACAATGGTACAGAATCATCTCCATGTTGTCATGTGTGAATGTTTTTGGTTCCTTTTTGGTTCTTTCCTCAAAGCCCACTGTTGCTCTATGGACCATCAGTGATGCAGGCAGAAAAGCACCATTGCCAATTACATGCTGGGTTACAGGAAGACTCCCTTTTAGCAACAATAAAGACAGATTTCGCTGGGTGCTAGGGGGGGTGGGAAGACTCTTTAGTTCACCCTCCACTAGGACTTTCACATACCCAATAGGTACCTGGAAGAAGATCCTCTTCAAACCCCAGTATAAGAAGCTTATCAAGGGGGGGAGAAGAGGAAAAGAAGACTCAAGATTAAGATATGGATTCACTTGTAACCATGAACTCTAATGTACCTGTGTGTTTTCCTAATCAATTATTGTCATGATTGTGTGTGATTTATAGATCAATTCTTGTTATTTATCTGGTTTAAATGGCAGTAATGATTTTATGAACTCAACTTTTATTTCAATGATTGTAACCCTGTGTTTTAATACTGTATGCCCTACAACGTTGCCAATGCCTGTTATCCCTGCATCGTAGTATTCAAAGGAAGGAACCTTTGGCCTATTGGAATATTTTTCCAAATTGATTTTTGAGTAGTTTAGATAGTGGCTCCAACCTTTTTAGATAGACGGTACACCCCGGTAGACAATTGAAGCTACGTGGACTCGCCGCCTGTCAACTACAGATATGGACATTGTGTTATTGCAAGACCTCGCCACCAGATGGTGACATAGGTCTTGAGGGGGGGAACTGTGAGGAAAAGCCCCCTACTTTTCATGCATGTGGACATCGTGATCGCCAGTGTGGTTGCCAGGGTGGTTGCCAGGGTGCCTGGAGATTTGACTCTCACACATCTGCTCTAAGAAGTGGACTTTGCTTACACTTTCTAAGGCTTATGTGGCAGCTTTGCATTCTACATCTCTGAAGGGTGTGAGCCAGAAATACAGACATGCTCCAGCTGCTCCTTGTGTGCCCAGTCTTGGCCACTGCAGTGGAAGAAGCCACCATGTTTCCAGCCTGGCTCCATGGACCTAGAGCTAACAACAGCAGAATCCAGCTTGCTTTCCTGACCCAAGCTTACCCTGCCAGGCTGAACTCATTCCTTCTTAGTGGGAAAGTCACACGTACACACCCTGAGCCTGCAAGCAACCCATCTGTTTTAAGAATGGATTAATAGCTCCACTGTTGATCCTAATTGCTCAGCAACACCAGAACAATAAATCTTGCCCAGCAGAAGATGAGAAAGAGGAAGGACATCTCCTGTCTTCATCAAGTCTTTTGTCTAACCCGGGTGGTACCTAGGCCAGCATTTGATTACCTATTGTCACCCTCCTAGTTAATCCCATTTAAACTTAAGTATCCAGCCATTCCCATTCTTACTCCAGTCTAAGTACCCTGGGGCCAACACAAGCAGCATTGCAGCTTGGAAATTTCCAGGTTCACTGGACTAAGGTGAAGTTCATTGGCCAAAGCAGGCATCCAATTAGGTGTCAGTAAGGAATGTCCAGCCTCCTTGGTCATCATAGAGCCTCCCCCTGCTCCTCCCCTAGACCTCCCAGTCCCTTAGGGTCTGAGGAAGCCTATTTAACCTGTGACCCAACTCCACTCATGTGTGCTTTCTAGTCAGCAACCCCTATTACCCGCTGTCTAGATCCATCCCCAATTCTGGCCACAGTGTTGGGTCCATCTCCCCTGTCCTCTTAAGTCGCCATTGGAACCTTCCTGGAAGCCTACGATGGTAATTATAACCCTGTATGTCCATCCTATGTGTTCCCCTATCAATCTATCTATTTTTCCTAGACCTGTATGAATGGGTGAGTGTTTTGTATTTTTACCTTGTATGAAAGAAATATTATTCTAAATAAATTACAATTGATTTTTACTAAATTAGAGTCTCTTATTGAGCATTGACTCTCTGAACGGTTGAGCCTGGTATACAATTGATAACAAAGATTCCTTTTTGGGGCTAGCTGTCTCTCAATCTAATTCCCCAATCTCATTTTGAGAGCAGTTTCCCTAACACAGAACACACAATCTACAGATGCCAGCTCTCCAGCTCTGCCCCAAACAATGTGGGGAGAGCTGGCCAAACACAACAAGCCTGCTGGTTCTGGGTCTCTCACCCAGGCGGGGTGGGGTCAGGTGTCCCCAGCCATGGGGGGGGGGCGATTGCTGCCCATGGGCCCGCTGCAACAGCCAGAATGGCGGGAGTTCTCCCATGGGGAGGCCAAATGCCAGTGGCCCAACCATTTGGATTGCCTGCTGTGAGTTGTTATCCGTGGGGTCACACACACAACCCCTATGGGTCCGTTCCCTTGTTATTCATCCCGTTTGGAGACCCAGCCATGCCCTTGGGAGACCACCTCACTCCTGCGACGAGGGAAAAGATCCTGAGGGGGGAATATGTGGACTTCTTTAGCCTCCTGTATAGGGAGCTGGAAAAGAAAAGTAAAGATGAATTAGACGAAAAGGAGAAGGAAAAGCTTAGGCGGCGGAAGATGGATAGAACCTGGGCTAACTGGCATCCAGGTTTCCTTATATACGTGGGGGTCATAGCTAGGGCGCAGCCGAATAGGGCCGCCCCCTTGCTTCAATACTGTGACATAATCTATAGGGCCTATACCGATTTTGTGGGTATGGCCTGGTTACAGTATGATGAGACCTTCCGCATGAGGGCGGCGATTAACCCTTTGCTACCATGGGACCAAATCAACCAACAGTTGTGTTTACAGCTGATGGCCCCGGCTAAGCCCAATCTGGGGGACAGGGCGGATAGTGGGCATTTGGTCCACAGGCAGACAGGTATCCCAACAGCCCGCTCCACGGCGGGTCAGCCGGTTCAACCCCGGCTGTTATGCTGGGAATATACCTCGCAGGGAGTATGTTCCAGGAAGTCATGTAAATTCAGACATGAATGCCCATTATGCGGTGGCCCCCACGCCTTCTCGGCATGCAGTAAATCAAGCCGAAGGGCAGGCCCAAGCGCCCCGGAGGCGGTTCACAACCTTTGGGTAAAGGGTCCCAGCCCCATTCGGCTGAGGGTCCTTGAGCGCTTTCTGGAGAATTACCCTAGGGTCGCCGATAGAGTTTATTTGTTTGAGGGATTTACATTTGGTTTCCGGATCCCATATATGGGGCCGAGGGCCCCATCCATGGCATCCAACTTACGTTCCACGGTGGGCATGGAGGAAGTTGTTCAGAACAAAATTGCAAAGGAATGCGCTGAGGGGAGAGTGTTAGGTCCTTTTAAGGCCCCGCCAGTGCCTTTTTTGAAGGTGTCCCCTTTAGGTGTTGTACCGAAGAAGGGTGAATTTAGGCTTATTCACCACCTGTCATATCCCTCCGGTGGTTCGGTGAATGATGGCATTGATCTGTTCCGTTTGTTATACATCATTTGACCAGGTGGTCAAGGTTATTCGGGATTGCGGGGCTGGGGCCGAAATGGCGAAGTGCGACATTAAGTTGGCATTTCAGCTATTGCCGGTTCACCCCGATGATTTCAAGTTGTTGGGCTTCCAGTTTGAGGGCAACTTTTTCGTGGACTGGGCATTATCTATGGGATGCTCAGTTTCCTGTGCAGCCTTTGAGTGGTTTAGCTCATTTTTGGAGTGGTTGCTGAAGGACAGGTCGGGCCGTACTGAGGTCATTCATTACCTGGACCATTTCTTGTTCGCGGGCGCGCCTGTCTCTGGGCGCTGTGCCTGGCTGCTGGACCTTTTTATTAGGCTGACCGATGAGCTTGGGGTTCCTTTGGCCCATGAGAAGACCGAGGGCCCCGCAACCTGCATTACATTTTTAGGCATCGAGCTAGACACGGTGCAGCAGACCTCCCGGTTGCCTGAGGAGAAGGTACAGCAGCTCAGGACAAGGTTAGCTGCGTTGAAGGTGAAACAAAAGGTTTCACTCCTAGAGTTACAGCAACTTGTTGGGTATTTAAACTTTGCCTGCCGGGTAGTTGCTCCAGGCAGGGCGTTCCTACGGCGACTTTGCAATGCCATGGCGAATCTCCGCTTACCTCACCACAGAGCACGCATAACTGAGAGTATGCGTAGTGATTTAGAAGTTTGGGAAAATTTCCTCGAGGTATTTAATGGGGTTTCCTTTTGGAGGGAGGATATGAAGGTCGAAGTGGACCTTCAAATTTCCTCGGACGCCGCTGGGTCTACAGGTTTTGGGGTCTTTTTCAGGAGGCAATGGTGTGCGGAGCAATGGCCGCAGGACTGGCACGTTAGCAGCATTTGCAGAAACTTAACCTTCCTGGAATTTTTCCTGATCGTTGTGGCAGTCTGCATATGGGGGAATCAGTTGGCCAACCGGGTTGTACATTTTTGGTGCGACAACCTGTCAGTGGTGCACGTGATCAATTCACTGTCCTCTAAGTCCAAACCGGTTATGGCGCTGGTTAGAGTTTTTGTGCTACGTTGCCTCCGTTTAAATATTTTGTTTTTAGCCAAACATATGCCGGCTGTTAATAACGGGGTGGCGGACGCCCTGTCTCGCCGGCAGATGGAGCGATTTCGGCAGTTGGCCCCGGAGGCCGATCCTCACCCGTTCCGGATGCCGCCCGACCTTTGGCTGCTTGGCAGGTCGAAGCCGGTAGGGCAATCCTGTTAGCTTTGGCCCCAAGTACGCGGAGGGCTTACGATCGTGCAGCCACACAGTTCAAGGTATTTTGCAACTCCGCGGGGCTGGGTGAGGCATGGCCCATCCCGGTGGCACATTTAATGCAATTTTGCGTGCTGTGGAAATCTAAGGGTTTGTCAGTTAAGTCCATCCGGGGCCAGTTGGCGGCGTTGGCATTCATTAGTTGGGCACAAGGTTTTCCAGCCTCTGGGGAGGTCTTTCGGGTTAAAAAGATGCTCGAGGGTTGGTCCAGAGAGCGCGTGTCGAGGGCGGACCCGAGGCAGCCCATTTCCCCTTTTATCCTATGTGGTCTGGGCGGAGTTTGGCCCGCTGTTTGTAGTTCCGATTATGAGACCGTTCTGTTTCACGCAGCGGCACTCACGGCCTTTTTCGGAGCCCTGCGGGTCAGCGAGCTAGTTCAGTCATCGCGTAACGACCCGGGCGACAACGCCTTGCAGAAAGGCGATGTATCATTTGAGGAAAACAGGTTTTGCTTCAGGTGCGCCGTTCTAAAATGGACCAACTACGGAAGGGCACTACAATTAAGCTGGGCCCTTGTGCTGAACAAGGGCTATGTCCGGTTCAAGCCTTATCTGATTATGTCAAGGTCCGGGGGGACGCGCAGGGCCCCTTTTTCCGCCATGAGGGTGGGTCCCCCCTCACAAAATACCAATTTTAGATGGTGACCTCTCGGGCACTGGATAAGTTGGGTTTGGGGCAATTCAAGTTTGGGACCCATTCCTTCAGGATTGGGGCTGCATCGACGGCAGCGGCCATGGGTTATCCGGGACCAGCCATCCAACGTGTTGGACGATGGAGGTCCCCGGCTTATTGGACCTATGTGCGTCCACTGTTTCCCTAAGGGGAGTTTCTTGTTGTTCGGTGTTTAACTGTGTTTTTTTGTTTCAGGTGCTGTGGCTCGTCAGGGGAGGCTGAGGATCCTCGTTTGCGGGCACAGCATGATTTTTTGGGCGGCCCACTTTGCCAGAAGATCATCGGTTGGCTCACAACTAGGGCTGAGCGAGTGGGCCGAGATTGAGTGGTTGGGGCGACAAGGGCTCAGGTGGCCTGGGCTGTTGCCATTGTTGTTTGGGGGAAGGGCCTGTCCCATGCCCAATATATTGGTCATTCACCTGGGTGGGAATGACCTGGGCCTGTTGAAGGGGAAGGCCCTGTCCTTGCAGACGATGGTGGACCTGCGGGCCA
This sequence comes from Heteronotia binoei, assembly GCF_032191835.1. Classification (NCBI taxonomy): domain Eukaryota; kingdom Metazoa; phylum Chordata; class Lepidosauria; order Squamata; family Gekkonidae; genus Heteronotia; species Heteronotia binoei. The sequence goes on along the minus strand of NC_083234.1, from coordinate 24,513,210 downwards.
TCGTGAGGAGGTGGCCCGGTGTCCAGATCATTTGGTCTGCTCTCTTGCCGAGGAGAGTCTGGCGTGCCGCTTGGAATCCGGCGGGGATCGAGCAGGCCAGAAAGAAGGCGACTTGGGCCCTGCAGCTGGCCTTGGAGGGGGGTCTGGATACCTTCCTCCCCCACCCTTGTATTAGGGTGGATAGGTCAGAGCTTTACCGGCCAGATGGAGTCCATCTGTCCGACGTGGGAAATCGGGCCTTCCTGTCAGACTTGCGGCAAGGTCTTCGGGAGGCTCTGGGCCTCCCGGGGGTCGTGAATGCCTAAGCAGAGGCTTGGCATTTGCAGTGGTGGAATGAGCAAGGGGTTCAGACCTTGCCGGTGAGCACCCAGGCCTAAGCACCTGCATTGGGCAGGCGATCCGTAGGAAGGCAGATGGGCTTCACGGCTCAATGTCATGAATATGGATCGGGTTTTCATGCCTCCCCTTAGTCGCCCCCTTCTGGTGATCGGGGTGGGGTTAAGGTGAGGGCATGTGTGGTCTGCCGGCCCAGTTCTAGCCACTTTTAGTATGGCTGGGACCAGGGGTAGGGTGGCTCACCTTTTCGTGGGACTTGGCAAGGTCAGGCGTTGACCTCAGGGCTCGTCCCACTTTAGTTTACCTTGCCATGTTGTGTTACATTAATAAAGTGGCCCGTTTTCCCAATTTTTGTGTATGCCTTTTTATTCCGTACTGAGGGTACAAAGCAGTTGCTTCCCTTTCTTGAATGCGACAACTTAGCAACAGTGATCCATGCTATAGTCACTTCGAGGTTGGATTACTAAAATGCCCTCTACATGGGGCTGCCCTTGTCCCAAATCCAGAGGCTTCAACTAGTGCAGAATGCTGCAGCCAGGTTGTTAGTGGGGCTTCCTTTACGGGAACAGATTCAACCTGTGTTGAAAGTGCTGCACTGGCTGCCTATTGCTTACCAGATTTGCTTCAACGTGCTAGTTATTACCTTTAAAGCCCTATATGGTCAGGGACCTGCATATCTTAGGGGCCGCCTTTCCCCACATGTACCCCAGAGAGCACTTCAGTCGGGGTTGCAGAATCTACTCTTGATCTCCAGCATCAAAGTGGCCAGACTCAAGGTGACCAGAGCCAGGGCCTTTTCTGCTGCAGCTCCTGCCTGGTGGAATGAGCTGCCGGAGGAGGTTAGGATCCTGCAAGAGCTTACACAGTTCTGCAAGGCCTGCTAAACAGAGCTCTTCCACCAGGCATTTTCAAATCAAAATCTATAACAACAGGACAGCAGAACAAATCCACTTGGCCCACCTCAAACATCACAGTGGGACTGGGGACCTCCTTTCACAGGACATCCAGCAGAAGTAACTGACAAACAAAATTTTGATATCAATATAGTTGGCAGTATCTGCCATCTTTAACACATCATTATATTTTAATATGAGATAAATAGCACCTATTACTATTTTATGTAACTGTTTTATATGTTTTATTTATGATGCACTTATATTTTATCTTATTTTAATGTTGGCCTTGTGGTCTCCTAGTGTAAGCCGCCCTGAGCCTGCTTTGGCGGGGAGGGCGGGATATAAATCAAATTAATTAATTAATTAATGGTTTGCTGAAATCTTTAACTTTTATTGTTGTACATTTGTGTTCTGGCATTTTACGCTTATTTTGGCAACTACTTCAAACAATTGCAATAGGAAAGAATAATTTATAAATCTTTTAAAAGATCACTTGCATAATCATTGGGGCCTTAGGGATTGCTGGGTTTGTTGGGTTGTTTTTTTGGTAGGACAAATATTTTTAGAACTGGGGTGGGGGTGGGCTTCAGCTGAGCAATAGCAGACAAACTAGCTCACTGTAATGCACTGTTTCCCTCAGAAGAGAATTCTTCTTCTTCTTCTTCTTCTTCTTCTTCTTCTTCTTCTTCTTCTTCTTCTTCTTCTTCTTCTTCTTCTCTCTCTCTCTCTCTCTCTCTCTCTCTCTCTCGCTCTTTGAACTGTTGGTCTTAAAGCTGCCACTGGACTTAAAATCTGTTTTACTGCTTCAGACCAACATGGTTGCCCACCTGGATCTAGACCTTATATTATGTTAGATCACCGAACCTCAGTATTTATACATCAAATGCATTTTTATCCTACTTTTCCTTCAAAGCGCTCTGGGCAGTACATAATTTTTCCTTTTCCATTCCTTTTCCTTTGAGATAGCTTGGAGTCCCAAGTAGTCTAACTGGCCCAAGGTCACCCAACAAACTTCAAGGCAGAGTGGAGATTTGAACTCAGATCTCCCAGATCCTGGTCTAGTCACTGTGTACTCTATCAGTGGCTCTCCAAGGTCTTAGACTCATAAGTCTTCCTCAATATATGTAACAGATGGCACATATTCAACCTTTGCTATGCCAGCTACACTGACTTCAAGTACTGAGTCAGGTTCTAGGTCTTGGCCTTTAAGGCCTTGAGTGGTCTAGGACCAACATATCTGCAGGACCGTCTCCTCTGGTATGTCCCTTGGAGAGCTTTATGCTCTGCAGATCACCAGCTGGTGATCCCTGGTCCCGAAGATATCTGGCTGTCCTTGACCAGGGCTAGGACCCTTTTAGTTCTGGTCCTGATCTGTTGGAACTCTCTGCCTAATACCACCAGGGCCCTATGGGATCTTATGCGATTTTGCAGGGCCTATAAGGCAGAGATGTTCTGTCCAGCTTTTGGGTGAGGATAGCAGTGGTTTTCTATCATGCCTGGCACCCTCTCTCCCTTCCTCTCTCCCCCTAATTCTGATCTTGTGTTCCTCTTTCCCTGTCCAGAAAGTGGCCAGAATTTGGATGCAATATCTAGGGATGCCATCTTGGACTTCTTTTTTTAAACCTGGTCTTCTTTTCACTTTCTTCTTTTGATTTTGTTTTGATTGGAATGTTAATGCTTGGTATATTTGTTTTATGGCTCTGTGCCTTTGCATTGTACATTGCCCAGAGCCCTGCACAAGCAGGGATAGGGTGATCAACAAATCAAATAAAAAATAAAACTAATAATACCTGACAAGGCTTTTTTTGTAGCAGGATCTCCTTTGCATATTAGGCCACACCCCTCTTACATAGCCAATCCTTCAAGAGTTTACAGGGCTTTTATTACAGAGCCTACTGTAAGCTCTTGGAGGATTAGCTAAATGAGGGGTGTACAAAAAAAGCCCTGATACCTGAGAACCTTTGAAAATGGACCACCACAACACACAGCCCTCATGCCAGAATATAGTCTCAAGAATCATGATAGAAGAAAAATCTCTATTTGGTTTCTGAAATGATGCAAGCAGAGTAGCCCTTCTCTTGATAATGGGCTTGCAGCCCGAGCAAGGAACCCTGGAATTCTGAGCTCTAGTAAAGTGTTCCTATTCTCCCCTATTGCTTGGGACCAATCCCCTATTGCTTGGAGGAACAATAATTCTGCATAAAGGACCTACTGGTTGTATCATTATGATGTAAACCTCTTTGAACATTTCCATGGGGTTTTTTTTGGTAGAAAAAGCCCAACTAGAACTCATTTGCATATTAAGCCACACCCTCAATGTCACCATTGTTTCGTACAGGGCTTTTTTGTCAAAAAAGTGCAGCAGGAATTCATTAGGCCACACCCCCTGACACCAAGTCAGACACCAACTGTGTTCCTGCTAAAAAAAAAGAAAAAAAAAAAGCCCTGAGCATTTCTAGGGGAGAGTCACAGTCTATAAGCATTTAAAGTAACTAAATATAATCAACAAGATTGGGGCTTGAGCTGGAAAATCTTCCAGTGAAACAGGGTGAGATTGGGTAAAATTGGTTCCCAGTTTCCAGATATGCTTCCTTGCAGGCATATTTGATATTTTATCACGGTTTAAGTCACTGGAATATAGAAGAGGCTGTTCTGTGTGTGCATAAAACACAACGATTCCTAAGCCATTCTTTGGGGGAACAAGGTTGACAACCCAACAATCTCCCATGGCCCCTCAACTTCACTTGTGCATATTTTGATGGATGAACAGAAGCCACCAATGATGGACGATTGTGGGGAAGATGAGCATCTCTCCAAGTGACTCAGATCACTGGCTTGGATGTGATGGAGCTGGCACGCCTGAGCACTTTTGTGCCTTCTTATTGATACAGGCTCTTCCCCCCCACCCCCTGAAAAAAGAAAAAAAGTTATTTAGGAGGGAAACGCATTTAAAAGAATCACTTTTGCTTCTTAAGTAACGAAGACAGTGTGAATCGAGCTCATCACTTCAAACTGCTGACTCATTTACCACTTGAAATGAATTGAGGGCTGTTAAAGGTTTTATAGAAGATTTCATTAAATATGTATGGAGCCGACTTAAGATGGAAATTGTTATAAAAACTGGCAACGGTTCAAACAGCCAAACGTTTTCGGGTTTATTACGGAGATATTTTACTCCCGCCTGCAATCGGCCTTCCATTAGCCCATTGAAATGCGCAAGGCCAAAATAATCTGTATTGTGGGGTGGTAATTGCTGTCGCTACATGTGCGGCTGCCTCTGGAGCCGAGTAAAACATTGCCTGGACCTTTCTCTGGAGCGCCGTTGCGCACGGCAGGCGCCATACATTTCAACCTGAAACCTGGCAGCCTGTTCAAAATGTGCTCAGCTTGTTCCTGGCCAAGGGTAATGCTCAGACACAGAGCTATGGCTGAGAAGTAATTGCAAGCAAAGAAAAACAGAGGATGCAATGCAATGCATTGGAGCAAGAGTCGGGGCTGCCAGTTTTGGAATCCCAACAGTCTGGTCCTTAGGCAGGGCTGGGGCGTGCATCAGATTTTGGTGTCTGATGGGATTTTTTTCAGCCCTAGTAACACTTTAAAGCAGAATTTGAAATGCCATAAGGGGTGATTTGAAACAGCATTACAGCAGTTTTCCAACTGTAATTCAGTGTAATCTGGCATAAGAAAGGCCGGTGTGTTTAGAGTGTCAGACAAGGATCTGAAAGAATAATAAAATCATAGAGTCAGAAGGGATCTCCAAGGTCATCTAGTCCAATCCCCTGCACAATGCTGGGGATTCACAAATAGCTTCCCCCACATCCCCAGTGGCTCCTGCTCCATGCCTAGAGGATGGCAAAACAAACAAACACCAGGATCCCTGGCCAAACTGGCCTGGAGAAAAATTGCTGACTTACCCCAAAGTGGCAATCAGCATTTCCCAGGACATGTAAGAAAGGGCCACAGAAACTAAGCACTGATGCAACCCTTCCTAACCCTCCTTCTCATGATCTGCCTAAGTTCACAGAATTAGCATTGCTGTCAGATAGCCATCTAGCATCTGTTTAAAAACCTCCAGAGAACCCACCACCTCCAGAAGAAGTTTGTTCTACTGAGAAACCACTCTAACTGCAGGAATTTCTTCTGAATATTTAGCCAAAAAAGCTCTTTTGATTAATTTTAGCCCGTTGGTTCTGGTTTGACCTTCCAGAGCAACAGAAAAAAAAACTCCACACTGTCCTCTATATCAGTAGCCCCCAACCTTTTGGACCCAGGGGCCGGCCCCAGGGCTGGCCTGCCCACTGCGGCCCCAGGGCTGGCAAGGTGAGGGCACCGAATTTGCCCCCTGGCCTCCCCCCAGCACTTCCTCCTCCCTCAGTTTTCACAAGTTTGAGGCTGGGGAAGGGGCGGTGAAGCACCTCCTGGACTCTTTAAAGGCCGCCACCCCCCCACCAATCAGCTGATCAGTGGGGGAAACCATGGCAGCAGCGGCGAGTGACCCGCTGAAAAAGCTGCACTGCCCTTGCCTCCTCCCCACTTCCTTCCTGAGCATGGGGAGGAGGCAAAGGCTGCACTGCTTTTTCAATGGGTTGCTTGCCATTGCTGCCATGATTTCCCCCACCAATCAGTTGATCAGCGAAGAGGGGGCAGCCTTTAAAGAGCCAGGGAGGCACTTCACTGCTCCTTCCCTGGCCTTAAACTTGTGAAAATGGAGCGAGGAGGAGGTGCCGTGGAGAGGTGAGGCTGTGTGGTGCCGCGGGGGGGAGGGGGGGCAGGGCTGCATGTCCCACCTGCCAACAGGCTGTGGACTGGTACCAGTCTGTAGACCGGGGGTTGGGGACCCCTGTTCTATATGACAGCCCTTCAAGTACATATCACTTCTCAGTCATCTCCTCTCCAGGTTAAACATATCCAACTCCTTCAGCCTTTCCTCATAGGACTTGGTCTCCTTTGGGAGAGCCAAGTGAGAATCTTTACTCTGCCATAGAAGCTTTCTGGGTGACCTTAGACCACTCATTCACTATCAATCTACCTCATAGGTAGGGTTGCCAGCTCCAATTTGAGAAATATCTGGAAATTTTTGTGTGTGGGGGGGTGGAGCCTGAGGAGGACAGGGTTTAGGGAGGACAGGGACTTCAACAGGATACAGTGCCACAGAGTCCACCTCCCAAAGCAGCCATTTTTTTCTGCAGTTCTCTGTTGCCTGGAGATCAGTTGTAATAGCAAGAGATCTCCAGCCATCACCAGGAAGTTGGCAGCCCTGCTTGTAGCATGCAAATGAGGTAGGGAAGAACATTGAAGTAAGCCACTTTGGGTCCCCACGGGGGGGGGGGAAGCAGTGTATAAATAAATAACTTATAAATAAGATTAGAAAAAGTTTTGCCAACAGGCCTTCATTTTGACCACTCTTTCTTTCTCTCCCTTGCTCTCTGTTTTGATACCAGGATTCAGCTCCCTTCTGCATGTCACCTGAGGAAAAGCATCAAGATGTTACCATAGGAGGTGTTCAAACACCCACCAGTTCACTTAAGTCCTGTTTGCTGGTGAAAACCGGGGGTTTTGGCAATTGTTTTGACTGCTGGCTCTCACCCATCCTTTGATGGCTGTTGTTTCAGGTCATTGTATACCTTCCTAACCATGCACTAGAACACAATTGGCTGTTTTGCTCTTGCATGTTCTCACGCAACTCAGATGGAGTTATACTGCTTGCCTCCTTCCTCACTGTGTAATTGCTCTGCTCAGTAGGCAATTGTTTAGATAGACAACTAAATTAGTCACAAATCATATAAATCAGTCATAAATAAATGCTGTGTTTTAATAAAATCCTACCTGCTGGTGTTCGTCTAAGAACTCCCTACAGACGCTAATGGCTGCCAGTTGATTTGAATCAACAGTATCTGCCTATGCCAATTAAAAAACTCCCCACAACTATTGGAAACCTGTTCGACAGGCATTCACGGCTGCTTGGCATGAACTGAATAGGCCAAGTGATCGGCTCATATCTAATTGACACCTTTGAATATTAAAATTTGACTGTTGATCATAGTTTTGACTAAATTTACAGCATCCTTAATTACCAAGGCTTTTTTTGGGGGGGGGGACACAGTGGAATTGAGTTCCAGAACCTCTTCATTGAACACAAAATTCTTTTTAAAAAATGTTGAAAAGTTCATGAGGGGCTCCTGTGCGTTTCGCCTTCATTTCCCTCTTGAGACTTCCAGCTCCTCTTTTTCCAGAAAAAAAAGCCCTGCTAATTACCATGGCAAAGGACAGAGAGTCAGTAGAGGAGTAGGCAGTGGTGGAAAGTGCCATCAAGTCACAGCTGATTTATAGTGGACTCGTAGGATTTTCAAGCCAGCAGATGTTCAGAGGTGGTTTGCTATTGCTTTCCTCTGCACAGCATCCTTGGACTTCCTTGGTGGTCTCCCATCCAAGTACTAACCAGATCAGATGTGATTGGGCTAGCCTGGGCCGTCCAGGTCAGGGCCCCATCTAGTCTCATCAGGCTAACTGGATAAAATGTCTTGGAGATAAACCTCAGTCATAGAATCATAGAGTTGGAAGGGACCTCCAGGGTCATCTAGTCCAACCCCCTGCACAATGCAGGAAACTCACAAATACCTCCCCCTAAATTCACAGGATCTTCATTGCTGTCAGATGGCCATCTAGCCTCTGTTTAAAAACCTCTAAGGAAGGAGAGCCCACCACCTCCTGAGGAAGCCTGTTCCACTGAGGGACTGCTCTAACGATCAGGAAGTTTTTTCTAATGTGGAGCCAGAAACTCTTCTGATTAAATTTCAACCCATTGGTTCTGGTCCTACCTTCTGGGGTCTCAGAAAACAATTCTGCACCATCCTCTAGTCTATATGACAGCCCTTCAAGTACTTGAAGTCCGACAGCATCTGACCATTAGACAGTTAATGAAGAAACCTTTCAGTGATTACTCAGCATTTCTTCAGCCCCATAAAGAACTTGTCACATAGACAATTCCTGCTTCTCAGCACAGGACCATAGGTTGCTGTCACCCCAATTTACAAATGAGAATGCTAGAAATTGGCCCATCCCCTTGCTGAATTATTAAGGACCCATCAGAGCAGGGTATGGAGTGGCTATATTTATAGCCTTCTTCTGTATTTGAGTCAGCTATTTGCTAGCCAAAACTACCCTGCCCTCCCTCTTCATAAAGCAATGAAGGATTAGTTGGTCACTTTGTGGGCAAACAAAAAGTTCTTGGATTCTTTTCACATTGACCAGAGGAAGTTCCTTTTTCCTGTTTCACACTTCTTTGTAAATAGGCCTGGTCTCACTGAAGAAGAAGAGTTGGTTTTTATACCCTGAGGAGTCTCAAAGCAGCTTAGAAAATATCCTTCCTTTCCTCTCCCCACAATAGGCACATTGTGAGCAATACTCCCTCTAAGCTGTGGAGTCTTGTGAGCAAAAATTCTGCTTTGTGAGCTAGTGGCATTAAAGTCTGTGAGTTACTGCATAAATTCATTTGCTCTGGGGCCATTTTTCCTGAGCTGAGACAAAAATGTGTGAGCCAGAGGCTAAAAACCTGTGAGCTAGCTCACACTAACTCAGCTTAGTGGGAGCACTGATTGTGCAGTAAATGGGGCAAAGAGAGCTCTGAGGAAACTGAAACTGGTCTAAGGTCACTCAGCAGGGGTCAAGTGGAGGAATGGGGAATCCAACCCAGTTCTCCAGGCTAGAGGCTATTGTTCTTAACCATGACAGCACGCCGGCTTTCTGAGATTGGTAAGGCCATAGCAAACAGGTAGAAAGGATCAAAGTGAATTCGCTGCTTCATCTGCATTAGATCTGCAAGTACCCTGTGGTGTGTGTAAACCGGGGGAGCTAGTCAAAACAGACACCATTGGCTGACAAAACATGAAGCCTGGGGAAGGAATTTTTGCAGCATTGAACGTCATCATTTGAACCCACATACTGATCAATGTTGGAGAATATTGCTGATAAACAGCTTCTCTTGGCACATTTTTGAGTGCAAGCAAAGAAAAACGAGATCCTTTAATATTACCACACTTTCAGGCACAGTAGCTCTGCCTAGATGCTGGTGAATCTCTAAGCCAGCCTCTTAGGAAGCCCACACAATTAAGACATAAAGCTTTAATAAAATATAGTGGAGCTTTTTATAAATTAATAAACCTCAATTTGATTCATATAGTTGAAGATCTGTGTGGGAGAAAAGGCATTTCTGAAGGAAATCCCATCTTAAATTTGCCTTTATAGTGATCTAATTAGCTAAGCAGGATTGACCCTGATTAGTATTTGGATGGGAGACCACCAAGGATTCCAGGGTAGAGGCAGGCAATGGCAAACCACCTCTGAACATCTCTTGCCTTGAAAATCAAATAAGGTCACTATAAATTGGCTGTGACTTGATGGCTCCACCACCAATTTATAATATCTGAATTACTCAACAAAGCTCCATTCTTTTGATCAGGTCCCAAGCACGTCCTTCTCCCTGCCTGGGTGCTTTCCATTAAGGATCATCCTGTATAATGGGCACACTGGCAAACTATTTGGTTGGATGATGCCCTTGCCAAGGACAAATGTTTTAAGTTATTTACCCCACTCTCTGCTGCTCCTGCTGCCTGGAAACCAAAACCAGACTGTGAAATGCAAAAATAATTGCCAGATCAGAAGATCCCCATTCTCAAATGTTGTATATAATTTTGTTTTGATCCGGAGTATTTACGGAATAGCCATTGTTCATGTTGGATCTTGATTAGTAAAATTCTAGAGGCACATTTCCCTTGATTTTTAAAAAGTTATCTGAAGCAAGGACCTTCTCCCTTATGAAATGCATTGATTCTACTGTATAACATTAAAAGATAAAAAAGAATAAATCATCCGTAACACCTTATATCATAATCTGGAACGTTAAGACCCTTGGGCTGAATCTGCTCTTCCTGTGAAGATGACCTAGGCTGCTTAGACAGAAGCAACTCTAGGAAGAAACAAACTTCACAGAAACCTGCCATCATTAGAGCAAAATAGTTATTATCTACCCATCTGCAGCCTATTAACCCCAGAGACTGGCCAATGTGCACACGCACACAGAGCTTTAACTCAGAGCTGGGGGAGCCATTTATAAATCACCTGAGCCTAGCTTTCGGGCTTTGTGACTTCAATGGAGCTACAAGGGTGAGTTACAGCCAAGGCACTGTGCAGCCGCCATCTATTTTTACCTTGTACAGTATGATCTCTGCTCAAGGACAAGCTGCATTGTTCATAAACTATGCATGGGTCATGATAGCTCTTAATGGGAAAATAGGCATTGGTTAACAGAATATTAAAGGTGTAGTAGGCCATTAGCGCAAACATCATGTGACCTTTTTTAAAAAGAGAGAGAGAGAGACAGAGCTCTCTAATGAGGAATGTTGTCTTTGTGCGTTGCCTTTTCCAAAGAAACCAAGTGCAGTAATTAATTATTTTGACTCCAGCAGGTCCCTTGGCTTGGTGGAAGCTGTAACGAGACAGCAACACAGAGAATGTGTGGATGCAATGCCTCTTATGACTCCTCCCACCTTTCATTCCTGACTAGAACACGGATCCACAACCTTTTTGAGCCTGTGGGCACCTTTGGAATTCTCATACAACATGCTGGGTACAGCCACAAAATGGTGACTGCAGGAGGTGGAGCCAGCCAAAAATGATTTCTTCTGCTATGGTGGAATATCAGGAAAATACCAATACTTGGAAAATACTGGGGATATTTTTTTTTTTTGCACACCCCTAGTTGCCTCCCAGTGCTGGGTTTGCTACCTATGAATATGGAGTATTATTTGCCATGTCTAAAAGCTGCTGGTGGACCTTTCCTCTGTGAACCTATCTAACCAGCTTTTAAAGACATCTATGCTCATGGCCATCACTACCTCCACTGGCAGTGAATTTCACATTTTAATTAATCATTGAGTAAAAAAGAGTTGGACTCGACTGTGCGACTGAACAACAACAAATAATAGTCTTCTTTTCTCTGTCCTGTACCTGTTGCCCATCAACTTAATCAGGTGCTTAAAAGTTGTAGTATTATGGGAGAGTGAAAGAAAACTCCTGCTGTCCATCCCATGCATGATTTTATAAACCCATGGCATGTCCTTCCTTAACCTTTTTCCTAAACTAAAAAAAAAAAAAATCCAACCTCTCTTGTCTTTCCTCATAGGAAAGGTGCTCCAACCTATGGATTATATTCTTTGCCATCTTCTGTACTTCCTGCTGTGCAGTGCCTGTTTTGGGATACATTGACCAGAACTCCCCCAGTATGGGCTTTGCCTTTGCACTACTGCCACACACTGTTACCCAAATAGTCAGTCTCCTAATTAGTTGGGGGAATTGGCTTAAGGAGACAGAGGGAGATGAGATAACTGGGATTTTCCACCAAAGTTTATGAGTATTTATACCTTAAAAGAACTCTCAAAATAAAACACATACAAGGCTAGCTAAGAAAAAATCAGGGAGGAAACGGGAAAAGCAATTTTGGGGAAGACTATAATTATTAGTTTCAGAGAAAGAGATCCATGGAAGCAGCAAGTAAAGCAGCAAAACAACCAGTGTTTCATGGAGAGAAGAAATCCAACGAAGCTGGGGGCATGAGAGAGGATCCAAGTCACACCCACCCACTCCTGGTGAGCAGGCCCTCTTCTCTGATGTAGGACAAAATGTGCCCTCTGGCAAGTATTACGTGTTTGTCAGCAAAACTTAATCTGCTGATTCTGTGAATTTAAGCAGATCATGAGAAGGAGGGCAGGAAGGGTTGCATAACTCAGGGGTGGCCAATTGTAGCTCTCCAGATGTTTTTTGCCTACAACTCCCATCAGCCCTAGCCATTGGCCATGCTGACTGGGGCTGATGGGAGTTGCAAGCAAAAAACATCTGGAGAGCTACTGTTGGCCACCACTGGCATAAGTGATTAGTTCTTGTGGCCCTTTCTTACACACCCAGGGAAATGCTGATCACTACTTTGGGATCAGGAAGCAATTTTCTCCAATCTAGTTTGGACAGTGATCCCAGAGAGTTCCCCTGTCCCCACCATCTTCTGGGCATGGAGCAGGGATAACTGGGGGTGTGGGAGACAAGTATTTGTGAATTCCCTGTATTGTGCAGGGAGTTTGGACTTCAGAATCATCTTGTCCAACTCTACAATTTTATGGCGCTAATGTGATATACCTGAGTTGGGCAAAAAGGTGGGAGAGGCCTGATGGGTTTTCTTGAAGTGGTCTATAGATTTAAATGGGTTGTGATGACCCTGCAAATACCAAATGGTAAAAGCTACTAGGTTTAGTGAATAGAATTAAGTGTTGCTTAATTAAGGTAGATAGGTGCAAGGAAGTGAGGCTGAGTGTTGATGAGATTAGTCCAAAGTAAGGTTCTTGGGAGACCCATTGTCCTAAATTATGTATCTCTCTGGGGTGTGGAGGAGGTTGTTAGCTAGCCTGTCATTCTAAACTATATGTCCGAGCACCCATTTTGTGTCATTTTGGACCAGGCAATGTCTTGCACTTAGAATTTTTGAAATGATATTTTAGAAAGGTTGTTTATGGTTATGCTAGCTATAAACTGCCCCTCAATGAGAGGAGGGGTCTGATTGCTAACAACTAAGTCAACATTGCCATTCTGTTATCTACTTTAACTCCAAGATCTCTTTCAATCTTGGTCTTAGAATGTATCATATGGAGCTATGACCTTGTGCAATTCCATTTTAGGTGCATAACTGGTGCCAGACCTAGGTTGTTCCTGGAGAATGCACGGCCCATTAGTGAAAATTCTGAACAGAGAGAATGTGAACAATAGAATTAATTCACAATGCCTCTGAATGTGAGTACTATGAGCTTTCAAAAAAAAGGAGACAGTTTTGTCAAAACATGTTTCTGAAACAGAAAGATATCTTGAATTCAGAGGAGGCTATCAAGGGAATATTTCCTCCGCTTTCACTGCTGCTGTCACATAAAACCATTGATGGGCAGCAGCCAAAGGGCGAAATGCACATCATGTTGGGGTCCCCGTGTCTAATTTGGCATGAAGAAGTCACTATGGAATGGAGGGAAGGGCTATGGATTGGGGAACTGGCACCAGGGAAGAGGGATACCCAGAAGTAACTGCTTCCACTTCTGGTAGGAAAATATTAAAATATGAGTTTCCACTTTTCCTCCTAGGGACTTGCAGCAGTCAAAAAAAGGAAGCTTCTCTATCACAGTGCATCAGCAGTCATAATGTTGTGCCACTTTTTTTCTTTCTTTCCTTCTCTTTCTTTCCTTTTCCTTTTTTATTTCTGGGTGGTGGGCCAGACCTGCCTGGCAAGCAAATCAGCCTGAGATCAGTGGACTTCCCAAATCAAATTTGATTTCCAAAGTATTTTATTGTGGGTGTCCCAAATCTACTGCCCATTTTAAAAAATGTATGGTAAACAGACTTTTAAAATCCAATAGTTAAAACAGAGGGGCAGGGGTGTGGCTCAGTGTTAGAGCATCTGCTTGGAATGCAGAAAGTCACAGGTTCAATCCCCGGCATCTCCAGTTAAGGAATCTGGCATTAAGCAGTGTGAAAGACCTCTGTCTGAGACCCTGTAAAGTCAGTGCCCATTTGAGTAGGCAATACTGACTAATGGATCAGTGTCTCATTCAGGATAAAGCAGTTTCATGTGTTCATGTGTTCAACCTAGCAATTACTGCAGTTTTGATTAGCAGGCCCAGACCCATGGCTACATTGAAAACCAATGGCCTTTTTGTTGTAGGGTGTTCATTCTCCCCAGGAAGAAGATGGGTAACCAGTCATTCTGTTGAGTGGACTAGTATCCTAGTCAGAAGTGGACCAAAGCCTATCATCTCTAGCTCAGGAATTTCAGCAGGTGGCCTATGATTATGATACATCCTGCCTCCCTTAGGTATTCTTTCTTTCTAGCCTTTCGTTTCCTGCTATCCGTTACTTGCTCCTTCCCAAACTCCACTGGGTGATAGATGTTGCTACACATTTTACGTGGGTAGGCAGATAATGTATTATTAGTACTGAGGTGTCACATTCTGGGCATGCAGTTTAAAAGAAAAACCAAGAATGAAAAAAGACCAGGCAGGCAGTTCTGTATCCGTGCACAAAAAGACCTTCTCCTGCATATGCAAGAAGTATTTCCAACGCGAGATGAAAATAGTTTTGTGATGTATGAATAATGCACATGCAAAATGCCTCAGCAGTGCATTAGAGCATGCTTAATCCCATCAACATGATAAATGCAGGTACAGTTGTTTTAATTGTACCGACTGCGTTGTAATGGAAACACAGTGACGCTTAGCCAGAGGGAACATTAAATGTTGTCCCAAGCTAGACAGACTGGCACATCCTAGCAGGGTCTCTGATGCACCAGTCGTAGGACTAGCACCATGTGGGTTCTTATGTTTCTTGTTCATTGACTTCCAAGTGCAGAACGGACCAATTAATAAGTGATGAGCTGAAGACATTGGGCCAAATAGGGCATCAATATCCTTCAAGGTGTTTCCCTGAAACTGCTTGACCTGTATCTGGCTTCTCTGAGCAGAAACTTGGGCTCTGAGGAACCCTTAAAAAGGGAGAATTTTCAGGCCTCATCCCTTCACATGCAAGTATTCTTGCCAAGCATTTTTCCTGATATGCTGATTTTCTATTTGTTTTCACTGGACGGATGTTCAATAAGGCTATACCAAAGAAGATCCAAGTCACAGTATGTTTCTATGAGCATCTCCACATATCCACCTAGATATTGGTTCCCGGGAAACCTTAAGGTCTTTTATATATAAAGACATAATAAGACCAGAGAGAAGAACAATGTAGCACAGATGGCAATTCACTGCTAAAGCGAAGCAACAATTTACTTTCGGCAACCCAATAAAGATTTTCACTTTGCAGTTGTTGCCCAAATAATGTGATCTTTTCATATGGCTAAGCCAAAGAAAAACTACCTAGGGGAGGATGAAAAGTGTGTTTGGGGTACCTCTGAAGGACACAAAAATGCCGAGGATAGGTGTGAGATGAAGAAAGAAAAGGGAAGGAGACTCTACTAAGACAAAGAATAATGGGGAGGCAATGGGAAGCCAGAGAATGGTACAGCCAGCTGGTGGAAGATAGGGTAAGATGTCAGAACCAGGGCAGGGAGAATGTGAATGTAAGACCCAGAGAATGAAGGTAAAAAGAGGCAAGCAAGCTAGGTTATAATCTTCCAATGCTGAAGAAAGGATTCAGTTGTCTCATTTAGCAGTGGGAAAGTCCATTTCCTTCCAAGAACAGAACAGACGAATCTATTAGTGATGAGCTGAAAATACTGGGCCAAATAGGACATCAATATCTATCAAGGTGTTTTCCTTGAAGCTGTCTGACCTGTGTCTGACTTCTATAAGCAAAAAAATCAAACTCCGTGGAACCCTTAAAAGGGGGGTGGGGGTTCAGGCCTCTTTCTAAAACTTCCCTTCACATACAGGTGTTCCTTCCAGTGCTTTCCCCTGACATGCTGATCTTCTAAAGCTTGTTTGCTTTGGACAAATATTCAGTTAGGTGAGGCCTGTTACCAAATGGACACCCATGTCTTCATGGGATGCATATATAAGCATCTCAACACCTGTGGATCCTAGATACCAGTTCTCAGAGAACTTGAAGTCTTTCTATGTACAAACAGCACAAGACTGGGCATACTTCCAGAGAAAAAGAGGGGAGAGAGAGACCAGATGTAATGCACATAACAGTTCTAGGCAGTTCACTAATAAGACAGAGGAGGAATTAACTTGAAGCTACCTAATTTACTTGCAGCAACCCAATTTACAAAAAATTCCCCAAATAATGTGTTCCTCCGATATGGCTAGTCCCAAGAGGGGCATGCTAAGTGAAGGGGAAAAGGGACAACAGGGTGATCTGAGTGGGATGACTGGGTTGTCTGAGTAGTAAACCAGCTAAGACCCATGTGACACTGTCTGAGCAGTGGTTTGAGGGACTTACCTGGGCTAGGAATGGAATGGCCAGAGGAGGTTTTATTCTGAAGAGGGTTTGGGGTTCTCGGGTTATTGGTGTGGAGACTTCAGCCAATTGCTTAAGGTCATGGGTGTGAGGGAGCTTCTGGAGGTTTTGAACAAAAGACTTTTAATGAATGTGTTCTCTGGAGCATTTGGTTGGCAGCCTCCAGGTGGGGTTGGGGATCTCCCATTTTTACAACTGGCAGAGATAAGGTTGCCTCTGGTGGGGGACTATCTTTTCATGCATTGCATGTGTGGTGCAATGATGTCACCTGGAAATAATGTCATCACACCATAGAGTTTTCCCTCCCAAATGGCTAGAATACCCAGGAAAACCATAGAGGTTTCCCAGAAACACCTAGAGTGGATGCAGCACGACGTCACCAGCACAATGACATCATTTCTGGGTGACATCATTGTGCCGACGACATTGGGGGAGGTTCCCCTTGCCGGTGCAATGTGGGCCAGTGGGTTGGGAACCTCCTGGGGCTTGGCAGCCCTAGGCAGAAATCAGCTTCAAGGAGGAGAAGACGACCTTAGGTTTATACCCCACCCTCCTCTCTGAATCAGAGACTCAGAGTGGCTTACAATCTCCTTAATTTTCTTCTCCCACAACAGACACCCTGCGAGGTGAGTGGGACTGAGAGAGTTCTCATAGAAGCTGCCCTTTCAAAGACAACTCTGCGACAGCTATGGCTGACCCAAAGGCCATTCCAGCAGCTTTGTTTGGAATATTGTTTCTCTCCCCTCATTTTTGCTTGTGGTTTGTAGGATGGTATTCAATTATAATGCTGCATACTCTGAGTTATAGTGGATTAAGAAGAAGAAACCTATTGGTCTAGTTGCTAATCCCTTATATCTGATCTGAGCTTTATGATAAGTCTGACCAGGTGCAAAGAAATAAGCCAGGGCTCTGTGCTTTTAATATTTCACCAGGTGCAGCCTTGACTTCACTCATACAGATAACTGAAGTTTGGCTCAGTTTGGAATTGGCTTGATATTTATAAGTATTCTTAGCAACGGTGTAGGAAGAATCTCTTCTGGATTCTATTGTTATATGAGTGCTGATAGTGCCATGTGGACATGCCTTATTCTATTGCCCCCTGGGTAGTGTAGTCCCCAGCACAAACAATGGCAGTGAGTGGCTTGGAAATTCAAATTCCATCTCCCCAAACAACACATCCAGGAACAAGATATGCCTTTACATCTGGACGCGAGTCAACAGCCACGTGTATAACACTTGAAAGAAGCAATCACGAAACTGACCTGAAAGGAAAAGCATTTCAGAAGGATGGTTTGATCACAAAATGAAAACCAATCAACAACTGTTTGTTTCTTGAAGAGTGCATTATAGAACTTCGGCACATGCACATGCATACAGAGCCAGAGAAGAAATTTGGGGAGAAAATGATGCTCAGTTTATTATATGGCCATGAAAGACAAGCTGGACAAATTCATATTGTGAACCAGGTAATTACAATCTTCAGCTACATCTCTAATAACAAGGTGTTCCTGCCAAATTCCCCTCTTCTATGAAGTTATTACAACCCTCCTTCACATCTGGTTACATAAATGATGTTCTTAGCAGCTCAATTCTTAAACAAAACCAAAAAAGGAGAGATTTTAAAATACTCTGAGTTTGGCTGTACCTCAGTTTTATTGCATACAGGTTCTCCCTCTGATCTCTCTCCTCCTGTATTTTTTGTTTCTGATCTATCCATGTTAACTCCCCTTGACCCCTTTACACAGAGATCATCACTTTCTAAACTTCCGTCAAATGCTGTGACTTTCACTGGACCCCTTCCATTGTCTCTATGGACTGTAGAATATATTTAATAAGTTCAGCTCTGTCCATTAATATTAAAGCAACAACAATAATCTAATGTTGCTGACCTCAGGAAGCTGACAGGCAAATTTCTAATGACTGCAAGCCACACAGGGCTCATCTGCCTGCCAAATAAGTCTAGACATACATAAACATCCTTTGCAAACATCATCTGAAAAAAAAAACCTTACCTCTTTTCATCCTAGCCAGTTCATTTGCCATCATTCTAGAGAACGTGTCAAGCATTTTAACCCAGGACTTAGTGAATATGTAGTATGATTTAAGTTAGCTTGCAAATATATTTATTGCTTCAAAATAAAAGGTAAAGGTAGTCTCCTGTGCAAGCACCAGTCATTTCCTACTCTGGGGTGACATTGCATCATGACGTTTTCACGGCAGACTTTTTATGGGGTGGTTTGCCATTGCCTTCCCCAGTCATCTACACTCCCCCCCCCCCCCAGCAAGCTGGGTACTCATTTTGCTGACCTCGGAAGGATAGAAGGCTAAGTCAACCTTGAGCCTGGTACCTGAAACCCAGCTTCCGCCGGGATCCAACTCAGGTCGTGAGCAGAGCTTAGAACTGCAGTATTGCAGCTTTACTACTCTGTGCCACGGGGCTCTTTAAGGTACATGCTAGCATGCAGTATGTAAAGAGTCACCAAACGATTATGCATGAAGCTGCCCTACACTGAAGACTTAGAAGATGTGGGTTGCTGGAATGTTGCTGGATCATGGGATTCTCATTCTCATCTTCCTTCAAGGTTGAGAATCCTGCTTCACTGTAAAAAAAAAAAAAAATAGTCCAGAGAAAGGAGAAACTTTCCACAAGACTTTTCAAACATTTAAGATTGTTTACAATTACAGAGGAAACAACACTAGTGATGTAAACCACCCGAAGGGACAAAAAATGATCCACAGAGACAGGTAAGATTTTGCATACACAAAGAACACATGGTGTGGTAGTCCTTCTCCATCTCAGTATTCATAATCACACCAAAATACAGTCTGAAGCAAGCTTTTTTATTCAGAGAGAGAGCCTTCAGCTCACTGAACCAGGTGAGGTTAAGGAAGCAGATGGTTCATACTAGGTACACTACCAAACAGGGTCAGACACTCCAGGACCTTGGAGAGCTCCCAAGGAAGGAAGATGTTGAAATGACAAAGCTCAACTGGAGGCAAAATAGATGAGACTTTGGAAGATCTGTGCTTGAACTTTCAGAACTTTTATTATTGCTATTATTATTGGCAAATCATAAGAACATAGGAAGAGCACTGCTGAATCAGACCAGGGGCCCATCTAGTAAGCCTCCTGTCTCACACAGTGGCCAACTAGTAGACATGCCAGAGCACAAATCAGATTGCAATTGTGGCATGTTGGATGAGGTTATATATAACACTTTCCCCTGCACCATTTTCCCATCCTTTGCTATTCCCTCTTCTGGGAGATTCATCTGCCTTCCTTAGTGTTGTCTTCCACAAGTGGGTGAAGACTTTTTTTTTTTTGCTTGATATCCCATCACTCTTATTTGCTCTCCTTCCTGTCTCTGTGTTTTTATGTGTCTTAATTGTCATTCTGTGTACATAAGTATATAATGCTGTATTAACATTTGAAATATTCACTGCCTTGGGCATCCTGAGTTAAGCAGAAAGGTGGCATAGAAATATTCTCAGTAACTAAATACAATTAAACATCAGGAGATACACACACACCATGATTTTGTCCCAATGGGTGGAGCATATGCATTTCCTGTATGATGTCTGTATGTTTCCCTCAGTGATGCAAATAATTGCAGAAGCTCATTGGAGGTCAGTAAAATGGTAGATGAAGAGTTACCCCACTAGCTGCAGTCCTGAACAAAATCTCCCAGTTGTTGTTAGGAAGGAAGGAAGGAAGGAAGGAAGGAAGGAAGGAAGGAAGGAAGGAAGGAAGGAAGGAAGGAAGGAAGGAAGGAAGGAAGGAAGGAAGGAAGGAAGAAAGAAAGAAAGAAAGAAAGAAAGAAAGAAAGAAAGAAAGAAAGAAAGAAAGAAAGAAAGAAAGAAAGAAAGAAAGAAAGAAAGAAAGAAAGAAAGAAAGAAAGAATCCACACTGAAAATATCCCTTCACAAATCTTCCAAGGTCTTATCTGTTTTAGTCCAAAGAACTGAATGAATGGTCCTGTATGCAAGATGGGCATACATGTGCCCTGGGGTGACTGTAATGAAGCACTAGCATTTTGTAGGTGGTTGATTTATAGGACAATTCATTTTTAAAACTATCATTTTCACCAATAAGATGGACCTTGGGTTCCCTAGGAGACAGAAGGTGAGAGTGGGGGAGGAATTACCAACCAACAAAAATTGCAAAAGCTCTCTCCTCTCCCTGCATACACACCATCTTGCTGAGGAATCTCCACCTTGATGGACATGGATTAGCTTAGAGAGAAGGGAGAGCAGAGCTAACCTCCATTAATCCAGTGCCCTTTCTACTGAACCTCGCAACAGAGGGAGCAGCTACTGCTAATTGTCTTATTGTTCCTTGGAAGACTCTAGTTTTGATTGATTAACTATAAAAATAGGCTTCCTTTGAGTTGTTAGTTATTTTAAAGCAGAAAAGGCTCTTCTGTTGATTGCTACCAGCTCAGAAGATTTATATAATTAACACTGACCAGGCCTCCTACTCACTAAATTCAGCATTAATGTCAAATAAGAGGTGAAAATCATATGTGTAAAAATTTCCACAAGTTCGACAAATGTCTGGAGGAGAAGGAGGGTCCATATGCTGCAGGAAACACTGCAGGAAGAGATTCAACACCCTTCAGCAAGTGCTATTCACAAAAATAGGGTGTGGGATCATTATCAGCGAAGCCAGGGAGGGAAACTTGTTTCCTGTTCTTAAGTGAATCCCAACAGGATGCCCATGGGTGGTCCTGCACACACTAGTGATTTCTGGTACTTCTATCTTTCTTTCCCAAATCATCTCTTCCTTAAAGCAAAAAGCCAATCCTGGCTTTCTTCAGCCCCAGTTGACTTGAAACTAGAGTTGCCAAGTCCCCTGCATTCTCCAGTGGGGGACTCTTGTGATGCAATGACATCACCTGGAAGTGACATCATTGCCCCAGTAATGCTGTGCACGGCCACTCTAGGCATTTCTGGGAAAACTCTATGGTCTTCCCAGATGCTCTAGTCATTTGGGAGGGAGAAACTCTATTGTACCATAGAGATTTCCCTCCCAAATGGCTAGAGCATCTGGGAAAACCATAGAGTTTTCCTGGAAATGCCTAGAACAGCCGCACACGTTGCCAGGGTGATGATGTCACTTCTGGGTGACACCATCATGCCAGCACCATAGGGAGAGGTTCCCCCCACCTGCCCAATGTGGGCTGGTGGGTTGGGAACCTCCTGGCCAGGAAACCCCTGCCTGGACCGGGGGCTTGGCAGCTCTACTTGAAACTTCCCAACATTCTGAGACTGGATCAAGTCTGCACGGCAGACTTCATGCGCATGACTGTGTCTCACAACAGCCATTTTGTGGTGGCCCCCACTACATGCTCTCAAAATCCCAACAGTATCGGCCCCTACAAGGTTAATGACTCTTTCCCTATAAGAATGAAGAATAGGCATTTGCATGTAATGGGGCATGTTAGTTTGACACTATTTGACAAGTGACTAAATCTGCCTTGTGGCAGTTGGGACTGCCCCACTCTAGGTAAACAGCTTCTTACCTAAGGTGTGGCCCAGAAAGCTTCAGGGGGACAATGAGTGGGGAGGAGAGAGAGATCACCATCAGTCTTAACCCTGGTTCTTCAATAAACAGTCCATTTAATTTCAAAATGGTTGAGTTTATTAAGACATCAGGTAGAGTATAGACTCAATTGGGGGGCTGAGTCAAATCTAACCACCTCAGAAGAATTGTAGACTTTATAGCAGGCAAAAAGTGCATGCAAACTAGAGCATTCTCACACCCTGGTTCCCACAGTCCAGTATGTTCTCACAGTCCCTTTCCAGGTGTGAGCATCTTTGATAACAGAGAGTCTTAACATTCCCTGCTGAAGGCTTCTCACTTAAACTATTCAACACAGTTACAGCAAGCTGGCATGCCCTCCATCTCCCCTCCAGTTCCCATGCAAAGTGAAACCATAACATGTACAATGAACAGAGTATTAACCCATGATGGCAAAGGATCTTGAAAAGAAAAGGATAAGCCAAGAGGAGAGATCCTGGAAATGAGCAAAGGGAGGAGCCACATAAAGAGGAAAGGGAATGTTGAGGGGATAGAGTGAAAGGAGCAGGCCGAGGAACCAAATGGAAAACACTGGATAAACATACTGTTTTTTCCTCATTGCCCAAAACAGCTTCCAAGCACCTATAAAGGCCAAACTAGATATGATTGGTGTACTTGCTGCTGACACGAGAACACTACTATCATTTTAAAATAAATTTAAAATGTCATTTGGGACTTCTGTAGCAGCCGGGGGAGGGGGGACATTTGAACAAAGAAATATAGAGTTGGTGGACACCCAGCTCAAAAAACACAAATGATTTCTGCCAAGGGCTTTAACATAGAGATTAAATAGCAGAGGGGATAACATTGAGCCTTGTGGAATCCCACAGGACAAGCTGCACACCAACAACACTAGTCTCCAATAGCAACCCTCTGAGTCGAATCCCTAAGAAAAGATTAAACCAACCAAAAGCATATCCCCTGATATCTACTTCTAAACATAAAAGAAGCCATGTTGGATCAAGCCGATGGCCCATCCAGTCCAACATCCTGTGTCAAAACCCAGGTGTCATCAGGAGGTCCACCAGTGGGGCCACAACTCCAGAAGCCCCCTCCCCTACCATTGCCCCCAAAGCACCAAGAATATAGAGCATCACTGTCCCAGACACTGTTCCATCTGCTCCATATTTATAAGAATGTAAGAGAAGCCATCATGTCAACAAGATTGCATGGTCCACCATGTCAAAGGCTGCAGATGAATCCAATGAGAGCAACAAGGAAGCGACTTACTTCTTACCTACTTTCAACTGGAAATCAGTATCCACCAAGCAGCCTGCTGGAAGCCTTCCTCTAGGACAGTCACATAGCAACACCTCTGCTGATCTCTGCCATTCACCTATGCTGATTGAAACCTATTACTTTGGAACCATAGATCCATGGAAGCCACTGAATTATATGCAAGGAAATGAATGCCCCATAATCTGTGACTCACTTAGGAAATGCAAACTCTTCTCCTCTGCTCCAGTACTAGGGAGGCAGGTTTTGCCTTTCCTAACAAAAGCTCAGATTATCACTCACTTACTTTGAGAACTGAACCAGACTCATTTTCCACAGTCCTTCCCCCTTAGCAACTCCCTGGTGCCTGTTTATTGTTCGCACATGTACTATTCATAACAGATATGTTAAGAACAATACAGTGTTTTATCAACAGTTTGGGGCATATACCTTTGTGGCTGCAGCATGTGGGATGGCAGGCTGTGCACGGCATGGGTGTCTTTGTGTTCATGCACATGCATTTGCATGGATGTATGCTAGAGGCAAGAGACATCCTTTCTCTCATCAGAGATTTAACTTCTAGAATACCTGGGGAGGGAACTAAACCCTAAACAATGACACTCCTGGCAACTCACATGAGTGATATGAAAACACATAAAACAGAGCCAATATTTAACAGTGACAAGGAAGAGATCAAAAGAGATAGCTGGAGTAGCTCACCAGGTCATGTGCTGGTTTAAGCCGTATGGTTCTATTTCAAGGCCTGGAGTTGCTGACTAATTCCTCATAAACGTGTCAATGAACACAGGAACACATGAATTTGCCTTACATTGAATCAGACCATGGGTCCATCAAAGTCAATATTGTCCACTTGGACTGGCAGCAGCAGAGAGCCAGTTTGGTATAGTGGTTAAGTGCGTGAACTCTTATCTGAGAGAACAGGGTTTGATTCCTCACTCCTCCACTTGCAGCTGCTGGAATGGCCATGGGTCAGCCATAGCTCTCGTAGGAGTTGTCCTTGAAAGGGCAGCTTCTGGGAGAGCTCTCTCAGCCCCACCCACCTCACAGGGTGTCTGTCGTAGGGGAAGAAGATAAAGGAGATTGTAAGCTGCTCTGAGACTCTGATTCAGAGAAAAGGGCATTGTATAAATCTGCAGTCTTCTTTTTCTTTCCAGGGTCTCAGGCAGAGGTTTAGCTGATCCTTTTAACTGGAGATGCCAAGGACTGAATTTGGGGCTGGGATCCTCTGCATACCAAGAAGATACCACTGAGACACAAGGGCTTCTCTTTATGCTGAAAAGAAATTGAAAAGTCACTTCTGAATTTGATCTTGGATTGAGCCTTCAACTACTACCCAACAATGGGGCTGATGACCTCCAAGTGAGAGATGGAGATCTCCCAGAATTACAATTGATCTTCAGATGATGGAGGCTCATTCCCCTGTAGTAAATGGCTGCTTTGAAGGATGGGCTGTATGGCATTATGCCTCAGTGAGGTCCCTCCTCTCCCCAGGCTCCACCCCCAGATCTCCACAAATTTCTCCAGCACAGAATTGGCAACCCTACCCAGAAAAGAAGCACCAGTGGTCGGGGTGGAATTCTGGCAAGAGCTCCTTTGCATATTAGGCCACACACCTCTGATGTAGCCAATCCTCCAAGAGTTTACAAGGCTCTTTTTTGTAAGCTCTTGGAGGATTGGCTACATCGGGAGTGTGAGGCCTAATATGCAAATGAGCTTCTCCTAGAATTCCACCCTTGCCAGTGGTTAGGATATTTCCCAGCTGCCCCTTCCAACTCTGTCCTCTCGGTGTCTTAAAGAGTGTTTCCTTTTCCCCTGATTCGCCAAGTGAAGTCTGAGATGCTCAGATGGCAAGATTTCAGAATGTATTTTTTCCCTCTATCAAGCACACTTGGATATTGCTTTAGTTCTGGAAATAAAACACATTTGGCAGAAGTAGCAGTCAGGCAGTAGCTGGAGAACAACTGGTGTCCATCTGCACCTTTGCTCAGGTTTGTGTTATTTAATTGTGTCTTCAGGACAGAGAGACATTACCGAAATCCCATTAGAGAACCATTCAAATAAAATGTTGCTTTCTTGAATGCAACTCTCTCTTCAGGCCTGAAACAAAGGACTGGGCGGGGGAGTGTTTCCCGAATTTGTTCTTTTTTAAAGTAATAAAGACTTGTGAACACATAAAGCTGCCTTATACTGAATCAGACCATTGGTCCATCAAAGTCAGTACTGTTGTCTACTTAAACCTGGCATCGACCCTCTAAGGCAGGGGTGTCAAACTTGTTTGTCATGAGGGCCAAATCTGACATAAATAAGATCTTGTTGGACTGGGCTATGTCAGATTGGGCTGAGCTATGTTGGGCCAGGCCATGCGTGTACCTATTTAAGATTAGGTAGCAGAGATATAAACTTTATGAAGGACACATACAAAAACAATCAAATATATGTATTTAAAAAATCTTAAAATGTTAGCACTCATTGGTCTTAAAGGTGCTTTGTATTTCTCCCATAGGAGCCAAGGAACTGGGCAAAAGAAGCCCTGGCTCTTTCCTTCCTTCCTCAGGGGACCAGGAGAGGAAGGACCCTTAGCCAATATAAGAAAGAGAGGCTTGGCTCAGTAGCTCTGCTGTGTGATTGAGAGAACCTGGAAAAACCAGCTCCTTGGGGAGGAGCCTCAGCCAATGGAGAAAATAGAGGCTTTGCTCTGTAGCTCCTGTGCAATTGAGCAAGCCTGCAAAACAAACTGTTATGCAGGAGAGAGGGAGAAGGAAGCAGATGCCAGCCAGTTGCTCGGCGGCCTGATAGGAGCCCTTTGGGGGGCTGATTTGGCCCCTGGACTGCTCTAAGGTCTCACAGAAGAATCTTCAACATCACCTACTGTTCTTTTAATTGGAGATTCTGGGAATTGAACCTTGGACCTTCTACATGCCAAGCGGATGCTCTATCTCTAAGCCATGGATTCTCCCTCAATATGGGGGGATTTTTTTTTTTTTGCTAGACACTTGGTACCCATATGAGCATATTTGCATTTTCTTGCATTTATTATATCCTATTTTTCTCCCCAGTTGGGACTCAAAGCAGCTTAGAACATAATGCTCATCTCTTTTATTTATTTTTTTCACAACTCCCTGAGTAGGCCAGGCTGAGAGTTTGTAATGGGCCCAAGGTCACCCAGCAAGCTTCCATGGAAGAAGGGGGGATTCAAGAGAGCCAGTTTGGTGTAGTGGTTAAGTGCATGGACTCTTATCTGGAAGAACCGGGTTTGATTCCCCACTCCTCCAGTTGCAGCTGTTGGAATGGTTTTGAGTTAGCCATAGCTCTCGCAAGAGTTGTCCTTGAAAGGTGGATTCCTGGCATGGCCGGCTCTCCAGAGCCATTGATGAGATCACACCTTGGCACCCTCTGTGACCCCACGCTAAGCTGGCCCCGTGGTATACCCTGGAGCTGCGAAAGCTTAAACGAGGACTCAGACGGTTAGAGAGGCAATGGCGGTGTACTCGGGACGAAGCGACTAGAACATTATAGAGAGTTTATGAGGTCCTATGAGATGGCAGTCAAAGCCACAAAGAAGATTTACTTTGCGGCTAAGATTGCGTCTGCAAATTCATGCCCAGCGCAATTATTAAAGACGATTCGGAACCTGACAACACTGCTGCAAGGCAGGCCAAATGCTAAGGAATTAGAGATATGCTGTGAGGCTTTTGCAAAGTTTTTTGCAGACAAGGTCACTTCGCTCCGCCACGACCTCCCCGCCATATTGGATACAGTAAGTGAACTCGAGGCTCCGTGTCTGTCTTCTGGTTCAATCTTGGATTGCTTCAACACACTCAGCCTGGAGGAGGTTGACAGGATTCTCTCTACTGTACGCCCTACAATTTGCAATTTGGACCCTTGCCCCTCCTGGCTAATTAAAGCTTGCCAGAGGGAGCTTAGGTGTCCTATACGGGACATCATAAATAGATCCCTCTCAGAGGGTCTTTTCCCAACACCTCTTAAAGAGGCAGTGGTCCGCCCCCTCCTAAAAAAGATTACATCAGATCCGACCGAATTGGCACATTATCGGCCGGTCTCAAATTTACCCTTTTGGGGTAAAAGTATTGAGAAGGCAGTGGCGCTACAACTGCAGAGTTTCCTGGATGAGACTTCCGTCTTAGATCCATACCAGTCCAGCTTCCGCCCAAGCCATGGGATGGAGACAATACTCGTCGCCCTCATGGATGATCTCCAGTGGCACCTGGATCGAGGCGGTTCGGCAGTACTGCTGTTGTTAGACCTATTGGCTGCGTTCGATACGGTCGACCACCGGTTGCTGACCTGCCTCCTTGCCAACGCAGGGATTCAGGGGCTGGCCTTACAATGGCTTTCCTCTTTCCTGGATGGTCGGGGACAAAGAGTGGCGATTGGGGGAGAGATGTCCCAGAGATACCCACTTAATTGTGGGGTGCCTCAGGGGGCGGTACTCTCCCAATGTTGTTTAACATCTACATGCGCCTCCTTGCCCAGATTGCCCGGAGGTATGGGCTGGGTTGCCATCAGTACGCTGATGACACCCAGCTCTATCTACTGATGGACGACTGGCCTGGCAATGTCCCAGAAAATCTGGACCAGACCCTGCAAGCCATGGCAGGATGGCTGAGGCTGAGTGGGTTGAAGCTGAATCCAATGAAGACAGAGGGCCTGTGCCTGGGTCATGGTGGTCTAGGAAGGGAAATTCCCCTACCGATCTTTGATGGTGTGCCACTGAAAACAGTGCACAGGGTTATGAGCCTGGGGGTAATACTGGAGCCTTCCTTGTCAATGGAGGCCCAAATAGCGGCCACTGCTAAATCCGCCTTTTTTCATCTGAGATGGGCGAGGCAGTTGGCTCCCTTCCTGGAGTGCGATGACCTGGCAACATTGATCCATGCAAACAGTCACCTCGAGATTAGACTACTGTAATGCCCTCTACATGAGGCTGCCCCTGTGCCAAACCTGGAAACTGCAGCTAGTGCAAAACACAGCGGCCAGACTGTTAATAGGACTCCCTAAGTGGGAGCACAAACAGCCTGGGCTGCGGGAACTGCACTGGCTGCCAATTGTGTACCAGATTCGTTACAAGGTGCTGGTTACTACCTTTAAAGCCCTATATGGCCAAGGACTTGTCTACCTTAGGGACCGTCTCTCCCCATATGTTCCCCAGAGAGTGCTTTGATCTAGCTCGCAAAACCTGCTGACAATCCCTGGGCCGAAGGAGGTCAAATTGAAAACAACAGGAGAGAGGGCCTTCTCAGTTATAGCACCCCACTGGTGGAACCAGCTACCAGAAGAGGTACGGGCCTTGCGGGACCCTAACCAGTTCCGCTGGGCCTGTAAGACAACCCTCTTCCAGCTGGCTTTTTAATGTGGAAGTATTATATCATCACTATGCAAGCTATGTGGTATTTGTAGCACCAAATTAATCTGTGTTTTAAATTGTTTTACTCATGTTTTAATGCCTAACTAATGTAATAATCTAAATCGGGGTATTTTGTTTGTTTATTATCTACTACTGTAATGCTGTATTTATGTTATATTATGTTATGTGAGCAGCCCTGAGCCTGCTTTGGCGGGGAGGGCGGGATATAATTTTTTTTTTTAAAGGGCAGCTTCTGTGAGAGCTCTCTCAGCCCCACCCACCTCCCAGGGTGTTTGTTGTGGGGGAAGAAGATGAAAGAGATTGTAAGTCACTCTAAGTCTCTGATTCAGAGAGAAGGGCAGGGTATAAATCTGCAATTCTTCTTCTTCAAACCCAGGCTGGCCAAAGTCCTAGTCCATCACTCTTTCCATGATGCTGCACAGGCTTTTAGATTAATTGGAGGTATGGCAGGTTCAAATCCTGATGACACTAAAGGAGTAAGGATAAAGGGAAAAGAGCAACTGGAAATTTAAAAAGTACTGGAAGTTTGAGTT
Source organism: Heteronotia binoei (assembly GCF_032191835.1). NCBI lineage: Eukaryota > Metazoa > Chordata > Lepidosauria > Squamata > Gekkonidae > Heteronotia > Heteronotia binoei. Next base: position 24,484,254 of record NC_083234.1, on the reverse strand, counting down.
TCCTCTCAAGTGCCAGCTACAGATGGAAATACTTTTCTCAAAGGGATAGATGAATCATAGAAATCTGCTTCAGTTACGTAAAAAAAATATCCCACAGCAGCAGGAAAGGGGGGTGGGGAGATTGTCTACTGCAGTTTTCCCCTTAACTCTTTGACTGTGGTGATGTGAACAAGTGGTAGCTGTGCCTGCATCAACTATGACATGCTGCATTGGACTGATAGTACAGCCATAACTTTAGCATCCCCAGCATGTATTCAGAAAGAACTGCTGATCAGTGGGAGGAAGAGAGCATAAAACAAAGGCCTATAGCTATGGCAATGGATAGTTGCTAGGCCAGGTTGACTGTTGGCCTGATGTAGTGTCAAGGATCGGGGAGACCCACGTTAAGAAGAAGAAGAAGAAGAAGAAGAAGAAGAAGAAGAAGAAGAAGAAGAAGAAGAAGAAGAAGAAGAAGAAGAAGAAGAAGAAGAAGATGATATTGGATTTATATCCTGCCCTCCACTCCGAAGAGTCTCAGAGCGGCTTACAATCTCCTTTACCTTCCTCCCCCACAACAGATACCCTGTGAGGTGGGTGGGGCTAGAGAGGGCTCTCACAGCAGCTGCCCTTTCAAGGACAACCTCTGCCAGAGCTATGGCTGACCCAAGGACATTCCAGCAGGTGCAAGTGGAGGAGTGGGGAATCAAACCAGGTTCTCCCAGATAAGAGTCTGCACACTTAACCACTACACCAAACTGCACACTTAACCACTACACCAAAATCTCTCCTCTGCCATGGACATTCACTGGATGAACTTGGACTAGTGCATCTGGGTTATCCTGAATCCATTGCTGTTTCCATGCTAGGGTCTCTGCCCATTATTAATGTGCCAAGCTGTGATACTGTGACAAAAAAGGGGAGAGGTCATGGATACTTGAAGAGGAAGCTGTTATGGGGCATCCCAAAACAGCAATAACCCCCTGATCAGTCTTTAGAGTAGGTAGGAAAAAGAGGCAAATACCAGTGAATCAGGCTGACAGTAACTGAGAATCTAGAAAACCTGTGCAGCACCAAATTGGTTAATTCTTCTGGTTGGATGGTATCCCTGTCAGGCACATGACTGGCCATTCAGTCTTTCCCCTCAATGTGCCATGTTTGGCTGGTCTGTAAGGCCAATCCAAGGGGTTTTAGTGCCCTAGGCAAACTCTAAATCAGCACTGCTTCCATTGGCACCTCTCACTTTGTCTTTTCAGTCTCCCTCATGAGAGGGTCTGTGAGTGGGTGGAAGCAGTGTACTGTTTTATTGCACATTAGAAACCCAACCAAAGACTGAACAGCATGGAATCTCCCCTCTTATGGCAGTTGACTCCTCACCTGTTCAAGTTGTGCCTGGGCTGGGGAAGACAGCAGGCTGTGCTGGCCACAGCCAATTTTGACACCCCAGGAGGGCTGGCATGGCCCCACACCAAGTTGCAGGCCAGCCTGTTAGGCATCAGAGCCTTCTGGTATTGGATTAAATGTTTAAAAAAACATTTTCCTTTTAAGCACAGATGGTTTACGCAGTCTCTTTGAACCTCCCTGTTTCCTGGTTAAGGGGAAAATGCTGTTCAAACAAATTACAAAGATGATCTAACTCCAATGGTAACAGGAGAAAAAAATTACTTACAAAAATAGAAGCACATCTTACGTGACATATTCTTATTTATTTATTTATTTATTCGAGATTTATATCCCGCCCTTCCCACGAATGGCTCAGGGCAGCTTCCAACAATTAATCAAACATAAAATTTAAACAATTTTAAGTATAAAAACAATTAAATATTTAAACAGTTAAAACCTTAAAAAACCAGTAACATTTCAATTTCCTATAGACAGATGGCTGGCCAGTTTCATCAAGTTGTCATCCTAGCTAGGTATAGCTTAGCCGGAAGAGGGTCGTCTTACAGGCCCTGCGGAACTGAGCCAAGTCCCGCAGGGCCCTCACCTCTTCCGGCAGCTGATTCCACCATACGGGGGCCATTCTAACATGACATATTGAGCATATCTGAAGAAGTGTGCATGCACATGAAAGTTTAACCCCTAGAATAAAACTTTGTTGGTCCTAAAGGTGCCCATGGACTCAAACATTGCTCTTATGGCATATTCATGTAGGTACATTTAACTTCTTGTGAACAGCTTAACTTCAGAAGGTTAACTTGCTCCAGCTCCAAGCCCAGAAAGAAAGAGAAGAGGTCCTATATGAGATGAAACAGAAGGCTCAACATTGAACTAATGAGAAGGTGCGGCCAACTGCCAAGTGTCCCCAAGTGAGATAATGCTTTTAATCCTTTCCCTTCTGGATAGGGTTGCTAAGTCCACTGTGCTCTGCAGCAGGGGGCTTTCCTGTTGTACCATAGAGTTCCCCCTCCCAAATGGCTAGAGCAGGGGTGGCCAACGGTAGCTCTCCAGATGTTTTTTTGCCTACAACTCCCATCAGCCCCAGCCAGCATGGCCAATGGCTGGGGCTGATGGGAGTTGTAGGGGAAAAAACATCTGGAGAGCTACCACTGGCCACCCCTGAGCTAGAGCATCCAACTCTATGAGCACCCAAAGAAGGTGTCCCTATCCTTCATTATTTCCAATGGAGGGAAGGCATGTGGTCCCTTTAAATGTGTGGCCAGAACTCCCTTTGGAGTTCAATTATGCTCCTCACAACCTTGCTCCTGGCTCCACCTCCAAAGTCCCCATTTATTTCTTTAATTGGTCTTGGCAACCCAAACCTCAGTGGGGTACAATGCTCTAGAGTCTGCCCTCCAAAGCATCCATTTTCATTAGGGGGACTGACCTCTGTAGTCTGGAGATAGGCTGTAATTCTAGGAGCCCAGGCCCCACCAAGAAGCTGGCATCCCTATGAGAATTAATAGAAAAAATGAGCCATCTTTCTCTGCCTATGGGGAGCCACTTCCTTCTGAGTTCTTAAAATCAGCTGCACGCCAAATGTCAAAAGAACCAGAGAAGGGGCATTTTAGATAAGCCTGGTTCAAAGGAGAAGCATGAAATTTGGATGAATGCAGATCCAGTGAGTCCAGTCTTGACTGACAATAGAAAATGAATTTAATATAGATTTAATTTAGATTTAAGGGAACACTTATTGGGTATACTCATTTCGTGTTTCATAAATATCGCTTGACTGCTAAGGCTGCCCCCCCCCTCTTTTTTTTTTTTTTTTGCTTGCATGTCTTTAAATAAAGCCAATTTCGGACAAGGCAAAGCTCCAACAATTGTTTCTCTGGGGACTGATGGGCTTTAGGGAATGTGACCAGGAAATAATTCCTCTCTGCTTTATGCCAGCGACACTTGGCTCCAAAATAGATATTTGATCTTTGTTAAATCCTTGGCCCCATTTGAGATGGAACACACTGGAAAATGGATCAAATTGATTTTCCAAGAAGCCAGAAAACTGCTGACTCATTTAAGAACAATAGGATGTCACTCTACTTTTCTACCAACAGAGGCAGTAGTGGGTCAAATAAAAAAAGTATTGGGGGAACTGTTTGATCCAAACAGACATGCTCCTGGCTAGTCTACTAGCCAACTTACACCCTCTTTTTGTTACTGCTCCCATGAAGGGCTTTTTTTTTTGTAGCAGAAACTCCTTTGCATATTAGGCCACACAACTCTGATGTAGCCAATCCTCCAAGACCTTACAGGGCTCTTAGTACAGGGACTACTGGAAGCTCTTGGAGGATTGCCTACATCAGGGGTGTGTAAAGGAGTTCCTGCTACCAAAAAAAAAAAAAAAAGCCCTGGCCCCCATGTACCTCCTCACTGAGAGCTGCCAGCTCCAGGATAGAGATTTGGGAGGTGAGCACTGAGGACAGCAGGGTTTGGGGAAGGAAGTGGCTTCAATGGGGTATGATGTCATGGAGTCACAATCCAAAGTGTTCATCCCCCCCCCCCCCCCCGCAAGTGAACTGATTTCTGTTGCCTGGAGATCACTTGTAGTCCTAGGAAAGCTACTTCCTGGAGGTGGGAAGCCCTATTTATGTTACTGAACCCCACTTTGGCAAGAAAGAGGAGGAAAGAGTGGCTGGTAACAGACTGGCACTTTGGGTCGACTCAGAGATGCCTCTGAGATTGACCCAATAAACCCCTCCAGATGGCAACATCTGACACCTGGCGCTCACCCCATCCTGTAGGCCAATCCACCCGGCTCAAAAAGGCACCACTTCAAAAGTGGTGCCTTTTCTCTGGGGCACCTCTGAGGTGTCTCCCGGCTGTTTGGAAGGCCAGGAAGCACCTGGAGAGCACCCAGGGAGCCATGGACGGGACACACAAGCTTTCCGGATGCTCCCCAGGTGCCCACAGCCTGCCCCTTTCCCCAAGCATATCCGGAAGCTCTGGGGCCCTCTATTTCTGGCTGGCTTTACTTGGAGTGGCTTCAAGTCGCCCCAAACCGGCCATCTGATATCACCCAGTGATTCCCAGTTAGGGTTGCCTGGTCTTTCCCTGGCCACCAGCAGGGGATGGGGAGGACAAGTGGCCAAATCCAGGTTGGGAAACTCCTGGAGATTTGGGGATGAAGCCTGGGGAGGACAGGGACCTCAATGGGTACGATGCCATGGAGTCCACCCTCCAAAGCACATATTTTCTCCAAATGAACTGATCTCTGTTGATTGGAGATAAGCTGTATTTCCAGGAGATTTCTAGCCATCACCCTGTTCCATACTAGCAGAAGGTAAAATGAAGAGAGAAGAGGAGAAAGGATTTTTGGAAAAAAATTATTTGCGAAGGAGGAGAAGGAGGAGGAGGAGATGATGATGATGAAGAAGAGTTGGATTTATACCCAACCCTTCATTTGGAGTCCCAGAGTGGCTTACAATTTCCTTCCCTTCCTCTTCCCACAACAGATACTCTGTGACGTAGGTGGGGCTGAGAGAGCTTTTTGAGAACTTCTCTTGAGAGAACAGCTCTGAGAGGCAGCCACAAGTATAGCCACCTTCAAGAGGGGTTTAGATAAAAATATGGAGCACAGGTCCATCAGTGGCTATTAGCCACAGTGTGTGTGTATATATAAATTTTTTTGCCACTGTGTGACACAGAGTGTTGGACTGGATGGGCCGTTGGCCTGATCCAACATGGCTTCTCTTATGTCTTATGTTCTGAGAAACAAACAAAATAGAATTGTCTGGAGCAACAATAAGGAGGATAGAAGCTTCCTTGCTTTGCATAGGTGTGTACCACTGGCTAGCATCCTAATGTTTCTTTGCAGGGAAATGGTGGCAGGGGAAAAAATAAAAACAAATTGCCGGCATTGTGAGTGTGATGACATCACTTCTAGAGAAAAGCCAGAAATGATGGTGGTAGCTCTAGGAATTCCTGGAAAAGAAGAAGAAGACGATATTGGATTTATATCCCGTCCTATACTCTGAATCTCAGAGTTTCAGAGTGGTCACCACCACCACCACCACAACAGACACCCTGTGAGGTAGGTGGGGCTGAGAGAGCTCTTACAGCAGCTGCCCTTTAAAGGACAGCTCCTACAAGAGCTATGGCTGGCCCAAGGCCATTCCAGCAGCTGCTAGTGGAGGAGTGGGGAATCATACTCAGTTCTCCCATATAAGAGTTTGCACACTTAACCACTACACTGAACGGCACACTTAACCACTACACCAAAAAAAAACCTGCCACCATCGCTTCCAGGTTTTCCTCAGAAGTGACATCATAATGCTTGTAGTGCCCCACCATAAGAACATAAGAGAAGCCATGTTGGATCAGGCCAACGGCCCATCAAGTCCAACACTCTGTGTCACACAGTGGCAAAAAATTTTATATACACACATACGCTGTGGCTAATAGCCACTGATGGACCTGTGCTCCATATTTTTATCTAAACCCCTCTTGAAGGTGGCTATACTTGTGGCCGCCACCACCTCCTGTGGCAGTGAATTCCACATGTTAATCACCCTTTGGGTGAAGAAGTACTTCCTTTTATCCGTCTTAACCTGTCTGCTCAGCAATTTCATCGAATGCCCACGAGTTCTTGTATTGTGAGAAAGGGAGAAAAGTACTTCTTTCTCTACTTTCTCCATCCCATGCATTATCTTGTAAACCTCTATCATGTCACCCCGCAGTCGACGTTTCTCCAAGCTATCACCATCACCATGTTCCCACTCATGGCCTGGCAACTGGCAGGAGATGGGCAGAGGAGGGGTACTGACCATGAGCCAATCATCATTGCTGCACAATGACATCACTTCCAGCATGATCTGGAAGTGCTGGTAGCATCCAAGGTGATGCTTTAGCACTAGTGTCTCCCCTCCCCCACCCCCCCCCACCCCCAGCATGATGCTGGCACTTCCAGGCACTTCATATTGGAAGTGTTGTTATCACATGGGGAGGACGATTGCTGCCCCCTCAGCTTTGTTGGCCCTTTTCCACCCACCGACCCGCTGAGCATTGTCAGGCAGCCATAATTTCCTGATGTTTGCCTGCCATAGACAGGCACCTGGCAAACTACCCCACCCCCTTCTTCCCACTGGGCCTGGTGGCCCTCTTTCTACCTGTTCTGTACCCTTAGAAAGCTACACTTGCTAGGGTTCCTTGTCAAGGCTCAGTCATGTGAGAAAGCAGCCCTGCAATAAATATCAGGCCAATTTAGCTGCAGAAACGAAAAACACAGCAAAACCTGCTCTTCTCAACCCCTGCACAGAAATAGATGGTAGAGAATGGCATTATAAAATCTGGCTTGCAAATCTTTCTCAATTAAAGAGATTTTTTTGGGGGAAGGCTCTTATGGGAAAGGGGGTTCTCACCTTGCTAGAACAAAGGGCACCTTCTCCCATTGTGATTCCATCCTTGTATTCCTCCCACTGAACTTGAAAGTTCTAACATAGCCAAGAAAAATGTTGGGGCTGAGTTTGCCCTCTCCCATCTCCCTATCTGCCTGCCCTTAGCAGGTTAGTCTTGGCAAATGGCGAGAGATATAAATAAATGCAAATCCCCTTGAGAGTGCATCTCCAGTGGTTTCAGTACTGCCAAGCTCCAGAGGTTCAAAGTTTAATGCAAAAGTATGAAGTGTACACAAATTATTCTAAATTGCTTCACTTGATCCTGCGACCCAGGAGAATTATCACTCCCGAAGACCCCAGATCCGTAACAGTCAAAGTCAAATGGGCAGAACTAAGCAGCAGAAGGCAGTAGCGGTGCCTTTTCTTTCCCTTTCTTCTCACTCTCTTGGAGACTTCCCTGGGCTTTGGTAGCTCTCTTTGATAACAAAGCACATGAAATCTCTTGATGCGGTAAGGAATGCACAGAAGTAGTGAGAAGACAAGTGCAAGACATGAGAGGTGTTTTCTTCAGCACTGAGATGAGAGCTCAGTAGAAGGGTGTGTGCTTTTCTCGCCGCTATTCTCACACTTTCCACACAGCAGGTCTCAGGTACAGTTAGGGAGAAGGGAATGGTCTCTATCGTCCCCGAGAACCATAGGGGCTTCAAAGGGCCCAAGCCTTGAGCAAAGCATCTTGATGAACAACCTAAGACTTAGTCCTTTTGTAGACTAGGAAAAGGGTTGACTTCATCACCAGGGCAGATGAGTGTAAGAGCCACTAAAGCTGAAGGAAGGCTGCAGAAAAGTTTCAGACTTCATTGAGTAGTGGCTGGATAAACCCCACTGACTCTTCTGCGTTGTCCATGTCTCCCCATGAGCGTGTATCTACAATCTCCTGGGGGAGTACTGGGGGAAGAAGGGACTCTTCTCGTTTCAGTTTGGTGTAGCAGTTAAGTGTGCAGATTCTTATCTGGGAGAAAGGGATCTGATTCCCCACTCTTCCACATACACTTGCTGATATGACCTTGGGTCAGCCACAAGTTTTCACAGGACTGTTCTGCTCAAGAGCAATTCTGGGAGAGCTTTCTCAGCCCCACCTACTGGCTAGTGAAGGGAAGGGTATAAATCCAATCTTCTCCTCCATCTCCTCTTTTTCCTCATTGTTCATTGGTGAGGGTCACTCCTTTTGGCCTCAGTCCCCAGTTCGGCTGTTAATCCCCAGATGGGGTTTGAAGATCTCCCAGAATTACAACAGATCTCCAGAAAACATGGATTATTCTCCTAAAGAAAAGGGCTATAGGTAAACTATATGCCTTTACATCCCGCTAAAGTTTTGCTCCTCCCCAAACCCCATGTTCTCTAGGCTTCACCCCCAAATCTTCAAGAATTCCCCAACCTCCAGTTGGTAGCCATAGTCCCCAGTGGCTGCTCCTCTATGGTCACTGATCCCATTCCCCATCAAGGAAAGATAGGTGATCCCTCCTGAAGGCAGACGTGTCCTTCATGAGTTGACTCTCTCTCCTCCTCTATTATAGTTAGATAATGTGTGTTACATTGGCTCTGCCCCCAACCCTGTCAGTTATACACAGGGCTTTTTTTGTAGCAGGAACTCCTTTGCATATTAGGCCACACATCCCTGATGTAGCCAATCCTCCAAGAGCTTACAGTAGGCCATGTAAGAAGAGTTCTCTAAGCTCTTGGAAGATTGACTACATCAAGGGGGTGTAGCCTAATATGCAAAGGAATTCCTGCTACCAAAAAAGCCCTGCACACTCCTGATGTAGCCAATCCTCCAAGAGAAGAAGAAGAATTGCAGATTTATACCCTGCCCTTCTCTCTGAATCAGAGACTCAGAGCGGCTTACAATCTCCTATATCTTCTCCCCGCACAACAGACACCCTGTGAGGTGTGTGGGGCTAAGAGGGCTCTCACAGCAGCTGCCCTTTCAAGGACAACCTCTGCCAGAGCTAATGGCTAACCCGAGGCCATTACAGCAGGTGCAAGTGGAGGAGTGGGGAATCAAACCTGGTTCTCCCAGATAAGAGTCCACACACTTAACCACTACACCAAACTGGCTCTCTACAGAGTTTACAGGGCTCTTAATACAAGGTCTACTGTAAGCTCCAGGAGGATTGGCTACATCAGGAGAGTATGGCCTAATATGCAAAGAAGTTCCTACTACAAAAAGCCCTTCTGCTTCCAGCCCAGAAGTATAACCATCCCACTTATACAGTTGAGGTGTGGCATCACAGACTAGTCCCAGCATTCCTTCCCATGACAATTCCCTATCTCATATTTTGTTATATTCCTTTCTCTATATGTCAGCCTAATAGCCCAGCCTATCCCTGTTTTATCAGAGCCTGGAAGCTAAGCAGGGTTGGCTACAGTTAGTACTTGGATAGGAGACCACCAAGGACGGCTGAGGTTGCTGTGCAGAGGAGGGCAAAGGCAGCCATCTCTGCTCATCTCTTCCCTTGAAAACCCCATGGTCCTGGGGTTGCCATAAGCAGGTTGCAATGTGTCAGCAACGCATAATTATTTCTTGACCATTTTTTTTATTCTCTGCTTTCTACTGATGTACTAACTACACCCAAGACATTTAAGGTTGCTTCCCATCCTTATGGACACCCAGGCAGAAGTGAGACACATGTGGAGTTTTGATCCAGACTAAATTTTCCAGTAGCAGAATGGAACTTTTCTGTATCCTTCTCCCAGTGCTGAATAATGGAACTTTCCTAGGGCCATCTTCTTTGCAAGATTAAAGCTTGGATCCCCTAAATCCAATCTGCATATAATGTAAAGGGAACCTAGAGGAGCATTAGGGGGAGGTCTCCTATAAGTTTGTTGTCTCTAGCATGCACAAGGTCCATTGTATATACTCCTGAACCTCCTAAATATACCGAGTCCGGTGCTGGTTATTACCTTTAAAGCCCTATATGGCCTAGGACCTGCCTACCTGAAGGACCGTCTCTCCCCACATGTTCCCCAGAGAGTACTGAGATCGGGAACCCAAAACCTTCTCATTATCCCTGGGCCAAAGGAAGCTCGCTTAAAATCTACCAGGGACAGGGCCTTCTCTGTTATGGCCCCTTCCTGGTAGAACCAGCTGCCAGAAGAGGTGAGGGCCCTGAGGGACCTTGCTCAGTTCCGCAGGGCCTGTAAGACAACCTTCTTCCGGCTGGCTTATAACTAACCGGCACAAGAAACTAAGTGTGGTTCTATTAGACTTCTGTTATTCCTAATGTTTTAATGTTTTAAATGTTTTAACTGTGTTAAATGCTTAAACTTAATTTTTATGTTGGATTTTATGTTGTGAGCTGCCCTAAGCCACTTGGTGGGAAGGGCAGGATATAAATCATAAATAAACTAAACTAAAACTAAACTAAACCTGTGCCTATCATTTCCCTAGAAAGCACTTTCCTTGAGGCACCTTTTTTTTTTGGGGGGGGGGGGTAACTCAAACTATATAAATCCCATCTGAACCAAACTTGGCGGGCAGTTAGAGGAGAGTCAGCAGTAAGAGGAGAGTCACCTTCTGTGAATCTGGTGACTCTAGCATGCCAAGGTGTGTGTGTTCTACCACATCTGTGAGCAACCATTTTATTCCAGTTAGATTAACAGGTCACCAATCGGCCACCCCTTCTCTGGAAGGTAGTGTTTACTCTTCCATAGAATACCGTGTGCTGTGAGAATGGCACAAGATCCTCACCTTCTGGCTGAAGCACTTGGGAAACTAAAGCTGTCAACCTCCATGTGACTTCTAAAGTAGGAATGGACACAAGCAGGGAAAATGTGGTTCGGTTTGTGGTTCGTGGCATACCCGATTCACAAAACATGAACCTTTGTGAACTTTTAGCCACCAAATGAATTGGAAAGGTACATGAGGTTCCTGTTTTATTCAAGACAAAAATGATTTCAGGTGATAAGAAACCAAGCTCTCCATCTCTTTAAAATATCAACTCTTTGGCATTTTTGAATGTAATTTATCAATCCACATATTAGTAGGTTAATGATATGCTTAGCAGGGCTTTTTCTGTAGCAGGAATTCATTTGCATATTAGGCCACACAACTCTGATGTAGCCAATCCTCCAAGAGCTTACAGGGCTCTTAGTACAGGGCCTACTGTACACTCCAGGAGGATTGGCTGCATCAGGGGTGTGTGGCCTAATATGCAAAGGAGTTCCTGCTACAAAAAAAGCCCTGTGCCTTAGCATGTTTTTGTTTTATGGGAAACCTTTAGTTCTTGATAACACTATAAGATCCCTTCTACATCAGGACAATAGTCCATCTACTCCGACATCCTGTTTCCAACCTGATACCCATGGAAGGGGAGGCACTGCACCTCAATGGTAGAGCATTTGCTTGGCATGCAGAATGTCCCAGGTTCAATCCCCATCATCTCCAATTAAGAAAAAGGCAGTAGGTGATGGAAAACTGCTACCAGCATGAGTAGACAACTGACTTTGATGGACCAAGGGTGTGATTCAGTATAAGGCAGCTTCATCACTGTTCCCTCTAAGCTGCAGAGTCTTGTGAGCAAAAATTCTATTTTGTGAGCTACTGGTATTAAAGTTGTGAGCTACTGCATAAATTAGTGTGCTCTGGGGTCATCCTCCTGAGCTAAGACAAAAATGTGTGAGCTGGAGGCTAAAATTCTGTGAGCTAGCTCACACTAACTCAGCTTAGAAGGAACACTGAGCTTCATGTGTCTGTTCACATGTGTATTCATGTGAAGGTCCACAAGCAGGAACAGGAAGCCCGAATTTCCCCCTCCCCCACATTGCTTCTCGCCTGCTAATATTCAGAGGATCACTGTTTTGAACATGGAGCTTCAGTTTAACCATTATGACCAATAACCAGTGATGGGCCTGGTCCCCATGAATGTGTAATTCCCCTTTGAAAGCAATCTAAGCAAGCAGCCATCAGTGCATCTACTGACAAGGCGAATAAAACACAGCACAAATGTATTATGCAGCTTGATGATTCATGAGAGCGAAATATGCATCTGTTCTTCAGACTGCAGTCTAGACTCCCTGAACTCACACCCAACAGAGAAGTTGGCCGTCCCTGCACTGCCGATAATAACTTTTGCCGCTAATGCTTCCACTACAACTTATCCTGAGATGAGAAAGAGGTGAAGCGAGTGCTCCTGATCTGGGCAGATGGATTGTCAAGAATGGCAAAAGTTGACAGGGAACGTTCTTTTTGACAGACCGGCTCTCAAAAAAACTGCTGTCAGGATTGGTTCCCTGGACCAATATCTTCTTTCCCCATCTGTAGCAAAAACCAAAAGAGGTGTGCTGGAGACTGATTAATACTCAAAATTGGCTATCTGTCAGTGATTGACAAAGAACTTCTGTGTGTTTTTAAGACTCAGCAGTAGACTCGGGCCAAAGGGACGGGAAATAATTGTACGGTCTGTGCAGTGGAAGCCGGATACAAAACATTCTGCAATTTTTTGTGTTTGTTTCAACTTTTGGTTTCTCAGAAAGCTTGAGCAGATTTTGGACTGTCGAAAGGTGTCACCCCTCTGCCTCCAAAACCGCTACCCATATTTTATTCTGGGTGTGTCCCATATGCTTTGGGGACTAAATAACAAGTGACCATCATTCCCAAAAAGGATTGACAAGATCCACGAATGTCATAAATGAAAGCAGTTGAGTACAATGACCCAAAATTACCACATGCCAATAGTTCCCTCAACCAAACATTTCAGATAGAACTGCTAACAATGGGTTGGGGAAATCCTAGAGATTTGGGGGCAGAGCCTAAGGAAGGCGGGGTTTGAGGATGGAAAGGGCCTTAACCAGTTATAATGTTATACAGTCCATCCTTCAAAGAAGCCATTTTCTTCAGGAGAGTAGATCACTGTCATCTGGAGATCAGTTCTAATGCTGGGAGAACTAGAGATCTCTCCTTAAATTTGGCAACCCTAATTTTAGGCCAGTTTCTGAGCTTCAGACTGTCTACATTTTTATCCCATTCTTGTTCCGAGGAGCTCATGTTGTCCGAAATGATTGTCCATTCCTGGGGAACCTTTGAACTGCTTGCACTCGGTGCTGGATTAAACCCTGCAAAGGCCCCTAAGCAGTCAAAATCTCAGGGGCCCCCTCCTAAATTATCTCAGAGTTGGAGCACCTGTGGCCCCCTGCAGGCACGTTCTCAAAAGCCCCTTTGACAAAGCTGTGAGGGGGAAGGCAGAGAGAGGCAAACTTGGCGATGATGCCAGCAGCAGTCACACCAGGCAAGTTGGACAAAGAGTGGCTCAGTTGCTGGCCATGTGTACAGACTGAGAGGGCTGCAAGGATTGAGGAAACCGGGGGGGGGGGGACTGGCCTGGGGCTCCTAAAGGCATGGGGGCCCATAGGCCAGTGCCTACTTTGCCTAATTGTTAATCCGGCCCTGCTTGCATCTTTGCTCTCTGGCCATTTAGTTTTTCCTGTTTGCCTCCTCCTTTCAGGATCCTCCATTCAGCCTTGGTTCTCCAGAGCTTGGTCTTCTGAACAACTCTCCCCCACCCCCGCTTCTTAGGCACCTAGTTTGCTCCCTTGTCAAACCTCTGCTTTCTCTGTTTTTTAGGCCCTCGTGCCTGTTCATCTCCATGCAGGATCACAACAACAGCAAGCCAAAACCCTTTCTTCCTTCCCTACGTTTCTGTGATGTTAGGGCAGCCCAGCCAGATGTTGCTGCAGGTTTCGCCACCGCCAGATCCATTTATGAGTTTCAGAGAGACAATGTCCTTCTCACTGTCGCCTCCCAAGGGAACCTTGATTGAGGCTTTGTGAATAATCAGATATATTGACACTGAATTGATTGGGAGCCAGCTGATTAATCATCTCAAAAGGCCATTGTGAACATCGCCTTTGTCATAATCGGAGGACTGGCTCTCCCTGGCATTGACAGACGTCGGTTGGCTTCTTTTTTTCCTGCCTGGCATCTGCACGCATCATTTTTGCTGATTATGTCCTGTTACACATAAAAGTCATTAACAATTCCATTTCAGAGGAGTAAAGAATGCAAATGAGGTAATTATGAGCTCCACTTACCTTTCTCACCCTTGTACATTACATCTGCATTAATACCTTGTGTTATCTGAACTAGAAACATTGGAGGCATCGGTGTGAAAAAAAATCTATGTGTAAAGAAAATTGTGGCTTATGTGAGCTATGGGGAAGGTGATTTGGGGATGGAGAGTAGGAAGTGCATTGACTTTCATTTACTGCTGTGAATCACGTGCCCAGGCTTTGCTCATTAGGCAGGCAAAGCACTCCTCGGAGCCACTGGATACTGTGCTTCTGAAAAAGCTGGGGGATTGGGGTCTAATAATATCTTGCATTCATGTGTCCCAAAGTGCTCTGGCTCCAGCAAAACAGCATGAAGCAATTGCACCATAGATGAAGCATCAACCGAAGGCAGATGATATATTAGCATTGGTTTGAGGCTGATGGATCTCTCATCAGTGCAAGAGGTTACAAATGATACAGGATGGTTGGCTTCCAGGTCAAAATGCATGGGTCTGACCTAGGCTTGCCAACTCTGCCTGGGGAAATTCCTGGAGAGTAGTGCTTGGGAAAGGTGGAGTTTGGGGAGGGGAAGGAGCTCAGTGGGGATGTGTTGTAGCTCAGTGGGGAGTTCCTTTAGCAGGAACTCCTTTGCATATTTCAGAGTCCCGTGGCGCAGAGTGGTAAAGCCGCAGTACTGCAGTCGGAGCCCTCTGCTCACGACCTGAGTTCGATCCCAGAGGAAGCTGGTTCAGATAGTCGGCTCCAGATTGACTCAGCCTTCCATCCTTCTGAGGTTGGTAAAATGAGTACCCAGCTTACTGGGGGGAAAGTGTAGATGACTGGGGAAGGCAATGGCAAACCACCCCGTAAAAAGTCTGCTGTGAAAACGTTGCGAAAGCAACATCACCCTAGAGTCGAAAATGACTGGTACTTGCACAGGGGACTACCATTACCTTTTACCTTTGCATATTAGGCCATGTACCCCTGATGTAGCCAATCCTCCAAGAGCTTACAGGACTCTTCTTACAGGGCCTACTGTAATCTCCAGGAGGATTGACTACATCAGGGAGACCTAATATGCAAAGGAGTTCCTCCTATGAAAAAAAGCCCTGGCTGTAGAGGAATGGGGGGATGGTTGTCAGACCCAGGTTGGGAAACATCTGGAAATGTGGGGGGTGAAGGTTGGGAAGGACAGAGACTTCCGTAGGGAACAGTGCCACAGAGCCTACCCTTCAAAGGATCCAATTTCTCCAAGGAACTGATCTCTGTCATCTTGTGATGAGCTGTAATTCTGGGAAATCCACAGGTCCTTTCTGGGGGCAGGCATTCTTAATGCGCTGCCGTACAGCCTGCTTTCTGAAGAACTTCTCTCTGTCATCTGGAGATCAGCTGGAATTTCAGGAGAACTCTAGGCCCCACCTGGAGGTTGGTCTGACCTGAGAATAGAAATGGCCAAGGACTAAGCCAGCGCTCTTGCAAGGGGAAGAGGCAATTCACAGCTCTCTGTGACTGCTGGTATTATGAAGGCCTAGCAGGAGACCTTAGAAAACTGCTAGTCAGTACTGCAGAAATTCTATAAAGCAGTACCATTATAAGGCATCATCTAACGTTTACTGTTTTGACAGTGGGGCACAGGTAGAAATGTGAGGATCAAGCACCTTCCTTTATTGAATGTAAAGATGGTTATACAATAGTGCTCGTTTGTATAAATACATAGCTAGGTAGGACCTATTTATGCAATCCACCACCCTCTTTTTTCTGGGACAGATCAACTGAGTGAATACATGGGCTGGAAATTATAGGCATGATAAGTGATGGATGAGCTCTCCTTGAATAGCAGTTGGATGATGCACTGCAAGCAGCATCTTCATACCCTAAAAAAGAAAGCTACCTTCTTGCGGAGTGTTCTGAATTGGATTGCAAATATTTTGTGTGCAGTTCAGAATAAAGCAGTGTGGTTTCCTCCCTCTGGCCTCTCAAGAAACCCCTAAGGGAAAAATACTGACAAAAGAGGAACTTGTTGCAGCTCACAGGCAGAGCATCTGCTTGGCTTGCAGAAGGTCCCAGGTTCAATCCCTGGCATCTGCAGTTAAAAGGATCGGGGAGGAAGTAATGTGAAAGACCTCGGCCTGAGACTCTGGAGAGCTTTTGCCGGTTGGAGTAGACAATGCTGACTTTGGTGGACCAAAGGTCCCATTCAGTTATACCACTGGGCTGTGACTCAGTGGTAGAGCAGCTGCTTGGCCTGCAGAAGGGCCCAGGTTCAACCCCCAGCATCTCCAGTTAAAGGTTCTGGCAGTAAATGAGGTTGTGGAGAGCTGCTGCCTGTCTCAGTAGACAATACTAGCAGTTCCATGTGTTCATGTGAGCTTTGCTGCTTGATGGCAGTTACTCATTTTGTGTGCCTGAATTCTGGTACCTGGTGGAGGTAGGGATGCTGTGAACACCACTGCAAACATATCCAGTAAGTTTTACCAGGCATCTATGGTTGCCTGTGTAGCATATATCTGATCCTTAAAAGGCTGCCAATTCTGGGTTCAGAAATACCTGGAGATTTGTGGGTGGAGCCTGGGAGAGTGGGAGTTAAGGAGGGGAGGGAACTCAGCAGGGTATACTGTCATGCAGTCCACCTTCCAAAGCAAGCCATTTTCCAGGAGAAGTGGATGGAATTGGTGTTTTAAATAAAGAGATACAAAAGAAATAAGTGACTTATGTTACGTGAAGATCAGCTGCAGTTCCAGAAAATCTCCAGCCCCCATCTGGAAGCTGGCAGACTTAATTCCCAGGGTCAATTCCTTAATTTCTTCAACCTGTTCATGCTAAAAAAAACAAAAAAAAATTCCAATTACAGGGAAGACTTGTCTTGACTCTGGTTCATTCACATAAATGCACACGAACACTAAATGCCAATGTGCCATTCCCCCACCATCTTTAACTACCAATAAAGACAGCAAATGCCATGTATATTGAAGCTATTCTGTAATAAGTATGATTAGATCCTTTATGCTCTCAAAACATTCTTATGAGGTTCTTTTGAAAGGAAAAGTCAGCTTTCTAAGACACCCTCCTGCAAAAGCCGGTGCAGGGCAAGCTATTGCAGAGTAAATGAATACAATTTACAGCTGGCGGAGAAGGAAGCAGGTGGGGATAAGGGTGGGCTCAGGACAAATTTCCATTTGTTAAACGTTGTCGGGTGTGATGCAGCCCATTATATCCCTATCACGCTCCACATAATTCAGTCATTTTCCCAGGCCAAGAGTCCACGAGCAGCAGGCTAACATGCTTATAAGTAAATCCACCGCTGAAATGGCTTCAGCTTACCATTTAAATCACCTCGTGTGCCCAGGGGAAGCTGCTAGCAAGTCAGTGTTGAGACAGGCAGATGTCAGAAGCGGGGAGGGACCATGGCTCAATGGAAAAGCAGCTGCTTGCCATACAGAAGGTCCCAGGTTCAATCCCCAGCATCTCTGGTCAAAGGTTCTGGCATCAGGTGAGACCATGGAGAACTGCTGCCCATCTCAGTAGACAATACTGAGTAGCAGGCCTCAGATTCAGTGGGAGCTCACAGGAGCGCAGTTCCTGAACATTTCTGAGAGTTCCACCTCCTTGTCCATTGAATAGTATTGCAGCTGCATTACAATCCCTGGATGAGCTCCACCACCTATTTTTCTGCAAAACGACCCCTTCTGAGTAGACAATACTGGCTTTGATGGACCGAGGGTCTGATTTAGTATAAGGCAGCTTCATTTGTTTCAAGAAGACTGCAGAGCCTATGTTCTGTCCTAGCAGGTTTCCCTTCTGGGACATAATCTAGGAAGCCCAGCACTTGTGGCGGCATCATGAACATACATGAACACATGAAGTCAATCAGACCATTGGTCCATCAAGATCAGTATTGTCTATTCAGACTGATAGCTTGATCTCCCTCCCTAAGTCAAAAACATCAGCCACTAACAGAGATATAGAATCAAGTCCAGTAGCACTCGAAAGACTGAAAAGATTTCCAAGAGATAAGTCTTGAAGATTCTAGGTTCCCTTTGCCAAATACCAAATCTCTGGAATTGTGTTCCCTCTTCTTGAGACTTTCAGGTCACTATAGTGACTCCTCAGTTGCTTCACTGGAACCTGGCAGATTGAAGGGTATCAGGCAGGATCCCTACTTTGCTTCCTCCAGCTCTCCTGCTCTAGATATTATGGGAAAGCAGGGCTTTTTTTGAGCAGGAACACACGGGAACGGAGTTCTGGCTGGCTTGGTGTCAGGGGGTGTGGCCTAACAGGCAAATTAATTCCTACTGGGATTTTTCTATAAAAAGCCCTATGTGGAACAATGGTGACATCAGGGGGTGTGGCCTGATATGCAAATGAGTTCCTGCTGGGTTTTTTCTACCAAAAAAGCCCTGTGGAAAAGAATCTGCCTGCCTGCTCTGGTTTAAGCCTTCTCCTCCTCCTCCTCCTCCTCAGGGAGTGAGTTCATCTCAGTGGCTTTCCCAAACCTGTTCACCTTCTTCACCCACACTTCCCTTCCTTTTCAATAAGATGGTCTCTGCATGTGCCATGCTAAAGCTTCCTCCTGTCTGACTGAAGCTCAGCATGAATCCCTGGAGGGCCTGCCTTTCAAATACATCCTGCTCCTTTCCCAGTTTCTCTTCCCTCAGGTGAATTGGAGTGACAAGGAGCTAAGCCAATGATTTACTGAGGAGGAGGAGGAGGAGATTGGATTTATAGCTTGCCTTTCACTTGGAGTCTCAGAGTAGTCTACAATCTCCTTCCCTTCCTCTCCCCACAACAGACACCCTGTGAGTGAGGTGGGACTGAGAGAGCTCAGAGAGAACTATGACTGACCAAAGGTCACCTGGCAGCTACATGTGGAGGAGTGGGGAATCAAACCCAGTTCTCCAGATTACAGTCCATCACTCTTAACCACTACACCAAACTGGCTCCAGACTAGGCCACCTTTCTCTTAGAGTCTCCAAGTGGATTTTGAAATTCTGAAAACAATTCTATCAGACCACAGGGCTGAGCTGGGCTGCCATCATTAAGTACTACCACATCCTTGGGTGGGATTCAGGAAGAGGATACTGGGGAACTGCTGTTCCTCCACTTGGGTTGTAACCAGGGCTTTTTTTTTTTGAGCAGGAACGCACAGGAACACAGTTCTGGGTGGCTTGGCACCAGGGTGTGTGGCCTAATATGCAAATGAGTGCATTTCTCTACAACAAAGCCCTATGTGAAGCAATGGTGACATCAGGGGGTGTGGCCTAACATGCAAATAAGTTCCTGCTAGGATTTTTCTACCAAAAAGCCCTGGTTGTAACTGATCTTTTTTTGATGAAAAATTATTGAAGTAGTGACTGAATATCTGCTGGACGCTGGATCATAATACAACCATCTGATGGGGTTGCAAAATTGGGAAATTTCTGGAGATTTTGGAGCAGAGCCTTGGGAAAGCAGGGTTTGGGGAGGGTCCTCAACA
This sequence comes from Heteronotia binoei, assembly GCF_032191835.1. Lineage (NCBI taxonomy): Eukaryota > Metazoa > Chordata > Lepidosauria > Squamata > Gekkonidae > Heteronotia > Heteronotia binoei. The sequence goes on along the minus strand of NC_083234.1, from coordinate 24,464,988 downwards.
AGGTATAGTGCCATGGAGTCCATTTTCTAAAGCATCAATTGGGGAACTTCAAGAACTGCAACCCCCCCCCCCTCTCCCCCCAAAGCATCCATTATCTAAATATAAGATGAAATTCTGGGAGATCTTTAGACCCCACCTGGAGTTTGGTAACTCCATCCCTGCTGCATATAGAGGTAGTTTTATATGACTCCTTCCTGTTTTCATGTTCATGGGTGAACCCAGGAAGGCAACCAGAATGGTGTGACTGGCAGTAGATGAATTTGCACCAGTGATCACTGAGCTTATTTCAACAGTAATTGTGAACTTGTGTTGGTTATAGCTGAACTTGTATTGGTAGTACAAGAGGTTTACAAGATTATGCACGGGATAGAGAAGGTAGAGAAAGAAGTACTTCTCTTCCTTTCTCACAATATGAGAACTCGTGGACGTTCCATGAAATTGCTGAGTAGTCGGGTTAGAACGGATAAAAGGAAGAATTTCTTCACCCAAAGGGTAATTAATACATGGAATTCACTGCCACAGGAGGTGGCGGCAGCTACAAGCATAGACAGCTTCAAGATGGGATTGGATAAGCATATGGAGCAGAGGTCCATCAGTAGCTATAAGCCACAGTGTATTGTTGGAACTCTATATCTGGGGCAGTGATGCTCTGTATTCTTGGGCCTTGGGGGGCATAGTGGGAGGGCTTCTAGTGTCCTGGCTCCACTGGTGACCTCCTGATGACACTTGGGTTTTTTGGGCACTGTGTGACACAGAGTGTTGGACTGGATGGGCCATTGGCCTGATGCAACATGGCTTCTCTTATTTTCTTTGTAACTGAACCCATGCCAAGAGTCTCAGTGGAAGGACTCATGTCTTTACATTCAGTACTCTTGATGTAGCCAATCCTCCAAAAGTTTTTGTAAGCTCTTGGAGGACTGGCTACATCAGGGGTGTGTGGCCTAAGATGCAACGGAGCTCCTGCTAGAATCCCACCCCTGGTTGTAATAGCAGGAAAGACAAGCAGCTTGTCCCTAGCCTGAGAGGCACAATAGGTTCTTTAAGAACCATGTGAAATGTCATGCAAAACAAGGTGAAAGCAAGCCCAGATTGACAGTGCACTTTGTGAGGCAGGAGCTCATGAAACTTTGTGGCCTTGCTAATGCAAAAGACGTAGGCTGAGTTGCACACTATTTAGGCTTTAATTGAGTAGCCGCTGAGTTTTAATTAAAGTCTCTCCAAAGCTGTTTTGAAAGCTCAGCCTCCGTGTCAATATGAAGACAATGAATGTTATTCTTGAAGATCTATTTCTGCCATCGCTGAAGTATTCTATAGACAGCATGAATTTGCTCAGCAGTGGCCCGGGAAGACATAAATAACAGAGAAATAAGGCTCATTGTGTTGACATGGTAAAATTATTGCTGTAGGCAGGAGGCAGATGAAGCCCAGACATTTTTTTTTCCCAGACACAGGTAATGTCACAACCACACACAAATACACAAATAAAAACTTTCTTGACATTTGGCATGCAATTATTTTGTGCTGAAGAGGATTATTTCCTATGAAGCTATTTAAGTGGGGGAAGCCGCTGAACGTTTTGTTAGGTGGCATTATGGTTTCAAATTAATGCAATTATGCAAATTACAATAATACTCAGGCTCCAGAAGCTGCCCCTGGTTGCAAAACTCTAAGCATCCCCTCTGTATAAAGTTATATTTGCAAATTACAAGGCCAGGGGAGGGGGGAATGCAAAGCCTGCATATTTTTGGGGGGAACACAATTTGTTTTTGTGTACAAGCATGTACTGTCTCTCCAGGTGGTCACTTTCTCTCTCTCCTCAAGGTAATAATTAAAAGAACAGTATTGGCCTTAGTAACCACAGGCAAGACTGGCTTCCTTTGAATTATGTCCCAAATTATAGCTTGTTTACTGTGTCCTATTATGTTTGATGAAAGCTTAAATTTGTGGACTGAGTAAACTTTTCATCTTCATAACCCCCCCCCTCCCCACTCATTTCTATAACTCCATTCCTTCCTTAAGAATTTGTCAAATTAAGAACTAGCTTAGGTAAACATGCATGCATGCATAAATTGAGTTGTCTTGGGGTTGCCAGCCTCCTGGTGGTGCCTGGAGATTTCCTGCTATTACAACCAGGGGTGGGATTCTAGCAGGAGCTCCATTGCATCTTAAGCCACACAGCCCTGATGTAGCCAGTCCTCCGAGAGCTTACAAAAATGTTTGGAGGATTGGCTACATCAGGAGTATGTGGCCTAATATGCAAAGGAGTTCCTGCTAGAATTCCACCCCTGATTACAACGGATCTCACCTGAGTACATCTGGAGCTCACCTGGAGAACATGGCTGCTTTGGAAGGTGGACTCCATTGCATTATACCCCATTGAAATCCCTCCCCATCCCAAACCCCACTCTCCTCAGGCTCCAGCCCAAAATACCCAGGTGATCTTCAGATTATAGAGATCAGTCCCCTGGAGAAAATGGCTGCTTTGGAAAGTAATGTCTGTGGCATACACTGCTGAGGTTTCTCCTCTCCCTAAACCCCAGCCTTCCTAGGGTCCACCCCTAAATCTCCAGGAATTTCCCAATCTGGAGCTGGCAATTAGGTACATACAAAGTATGAGTTAGATCCAAATGTTGTTTTCCTCTGACAGAAGGCCCTTCCACCAGCAGAATGAAACTTTCCTCCCTCCCTCCTCCTGCTGCAGTTTGCTGAAATCCAGAAAATGTCACAAGAAGAAGAAAAAGGAGAAAGAAGGAAGAAGAAGATATTGGATTTATACCCTGCCCTATACTAGTCTGAATCTCAGAGCACCTTACAATCTCCTTTACCATCCCCCTCCCCAGCAGACGCCCTGAGAGGTAGGTGGGGCTGAGAGAGCTCTCACAGAAGCTGCCCTTTCAAGAATAACTCTTGCGAGAGCTATGGCTGACCCAAGGCCATTCCAATCAGCTGCAAGTGGAGGAGTGGGGAATCAAACCCTGTTCTCCCAGATAAGAGTACGCACACTTAAACCACTACACCAAACTGGCTCTCAAGAGAATGGTAAGAGAATGGGGAGCTTCAGGAACAGCATCAGGGGTAACCAGAAAGTTTGCAAGGAGAGTGAGGAATCAGCAAAAATTGCCCAGGGAATTCCCTTTGGCTCCAGCCCTGAGTGGTAAAGAATAAATGGTAATACCATACTGTTGGTATTTGCAGGGTAGAAAGATGTGGTGTGAGGCATTGCTGACTTTGAATGGAAAGTGATGTCACTTCCAGCACAGAGCAGTTGTAGAACAGGGAGAAAGAAGGAGTGACATTAGGGCCGCCAACCTCCAGATGGCACCCAGAGGTTTCATGAATTACAACTGATCTTCAGACCTCAGAGATCAGTTCCCCTACAATGTAGACTCTATGACATCATCACATCCCTGGCAAACTCCCTCCCTAAACTTTGTCCTTCTCTGGGCTGTGCCCCCAAATCTCCAGGAATTATCCAACTCAGAGTTGGTAGCCCTAATACATGAAATGGGAAAGGACTGGGGCTGAACCCCATGAGAAGGCATACTGGATGTATGATCCAAGTGCGACTGAAGTCTTCTAAAGTCTCTAAGTGGCTTGATAAGAATTGGAAGAGGCTCCTAGCCTGGGGCTGGTAACTGCAAACTTTCAGATAGCTTGAGAACAACGTGACAGGGCTGGCCCTAAACTGTCTGGCACCTTAGGCAAGGCTAATTTCTGGCACACATCCCCACACTAATAATGTCATCAAATCACATTGGAGCACCCTGGGTATTTGTGACCCTAACCCAGATCTTAAGAGAAGCCATGTTGGATCAGGCCAATGGCTCATCCAGTACAACACTCTGTGTCACAAAGTGGCCAAAAAAATTACACACACACACACACACACACTGTGGCTAATAGCCACTGATGGACCTCTGCTCCATATTTTTATCTAACCCCCTCTTGAAGCTGGCTATGCTTGTAGCCGCCACCACCTCCTGTGGCAGTGAATTCTACATGTTAATCACCCTTTGGGTGAAGAAGTACTTCCTTCTATCTGTTTTAACCTGACTGCTCAGCAATTTCATTGAATGCCCACAAGTTCGTGTATTGTGAGAAAGGGAGAAAAATACTTATTTCTCTACTTTCTCCATCCCATGTATAATCTTGTAAACCTCTATCATGTCACCCCGCAGTCGACATTTCTCCAAGCTAAAGAGCCCCAAGCGTTTTAACCTTTCTTCATAGGGAAAGTGTTCCAACCCTTTAATCATTCTAGTTGCCCTTTTTTGGACTTTTTTCAATGCTATAATATCCTTTTTGAGGTGCGGTGACCAGAATTGTACACAGTATTCCAAATGAGACCGCACCATTGAGTTACACAGGGGCGTTATGATACTGGTTGATTTGTTTTTCATTATGATACTGGCTGATCATCTGTCCTAGGTCTTTCCCCAACACAGGCTGTGGTCATGCCGACCACCAACACTTTTGGGCCCCATAGCATAATGACTTGTAAATGTTTAATTGATTATTAACAGCCTCCCTAAACATGCTACCAGACTTTATTGCCTGTATAAAAGCAGTGCCAGTGTCTTTAGATCAACCTATCGAGCTGCTAAATGCTTTAATCATCTATAAAAATCGATTCTTTCCTTGCAGAACCTTGGAATCCCAAACAGAATATTACGTCATTGCCCTGACACACTGAGGGAAGGAATTTTGAAGTTTAATCGCTTCCCCAATGCTCCTTTATGTGTATCTTCCCGTTGACAGTTGTAGCACCCGATTTCAACCGCTACTCTCTTTGCCGCTTGTTGTCAAAGCCAAGATTATAAATTGCAAGCTTAAGTGAACAAAATCATTTTAATTTTGGGACGTTAAGCGGCAGCAATATACACACACGGTAACACAAGGTACATAATTAACAGATTACCACAGGTTTGTCATTTTTCCCTTAGTATATCTTCCGCCCAGACGTTTTCATTGTTGTTCTTTCTGCTCTAAAGCGCTGCTGTCATCTTTAGGTGTTCTGCCAGATGAATTTTACAGTTTCTAAATTGTGCTGTTTTCACTCCACAGCTCTCAACTCTCAGCAAATCGCTCTGCGGCATCGGAAAATGCCTTCAGCACAGCGGTAGGAAAGTGGTGGACTTTGTGGTTAATCCAGTCCACTAAAGACACAGGTTGACCCATCACACGCTTCTCTCTGCTGCTAAAAAGAGGCTTCACCCTAGGCAATTCCCAATAATAATTGGTTTCAAAAGAGAAGGGAAACAACCAAGAACTCAAAGCCAATCACCCATTCTCATGGATTATATTTCAAAATGTCTATCCTGGGTTTTATCTGGGAAAACTGGGTATGATTCTCCACTCCTCTACTTGCACCTACTGAAATGGCCTTGGGTTAGCCATAGCTATCACAGAGGTTGTCCTTGAAAGGGCAGCTACTACGAGAGCCCTCTCAGCCCCACCCACCTCATAGGGTGTCTGTTGTGGGGGTAGAAGATAAAGGAGATTGTAAGCCACTCTGAGTCTCTGATTCAGAGAGAAGGGCAGGGTATAAATCTGCAATTCTTCTTCTTCTGGATAACCCAGGCAAATTTGAGCTTCTCAAATCTCAGAAGCTAAGCAGTATTGGCCCCGGCTAGTTTTTGGATGGGGGACTTCCAAAGAATACCATTGTTGTGACACAGAGGCCGGCAATGGCAAACCCCCTCTGAAAGTCTCTTGCCCAGAAAGCCATCACCATAAAACAGCTGTGACTTGACAGTGCACACACATGAACACACACATACCTGCCCATCTTAAATTTTGGGGATGAGGTGAAGTAAAATTGCACATATAAACAAATTTCAATGCTTTTTGTGTCACTCGCTTTTTGTAGGAGGGATGATGATTTTTAGGGCATCATGCACTCTCCTGGGGGGGGGAGCTGCCAAATGACTACCCCCTCCCCCAAAAAAAGAAAAAAATATTTAGCAAATTACCAGGGAGAAAAATTGATGCTTTGGAAGGTGATCTCTATGGCTTTATACTTTGTGTAGGGTCCAAAATCCTTTCTTCCCCAGGCTTGACCCCCAAAATCTCCAGGGTTCTCCTAATCCAGAGCTAAGGTTGGCAGGTCCTTCTTCTTCCCCATTGGGGGACTCTGGAAGGCATTCCTGGAGGGGGTGGGACATCCTCAATATGATGACATCACATAGACATAATATCATCACACTGGGGACTGGCATCCTGCACACCTCGACTCCAAGTGGCAAATTTGCCCCTGGAGTTCAGGTGCCACCCCACTTCTTGCAAACCACATTTAAAGGGTCCCTTTAAATGCTGTTTATAAGAAATGGTGCTTGAACTCCAGTGGCAAATTTGGCACTTGGAGTTCAGGTGTGCAATATGTGGCCACCCCACTCCCCCCTCCCTCCTGCAAGATTAAAGGGCATGTGCTCCCATGGATCATCTAGAGGGCGCTTTAAGTCTATTCACTTTCCCAGTTACCCTTCCTATCAAGTGCTTGTACAGCCATCAAACCTCTCCCACCATTTTGTCTACCTCCAGTAGAACCATCAGTTTCTTGACCCTGACAGTGAGTTAACCTGCCTCAGGATACATTTTGCCCTATAAATATGTCACCCTGCTGACCCATTGTGTATGTTCTTGGATCCTCCACACACACACCCATTTGCATATGGGCCTTCTCTCACACACTTCCCAAAGCATCAGCAATTTCTTCTTTGACTTGCTGCTTCCACTGTCCTTTTCAGGATTGGTAAATCCTTCCCTAAATAGCTTTCCCCTTTCCTCTCTGCCTTTCTTAGTTATCTCTTGTGTGTGTTTATTGTGTGGTTTTTTGTATTATCCTAATAAAAGCCCTACCAGTCGAAAAAAAAATAGTGGGCCCTTTAGATTTTGCAGGAGGGAAAGGAGAGGGGTGGCTGCCAGTGGTCACTTTTGGGGCAGGGTTTTCCCTACCAGCAGAAGCCCACCAAATCAGGAGATCCTGTGCCCCCACCTGGAGACTGGCATTCTTGGGGGAAGGGGACAGATTTGTCTTGATTTGAGTTTGCAGTAAAGCATAAACCTCTACTGCACAAAGATGAACAACACACTCATGTTTATTAAATAAGAGAACGCTTATTAAATTTGCAGATGATACTAAATCGAGAGGGGTAGCAAATACAGTAGAAGACAGAGTCAGAATGCAGGATTATCTTGACAGGCTGGAAAACTGGGCTAAAACAAATGAAGTGAATTTTAACAGTGATAAATATAAAGTTCTGCATTTAGGTAGATGGGTATATTCAGCACAAAGAAGAGACAGCAGGAGGAGGAGGAGGAGGTGGAGGTGGTGGTGGTGGTGATTGGATTTATGCTCCGCCCTTCACTACCCAAAAGAGTCTCAGAGCAGCTTACAATCTCCTTTCCCATAAGTAAGGGGAAGCAATAAGTGTTATGAGGTACAAAACTTGTGATCTAGTTTGGTATAGTGGTTAAGCGAGTGAACTGTTATCTGGGAGAACTGGGCTTGATTACCCACTCTTCCACATGCACCGACTGATGTGACCTTAGGTCAACCACAAGTTCTTTCAAAGTTGTTCTGCTCAAGAGCAGTTCTGCGAGAGCTCTCTCAGCCCCACCTACCTCACAGGGTGTCTGTTGTGGGGAGGGGAAGGGAAAGGAGATTATAAACTGCTCCGAGACTCCTTTGGGTAGTGCAGGGCAGAGTCTAAATCCAGTCTCCTCCTCCTTCTTTAAAATATAGCCACCAAGATACTTGCAAGGCATCCTTCACCTCTGCAGTTTAATTCTGAATTAAAATAACCTTGACATAAATCCTGTTTCCCTCCAATCTCTTTGCCTATTCCAGGAACCCAAAATGGTACTTTCATTCCCAATACTCCTTGATTGTTGATTTGATTAAGACTGCATTATTGAGATTCATAGCCTCAATGTTGTGACTTGAACATCCGTTTCAGTGTTTTTTAGCTGGATCTAAACTCTTTGTTTTAGTGACATTTCCAGTTTCCTTGTGTTAATTTTTACTGTTGAAATTAACTAATTGTCAATGTTATTTTTGCATTGTTTTAACAATACTAGCAGATAACATCCATGGTGCAAAAGGAAAGATGTACAGGAGTATAAAAATGCTATAAGAGAAGCAGACAAACTGTCAACAAAATAGACAAAATAAAAAAGGCTCATAAAGATAGCACATAGAAACAACAAAGTGCATATTTGCCCATTTTTTAAATTAAATACAGAAGAATGGAAGCTGGCCACCACAAGTAAAGACAAATTCCTTTAAATTGGAGATGGGTGTTCACATCTCTGCTCTACATAGATTCAGTTCTTCATTAAATCATCCCATTGCTTATCACACATATGGGGTCATTGTTTATCACACGTGTGGTCTTCCACTTTTTTTGCTTCCTATTCCACAGAACTATTATTGGTAGCCTATTAATCCAATGGATAATTTCTCCTTTATTCTCATGTCTAATTTGAGGCCTCTCTTGAAATGGAACTGATAGTAACAGGTCTTAAATACCATCCTCAAAGTCAGTAGGCAACCATTCTTTAATTTCTTGATTTTTTTTCACCATAAAAGTCTGTTGTGTATATGGGGGTGAGGAGGAGAAGAAGAAGACAGTGACAGGAAGGTTTTTATACCCCACTTTTCTCTACCTTGAGGAGTCTCAGAGTGGTTCACAATCTCCTTTCCTTCCTTCTCCAGATTAGAGTCCACCAATCTTAACCACTACAGTGCTCTGAGGGAGGATGTTTAAATATTCCATCCCATACCATAAGCAATCCCCCTTCCCTCCAAAAATGTATTTAGGCCCTGTAGAGTAAAGGAAAGGCAGGTACAAGATGGGGATCTTTTTTCAGTTTACCTGGAAATCCTTCAGGAAAATGGCTAATTCCCCCTTCCCTTCAGACATGGAACACAAGAAGCGACCTTATATTGAAATAGACCTTTGGACCATCAAAGCCAGCATTGACTTCTCAGACTAGCAGCAGTTCCCCAGGATCTCAGGTAGAGGTCTTTCACATTATCCTTGAAACTGGACATGCCAGGAACTGAACCTGTGACTTTTTGCATGCCAGGCAGATTCTCTACCAATGAGCCAGGACCCCCTTCCCTTTGCAACAAGGGCCATAATCAAAACAACAGAAACTTTTCCCCTCCCTATGCATGCATTTTCATGGTTACAAAATATATTAGATAATAAACTGTGATCTGCTCTGGTCATGGATCTTCAAGCTAACATAAAATTTGGACCTTAGAAATTAAGCCCAAGAATGTGGAACAGAATTTCCATATATTCTTCCACTGCTATTTTTGCCTTTTCCTCTCCTCTCTTTTGTTTTTTTCTCTCTCTCTTCTCTTTTTTAAATGTTGATTTTAAGCTTTCAAGAGTTTGGGAATGCACTTTACGAGCTGAAGGTGGTACATAGCTAATAACGATGCAAATAATGAGTCCAAACAAGTGCCTAGTACATTCTCTATCTGCCCCAGTTCAGGTTTCTAAATGGAACTTTAAAAGAGACTCTGAAGTAAATGTTAAGACAAATCGGTAGCAAACTTTAATTACTGGGTTGGTTTTCCATCTGCAGGAGAGAAGTGATTCGAGGAAGCAGCTGGTGTCCCAGAATGTTTAAGGTGAAGTTGATGGAGGGAAAGATATTGCACCGGTGCTCTTTGGAGCCTTTATCTAATTAGATTTCGACAAGAGTATCTGATAAAGAAACATATTTCCTCCCACTACCTTGGAAATAAGGGCGACGGAGGATTCAGGAACATGCACTGTTTATGGACCATTATGGACCGATAGAGATTAGTGTGAATGGCTAAATGATATCCTGGCCCAATAATCAGGTTATTTCTATTCCCGGTACAGTATTTAAATGACTTAGGCGATGAAATCAACAGCAGGATTGGTATCTTAATTTGCTAATAACAAGAAAAAAGGGGAACAGAGGATCAACCTGCCTCAGTGACATTGGTAGGATTCAGCAGGATTTAGGCAGATTAGAAATCACAGCCATCGTGGAGCAGATGGCATTTTTTCGACATGCAGCATCAAAATGCAAAGTTAGTTAATGAATTTCTGACATGGAATGTCTCCGAAATGCTATTCCCAGGAAGGCTGGGGTGAAGCAGAGCAGAAAAACACAAATATAGAAAAGCTGAGATGGATCAAGATCTCCTAATCCTCACACCCCCTTGCAAATTTATTGCTTGAGAGAAAGAAACAGCTGCTAGATTTAGTTAGCAATAGAATAGACTCATATGGTATGCATGCTAAGGTACCACCTTTTTGAGGCTGTACTGGCAACATGCCTGCTTGGCAATATGACGGGTAGGGAGGATGGGTCGATATGTTTCTAATAGGACAACATGGGAGGGGTAGGCTGGGGTTACCAACCTCAAAGTGGAGCCTGGAGTTCTCTCTGGCTTACAGCTGATATTCAGAACACAGAGATCAATTCCTCTAGAGCAGGGGGTGTTGAACTCATTTGTGATGAGAGCCAGATCGGACATAAATGAGACCAGGGCTTTTTTTGTAGCAGGAATTCCTTTGCATACTAGGCTACACCCCCCCTCCCAATGTAGCCAATCCTACTGGAGTTTATAGCAGGTCCTGTACCTGTAAGCTCTTGGAGGACTGGCTACATCAGGGGTGTGTGACCTAATATGCAAAGGAGTTCCTGCTACAAAAAAAAAGCCCTGAATGAGACCTTGTCAGGCCAGGCCAGGCTTACAAAGAATTGGAAACTAAGATTATAGCGCTAAAATATTTTACGTATTTTATGTTTTTATATTATTCTATGGTTTATGGTTTTAATGTATTACTGTATTTACTCACGCACATGCATGTCTATGTGAGCTGCCCTGAACCCGCCTAGGCAAGGAGGGCAGGGAACAAATGAAATAGAATAAATAAATAAATGTGTCATAAAATGTAATGCCAGCTAGCAGAGATATAGACTTTATAAAGGACACAGATAAACACAAAGATTTTTTTTAAAAAAAAAAAAAACTTAAGATAAAACATGATTAAAACATTAGCATTCATTGGTCTTAAAGGTGCTTTCTTTGTATCTCTCCCATGCGATCTAGGGAACTGAGCAAGGAAGCTCTGGCTCTTTTGTTCCTTCCCCAGGGAATAAGGAGGGGAAGGAGCCTCTGCCATTAGAAAGAAGAGAGGCTTAGCTCAGTAGCTCTGCTGTGCAATTGAGAGAGCCTGGCACAGCAAGCTCTCCCTTCCTTCCTTCCTCTCCAAGGGAGGAGCCTCAGCCAATGGAGAAAATAGAGGTGTTTTGCTCTGTAGCTCCTGTGCGATTGAGCAAGCCTAGCAAAGCAAGCTGTGATGCAGAAAGAAGCAAGAGAGTGGGAGAAGAAAGCAGACGATAGCCAGTTGCTCGGGGGCCTGATAGGAGCCCTCCAGGAGCCTGATTCAACCCCTGGGCTGCATGTTTGAAACCCCTGCTCTAGAGAAAATGGCAGCTTCAGAAACTGGTCTTCACAGCATCACATCCACAGCGGGCTCCCTTCCGTCTGCAGACTCTGGCATTTATGGGCACCACCTCCATGTTTCCAGGAATTCCACAAGATGGAGTCGGCAAGCCTAAGGGGGCTAGGCAAGGCACTTCCATTGGCACCTCTTTATGTGGAGAGGTGGGACACGCAAACTGAGAATTCCCTCACACAGCTCCTAAGCGCAGCTGTGCAAATGCTCCTTGCTCAGTGTGAGAGCAAACAGCAGCCTCATCTTAAAAAGTGTTTGTTTCCTTACTAAGTATGTTTTAACCTCACTTATTGTGATTGTGTGATTGAGAAAGCTGAATATTGTCATCAGGGGTTTTTTGTAGCAGGAACTTACAGTAGGCCCTGTACTAAGAGCCCTGTAAGCTCTTGGAGGATTGGCTACACCAGGGGGTGTGACTTAATATGCAAAAGAGTTCCTGCTACAAAAAAGCTTTGATTTTCATCAACTGTTCTAAATGGGCTCCCAGATTTGTTGTGCATCATTCCACTGCCATTTTGAAACTATCATTTGATTCAGTATGTTCTCAGCATTCACCAACATGAGAAAGGTCACTGATGAGCAATACCACTTGTGCGTGTGCAATTGCAGCACATACCCTTAAAATGCAATTAATTTGAAGTGATGAGTGACTTTCTTAAGAAGTCTTCAGAGTATAGGTAAGCCCAGCAAGCTAGTAAAAACCCCCCAAACAGTCAACCAACCGAGGTCGACCTCACTATATAGGCAAACTAGGTGGTCATTTAGGGGCTCCAAGCTTTCCCAGGCATCAAATGAGATGGAAGTGAATTCTATGTTTATGTTTTATGGTATTCATTTTGAATGCCAATTAAATAAAGGTAAAAGTTCATCCTCATTTTTCTCTCTAATTAATGTGACGGGGGAAGGAGCCAAACTCAGTTTGCCGAGGGCAACGTAAGCCTTCTTGCAATCAACGTGCCGACTGTAACCAAATGTAATGCAACACCATTTGAAATGTTGGACATTTTCAACTGGGGATAAATTGCTCTATCATTTGGAGTTCTCAGCTTGAAAGAAACCGGCACAGTGAGCTAGATAAGTTCGGTTTTCATGAAAACTGAAGGATACCTCTACCTTGTAACTTTTTTGTTGAAATGTTTTGGGCCAAGTGAGATGGTAATCAGGGCTTTTTTAGTTAAAAAAAAAAAGCCCAGCAGGAACACATTTGCATATTAGGCCACACCCCCTGACATCACCATTATTACACATAGGGATTTTTGTAGAAAAAGCCCAGCAAGAGCTCATTTGCATATTAGGCCACACACCCCTGGCACCAAGCCAGCCGGAACTGCATTCCTGCTCAAAAAAAAAAGCCCTTATAGTGATGTACCTGGGAAGATATTGTTTGGAAAATGTTCATTATCACCACCTTCTGGAGACTACCCTGGCTGCAAAAACGCCAGTGGGGGGAGATTTGTCATAGGTGCAATGTACCTCTATCCCCCTATGTGCAGAAAAGCATGCACACACAATGCTGACTTCAACAGAATCACACCCTTGGCCCATCAGAGTCTTTACAATCTTCTCAGAGTGGCAGCATCATTCTGGGATTTTAGGTAGAGGTCCTTCCTTTTGTACCCTTAGAAGTTCATTGATTCATGACATTTATTTTTATGCAAATTAGGTAGTGGTCTTTCATCTTAACTTTTTAACTGCAGGGGGCACAGACTGAACCAGGGACTTTCTGTGTGCCAAGCAGATATTCTACCACTGAGCCATTGTCCATTTCCTGACATCTTCCCAGGGGGGCGGTGCCATACTTATATTTTCCCACAGCAATGCACATCCAGAGGTGAGGTGCTGATTTTTCCTTTTCTCAGTCAACTGTTTACATTGTAGCCAGTTCATTTGAAGCCATCAAATATAATGGTCCTGAGCAGGGGTCATTTTGTAGAAAAATAGGTGGTGGAGTTCATCCAGGGATTGTTATGCAGCTGCATCTACTATCCAATGGACAAGGAGGAGGAACTCTCAGAAAGGTGCAGGAGCTGTACTCCTTTGAGCTCCCACTGAATCTGAGGCCTGGTCCTGTAAAACTTAATGGGAGACTAGGGATGCCGAAGGAAATGGAAAGTGCCAGTCAACACTGAGAGCAATGTGACTGTTTGGAAAGGTGACTGCTTGTGTCAGATATAGTCAGTGCAGCCCTAATCAATAGCTAGGGTTGCCAATCTCCAGCTCAGATCTCCCTGAATTCCAACCATTCTCCAGATTACAGAAACCAGTTCTACTGGTGGAGAGTGGATTCTATGGCTTTCTATCCCACTGGGGTCTCTCCCCTCCCCAAATCCTACGTTCTCTAGGCTGCACCCCTCAGATCTCCAGGATTTTCCTCACTTGGAGTTGCCAACCCTAAAACAGCATAGTTTCCCTCAGAACTAAGACTTGACGAGCAAACCTATGTCCCCTATGCAAGCCCTAAACAAATGTAGATGATAATTAGTGAGTCTTAAGGGAAATGATTGTCACACCATCCAGACTGCTCAGTCAGAATGTGTACTTTACGACTGTCACAGACTTCTTGAACATCTTTATTATTCAGAACTCCCACACAATATTTAGAATCAAATATACACACTCCACCCTCTTGTTGGCAGAAGGTATCATAATAGGATGCTTAATTAATAGGATTTTCCTCCTGTTCTGATTTGAATTTATATTACCTATTTGTTATGAAGCAAACAAATGAGAGAGGGAGAGAGACAAAAAGGGAGACTAGAACTCAATGATTATTTATTTATTGAAAGCTTCTCCATCCAACTCTTAACTGCGCCTCAGGCCATTTACAGTAATCAATAAAACAATGTAATAAAACATCACTAAAACTCAGCCCAAACAAGAATGACACAAATTGGTTCTGGCCAAGAAAACACCACAAACCAGAGCCAACTGAATATTTTCTCCAGAAAGCTGTAGCTATCAAAATCAGATGCTGGAATAAAACTGCTTTCCACTGGTAACCAGGGCAGTTTTTGTAGCAGGAACTCATTTGCATATTAAGCCACACCTCTCTCATGTAACCAATTATCTTGGAGGATTGGCTACATCAGGGGAGGTGTAGCCTAATAGGCAAAGGAGTTCCTGCTTCAAAAAAAGCCCTGCTGGTAACCATGGTTGTGTAACCAGGGTCTCAAAGATGGAAGTCAGTTGTTGGTGTTCCCATCACTACAGGGGGAACAGTAAAGCAGATGGAAACCTACTGGTAGATTTCCATGGTACTACTGGAATACCTGCATGGCCCAGGGTAGTCCAATCTCATAAGATCACAGAAGCCAAGCTGAGTCAGCCCTGGTTAGTATTTGGATGGGAAATCACTAACGAAATCCAGCTTCATGATGTGGAGACAAGCAATGACAAACCACCTCTGAATGTCTGTTGCCTTGAAAACCCTACTGGGTTATTCTAAGTTGGCTGCAACTGGACGAAAGGAAACTCCATGGTAACTGGAGTGTCTTAGAGATGTGGGTTAGTGTGAAGAATAATAAAAACATTCTTTTTAAAAAAAATGCATCAACATGAGCTACAGTCACATGGACTGAAGAGTAAGAAGCCTGGTTTGAGGTCTGCCTGAGGTGTGATCCCAAAGTGGAATGACAGGGAAGAGGTTATGTAGAAGGCTGATCAATAAAGTCTGCACAGGGTATATTGAAAACTGAAAGCAAATACATAAACAAGACACTTGAACTTTTCTGGCACACTCAGCTGCACAACACACCACATTATTTCCGAGATGTTCCACCATGTTTCAACAGTTATGAGCTGAAGACCATAAAATGCATTCAAAAAGTGAGCTTCCACAGCTTTCTCAACTTCTTCAGAGATGTGATCAGTGTCCCCACTTTCTCTTGTACCCCTAGAATCCAGTAACAATGTGGGGCAGTGCAATTATGGCAAAGAAGACCTACTGAAGGAGGAAGATGCATACAAACCAGGAAACTGTCAACTGTATGTATTGGAAGAATGATGTGTGTCACCATCTTACATGTACTGGGCAAATGTGGATTTTCCATGCAGGCAGGACAGGGTCCAGGATTCAGTGGGTCCTGGACCCCTTCCCCTCATCTGCCCTTGTGTCCTTCACATCTTCCTGTCCTCCTGCCTATATTCTCCTCTCCCATTATCTAGTCTTTCTTCCAGCCACTTGCTTATTTTTCAATCCTCCCAGTGCTCCATCACCCTTCTTTGATGATGTTGATGTTGGAGTGAGAGGCTGAGCATGCCTAAACATTGGAAGGTGCTACATCACTCTAAGGGTATATAGGTGCTGTCTCCTTGAACAGGATGCCTTACTGTCTTAACCTCAGAGCTGCCCTCTGATCTCTCTCCTCTCCTCATGACCTTCCATGGAGACACATGTCGCTGCAGGTCTTTCCTGTAGATTCAGTGCCTTCATACTCCTACACACATGATGCCAGACAAGCTGGCCATTTGACATAGGGAAAGTGCTCTTTAGATTAGGCTTCTTTCTCTCCTTTTGACAGCAACCTGGATGTGAACTGGATCTACTTGAATAAATGTTAAGTTTACCTTTTTTGCTATGTACTTCTTGGGAGATTGGGAGGTTTATTTACTGCACTCAGTATCACGTTTCTATGACTGGGCAAACTCTGCTATATCAACCAGATATCCCTAGTTGGGCAATGTGTGCAGTGGGGAATGTGGGTGTTGGGAAGGCTCACAAGGAGATGGGCAGGTGGAGGGCAGTGGCAGTGGACTCCATTAGAAGACTGAGACCTTGGCAGCTGCCCCAGGGTATGCTGATGCATGCAGATACAGCTCCCATTCACACAAACCAAAACCTGGGTTTTCCAGATCCAGAAAAATCCAGATTTCCTCCTGAAAATGCAGACATTGCCCAATTCACCTGTGATGGCAACTGCACGGATCAAGTGCTATATTGTGAACTTGTTTTTCTTACAATCTGGAGAGCTGGGTTTGATTTCCCACTCCTCCTCCCCATGAAGACTGCTGGGTGACCTTGGGCCAGCTACACTTCTCTCAGAACTAGGGATGGGCACAAACTGAGCCACAGAGCAAAAATCAGGATGAATTTTGCTATGTTTATGGTTCACAAACCAAAGTTCATGACAGGTCTATCATCATGAACTTCCATGAACTTTTTTTTTTTTTTTAAGATATCAAACAGTTTACAAGCTACAAACCAAACTACCAACTAAACAACTAAACAAACTATACAACTATACAAACTGGACAGACTACATACATCTTGCTACATACACTCCATCATTCATACCATGGGAGGTGAAGAGAATTAAAAAGCATAGAAAAACCATAGTTACTCCAAACCAAAACCTTTACTTTTAGCCCATTTATAAATGGGGTCCCATTCCTTCTGACATTTTTGCCAGTTGCCATTTCGTACCCTTGTGGACAATAAGTCAGATTCTGCGGCATCCAGTAGCTTACTAATAAATTCATCTCTCTTGGGAATTATATCTGTCTTCCAATACTTAGCATATAAAATTCTGGCAGTAGTAACTATATATAGTAGCAATTTCAACTTTGTCTCGGGAATATTTTGTCTGCAAATATTTAAGAGGTACAATTCCGGCACATGGTTAATTTGAACTTTAAGAATCTTTTGTATCCAAATATTCACTTGCGTCCAATATTTTTTAGCTACTTTACATTGCCACCATATATGAAACAGGGATCCTTTAATTTCTTGACACTTCCAGCATTTGTTGGAATATGTAGGATAAATTTTAGCCAACCTGTCGGGTGTAAGGTACCATCTATACGCCATTTTATATAAGTTCTCTCTAAGATCTGCAGGTTTCATTAATTTTAAGTTCCGTTTCCATAGTTTCTACCATTCTTCCAATTCAATATTATAGCCAAAGTCCTTTAGCCATCGTATCCATGCTTCTATAACTACTTCTTCCTGCATCTTATTTTGTAGCAGCCATTCATATGTTTTGGAAATTACCTTCTGTTTGGAGTCTAAAATAAGGTCTAGTTCGATTGGGGTTTTAACAAAGCCTTTTTCCTTGTCTTTTCGAAATCTTGATTTAAGTTGACATTGAAGCCACCAACTTAGCTTAGAAAGCTCTTCCTCATCCAATTCATTTTGTTCATTTAATAAATAGGCATAATCTTGTATATTGTCCCAGTCATATAAATTCGGATGAATCAAGGCTTCTATCAGGGACAACCACTTGGGCGTATAAGTATATAATACTTTTATATCAGACCATATTTTATACAAAGATCTTCTTATTTCATGTCTAAAAAAGCGACCAGTTTTCGGAGGGATATGGTACCACAGATAATTATGCCAGCCTTCTCCCAGGCCAGCACCCTCGATAATCAGTAATCTTTTGTTATCTAATTTGCACCAAGTTCTCAACCATGCAATACAAGAGGCTTTATAGTATAAGTGCCAATCTGGAAGAGCTAATCCACCTCTAAGTTTGGTATCTTGTAGCACTTTCAATTTTATTCTAGCCTTCTTACCTTGCCAAATAAATGACATAACCATAGAGTTGAGTTGCTGAAAGAAGGCTTTGGGTAAAGTAATTGGTATTGTTTGAAACAAGAATAAAATTCTCGGGAGGATATTCATTTTGATTGTGGCAATTCTACCTAGGAGCGAAATTTGAATATTTTTCCAATTAGTTAAGTCCTTGCGGATTTCTTTCAATATCCTCTCATAATTATCTCTGTATAGAGTCTTTAAATCGTTTGTGATATGGATTCCCAAATACTTTATCTTTTTTTCCTGCTTGAATCCTGAAAGTTGTTCTAACGTTTCAATTTGCACTTTCTCCATATTTTTTGTTAACATTTTGGTCTTAGAAACATTCAATTTAAATCCAGATACCTCTCCAAATTCTCTTAATTTTGCTTCAACAGAGCTATCGAAGAGATGGGCTGTTCCAAAATAAATACCAAATCATCCGCAAACGCCAATGTCTTCAGTTCTATATCTTTGATTCTGGTCCCTTGGATTTGGACATCTTCTCTTATTTTTTTGATCAATGGTTCCAACGTCAAAATAAAAAGTAGAGGGGATAGCGGACATCCCTGTCTAGTACCTTGCTCTATCTCTATTGGGTCAGACAGTATCCCATTAAAGCTCACCTTTGCTATTTGCCTTGAGTAAACCGCTTCAACCATTCTAAAGTATCTTTCACCACATCCGATCGCGGCCAACGTCCTCTTTATAAAGTTCCAATTAACGTTGTCAAAGGCCTTTTCAGCATCCACTAAAATGGCAGCAAATTCTTTATCTGGGTGGTCTCTGTAATATTCGATTACATTCAGAAGTAGCCTCACATTCTGATTCATTAGACGTCCTGGAACAAAGCCAGTTTGATCTTCATGAATCAAACTAGCAATGACTTTCTTCAGTCTATTTGCTAATATAGCAGCATAAATCTTATAATCACTGTTCAAGAGTGAAATTGGTCTATAATTTTTAATCTCTGATGAGTCGGTACCTTCTTTATGAATGAGGGTGATTAAGGCTTCTTTCCAGGACTCCGGAGTCACCCCCGTATTACAACTATTTTCGATGACCCTCTTAAAGGGTAACAGCAATAGGTCCTCAAAGGCTCTAAAAAATTCTATCGGCAGTCCATCCGGCCCAGGAGTTTTGTTGCTTTTTTGACTTTTGATTGCCTCAACGATTTCTTGCATTGAAATAGGCTCCTCTAAAGTCGCCTGTTGTTCTTTTGTTAATTGTTTCACCTCAACCTCCCTTATATATTCCTCTTGTTTTATCTGTTCAATCTTTTGCTGCTTGTAGAGGTTGCGATAAAAATTTTGAATAATGTCTTTCATTTGAACGTTTTGATACACCTCGTCCTTAGTATCAGTTTTCAACCTTTTAATGATCTTCTTCTCCTTTTCCTTCCTCAGCCTGTATGCCAGCCATCTACTCACTTTATTGGCATTTTCAAAGTAATTTTGTCTTGTCCACTTCAATTTTCTTTCAATTTCTTCTGCCAATAATGTATTTGTTTGATGTTGGATGAAAATGATTCTATCCTTCACTTCCTTGGGGTTCCCAAATTTTTTTTGTTGTTCAAATTGTTTCAGTTTTGTTATAAGTTCGGTATATACTTTCCTTTGTTCTCTTTTCCTCTTCGCTGAGTATCTGATAGCAAGTCCCCTAAAGAAAGCCTTAAATGCATCCCAAATAATTGTAATCTTCGTATCCTTTTCCTGGTTAAGACGGAAAAATTCCTGAATCTCTTTTTTAGCTAAAAAACAGCTAAAAAAAAACTTCCATGAACTTTTTTAGCTAAAAAACAGCTAAAAAATAACTTCCATGAACTTTTACGGAAGTTCATGGGGTTCATACAGGTTCATGACCAAAGCAGAAAACCCCTGCTTTCTGCTCCAACAAAAAGCCACAAAAACAGTTGAACAGCTGGGAGCATTCCCTGCCACTCAGCTGTTTCAGGCTTTCTTGTGCAGTCCCTACCTGGGGTTAGGGCTAGGTGCCACTTTGACCAGGGAAGCCCCCATCTGTTGCTCAGCAACCCAGGAGAGCCTGGGTGCTCACCCACCCTCCCCCATCACTTGAGGATGGCCCCAACACCCAGACCTCCCAGCGAGAACTCATCCATTAGGCTGGTGTAGGAGAAGATGTCTGTGGTGCAGACAGGGCAGATGGCTAAGGAGGCTGGTGGCAAGATGGAGGATACAACCATAGTTAGCTGTGCAGCAGCAGCAAGGATGCGGTCACAGGCCATGGTGGCAGCACAGATGCCAGGCCCACTCCAGGTGCCCAGAGTGGGAGAGGATGCACTGTCAGAAAAAGAGGCCACTCCAGCCCAGGGGACCACATAGGTTGGATGTCCCTCATGGCCGCCCACTTCCTGCTGGGCTTGGCTTTTCTGCTGCTGCTGGAGGATGTCCAACCAACCCACTAGGTCTCTGAGCTGGAGTGGCCTACTTCCTTGCTAAAACCACCTCTCCTGCCCCCCACCTTGGGCTCCTGGAGTTTGATCATGAGCCAACTAACCAAACCAGAAAAAATGTGTGTTCATTCCTATCCAGAACTCTCTCAGCCCTACCTACCTCACAAGGTGACTGTTTTGGTGTAAAGATAGGAAGGCGATTGTACACCGCTTTGAGGCTCCTTAATGTAGAGAAAAGCAGGGTATCAAAGACGACTCTTCTTCTGCTTCTGTTTCTTCTAGTTTGGCCCTGAGGAAGTTCAAAAGGGATATGTTCAACAGCCAAAGGTTCTCTCTGTGACATTCTCAACACACTTAGGAAATGCCTAGTTTCTTTATCCTTCTCAAAGCCTCCTATGTTCAGGGCCGGATTAAACCCTGTGGAGGCCCCTAGGCAGCCAAAATCTTGGGGGGCCCCTCACAAATTATCTCAGAGTTGGAGCACCTGCCCCACTGCCGGTGGCCCCTGCTGTAGCCTGCAGGGACCTTCTCAAAATCCCCTTCAACAAAACTGTGGGGGAGAGGCAGAGAGAGGGATACTTAGTGACGACACCAGCAGCAGCCACACCAGGCAAGTCAGGCAAAGAGTGGCTCAGTTGTTGGCTGTGTGGGCAAGATGGGAGGGCTGCAAGCAGGGGGGAGGGAAAGCTGACCTCGGTCCCCTAAAATGCATAGGGGCCCGTAGGCTAGTGCCTACTTGGCTTAATTGTTAATCCAGCCCTGCCTATGTCCCTGGAAAATGATAGGGCTGGAATGGTAGCCTGGAATGATCCAATCTATCTTCAAGTGGCCACCCTCTTCCAAAAACCACACTGCCTGCTTTGCACAAAACAAACCCATTCCATGAAGATGGATAGGAAACACAAACAAATTAACTCTGACTAATCAGATGGCAGCCCCATGCCAGATCACACAGCATGTTAATAGCCTTTCCAGGGTTATTTGATTTGTGCTCTCAAATAACAGGGTTTTGTCCAGTGCTCCTGCTCTGCCCTTGAATCTGTGCGAAGCATTGGCTAGATAGCCGCATCTGGTGTCATACAAAAGTTATGGGCATGAGCCGAGTGTTGACAAGTCCTTTGCTCAAATATCAGCTGAGACCACAGGCTGAAGCAAGAGCAGAATTAACCACAGCAACTGCAAACTTAAACTTCTGAGATTAAAAAAAAAATGAAATGAAACCATGATAGATCTGCAAATCAGTGGATGATTTGCATAGAAAAGTTTTCCAGTTCAGTCCTGTGCTTTCCAGGGAAAGGGGCGTGGCAGGCCATTTCTATCATCTGAGGAGATCTACACAGTCTCCTATGATTTTGGAGGGTTTTACTAATATACCTTCCCCTCAGTTCTCAGGTGTTCTAAAAGCAGCAAGTCTCTAGGCATTGGTTTCCCTACTGTGTGGTAAGTTTTGTGGTACCCACATAGAATATGGAGGTCACTGAGGCAGGAATTGCATATTAACCATGAAGAAGATTTACTTCATGCAGGATTCCACCCACACTGGCCTGCTGTCTTCCAACAGTCAGATTAAATGGCCCAAGAACTGCTCATTGCCAGAGACAGGCCTTACGATTGGGTACTCTATTCTCTGTCAGAAGCAGAGGCAAACCACTCTGCCACATTACCAAGCAGAGCTACCCTTTGCTCTGTCTGTCCTTTTCCTGAGCTCTCACTGCTGAGGCAGAACTGAACTCAGCTCCTTCTGTATTTCCCTCCAACATTTGACCCTCCTTTTCAAGGTGACTGGATGCTGGAACAGCACTCCCATAGGCTCAAGCTTGTGACTGTTTCCCCTTCAGGGGCGGGACAGCCTTCTGTCCATCACAGGGGCTCAGGGAGCAGGAAAGGCCTTTCTCTGCCTAGGGCCATTGTCAGTCAAAGTAATCAATACTGAGCTAGGGAAAACCAATTGGAGCTGACAATATTGAGATAGATGAACCACTGCTCTTCCGCAATATAAGGCAGCTTTTTATGCTCATCCCCAATGGTATCTGTGCTGTCAGCATTTTGTTCTTATGTACATTGTCTTTTTTTTTTAAAAAAATTAGTGGAGAGGGCATTTATAAATACAATAAACAAATCAAAATGCACACATATCATTGTTAACTGATTATAGAAGTGCCTAATGTATACTGGATAATGTACCAAAAATACACAGGTCCCTGTTCTCAGCTTCACAAGCCTAATCAAAGAATAAGAGAACAAGAGAAGGATTTTATGAAAGTTTGAAACTTTTTCACTTGCTGGCTGAGACTAAAAGGGATTGAAGAGAATTAGGGTAAAATGTATGCAATAATTAACCTAACAAGGAGAAAGGAATCAAAATAGAACACCTTCAAAGAGGAAACGTAAAGGGAAAGATGAGGGTTTTTTTAAAAAAAAAAATCTTAAAAACAAAGAAGAGGTCTGACCAATATCAAAAGGAAGCAATTTCTACCTATCTCAGTACTGAATACAACAGGTGAATGTCGTATGTCTTATAAAGAATCAGGCTACTGCAGTACAGTCCTAAGACTACTGAGAGCCATTTTGGTGTAGTGGTTAAGTGCACTGACTCTTACCTGGGATAACCAGGTTTGATTCCCCACGCCTCCACTTGCAGCTGCTGGAATGGCCTTGGGTCAGCCATAGCTCTTGCAGGAGTTGTCCTTGAAAGGGCAGCTTATGGGAGAGTTCTCTCAGCCCCACCTATCTCACAGGGTGTGGGGGAGGAAGGTATAGGAGATTTTAAGCTGCTCTGAGATTCAGAGAAAAGGGTGGGGTATAAGTCCAATAAAATCACCTTCTTCCTCCTCCTCCTCCTCTTCTTCCTGGATAAGGCGACTTTCCTGGCCCCAAAGAGTAGAATTCTGAATAGCTCTAATTTCTGATCAGTCTATCAAGGTCAGTATTGTCAGTATCTTCTACTCTGACTGGCAGAATCTCTCCACAGTCTCAGATAAATATTTTTTTCCTCACACACCTTGTAACTGGACATGTCAGGGATTGAACCTGGAATCTTCTGCAGGCAAAATAATGACTTTGCCACTGCGTGACAACCCATACCTGTAAGCTATATACTTTTAAAACATCTCTTTCTCTGTATTCTGGCAGATAAAGTAGAACATCCACCCTTAGACTACTACAGAAGAAAATTATTTTCCACAAAAGTTCATGTTATCACTTGGGGAAAGAAGAAGAAGGAGGAAGTTTTATTGAATCCTTTCTTAAAGGGATTGATATCAACAGCAGTGTTTATGTTTTGGTGGTGAGGAAGAGGAGGAGAGAATGAATCCAGATCAGGGTTGCCAGGTCCTTCCCTGGCCACCAGTGGGGGATGGGGACATTGGGTCACTAGATCCGGGTCGGGAAACTCCCAGAGATTTGGTGATGGAGCTCAGGGAGGGCAGGGACTTCATTGTGGTAGTGTCCTAGAGTCCACCCTCCAAAACATCCATTTTCTCCAGGAGAACTGATCTCTGGAGCCTGGAGATGAGCTGTCTCATCAGGAGGCTAGCATGCTTAATCCCAATTAGCAATGGGATTCAAAGCCTGAGAGACAGAGAAAGAGAGAGGTCGGCCCAGCTAGACGATAAACCATCTGTGAGCCCACCATGAGGACCTGTCACCATTTTGGAGATGTGGAGTTCCTAGTGGGAGCTCTTTTAACACTGTTGCAGGGACCCAAGGAAGAAGAGAGAACAGAAGGGGCCTGTAAAACTCTCTGTCATCCCGATATTCAGTATGGGGTGCATCGGTTAGCCTTGCGTAAATTTCCCCTTCTTACTCCCTGTGAAGAGGTCCTATGGACCACCATCCCAACACTGTCATCTTTGTGTATTTCTCATTCCTGGCTGCTGCCTGCAGAGTGAGGAAAGACAATAGCTTGCCAGCTTGAGCCAGCTGAGCGTTTTGCCTGTAAGAATTGAGTATAATGAGACACATGGTCCAGCTTAAGTTTTTGTATGGCGCTTGTATCCTTAAGGACGTTATAGAACTAACAATTTAGTCCCATGCCTGAAGAAAAGTGGCATTGAAACAGGAAATGAAACACTGTCTGTCCTGTTGCACATATATATTTTCATGGGATTAATGAAAATGCAGAATCACGACATGAATTGGAAAGTTTGATACCTTCAGGAAGACTATGGACTTTATGGGAGTATTGTGAATGGAATTGGACTGAGTATTCTTTATGTGAATAGTAATTCTATAGTTCGCCTGTTCTTGATATAATAAATATAGTATACGTTTTAGTGATTTTGGTCACAATTACCTTCAGGCTAGTAGTGTTAGTTTCCTGTATGACCTCTCCCATTGTATATTAATTCCCAGGGGGGGGAGGATCCCCCGGTTTGGAGGCCCTCTCCTCACTTCAGGGTCATCAGAAAGTGGGGAGGGGGATGTCTGCTGGGCACTCCATTATTCCCTATGGAGACCAATTCCCATAGGGTATAATGGATAATTGATCCACGAGTATATGGGGCTCTGGGGGCCTGTTTTTTGAGTTAGAGGTAACGAATTTGCAGCATTGCATCCATTGCCTCTCCTCAAAACACCTTCCAAGTTTCAAAAAGATTGGAACAATCCTATAAGCCCCCAAAGAAGGCGCCCCTATCCTTAATGATTTCCAATGGAGGGAAGGCCTATAAAAGGTGTGCGGTCCTTTTAAATGTGATGGCCAGAACTCCCTTGGGAGTTCAATTATGCTTGTCACAACCTTGCTCCTGGCTCCACCCCCAATGTCTCCTGGCTCCACCCCCCAAAGTCCTCAGATATTTTTTGAACTATACCTGGCAACTCTAATTCTATGTTATCAAGCCTCTGGGGTAATAGAAGGCATCTTGGCTCATGGCTGCCATTTTTGATGGCAGCCTCGCATGGCAGGGGATTAGCGCATTCTAAGCCCCCTTGCCATGCTTACCACTTGTTCACACCTTCCAGGGCTTATATTCAGAACAGCCTCTGGATTTCAGCTCTCATAGGTTCTGTCATAAACAGAAATGCTGATGAAAGCTCTCATGCATCCTGACTGTCAACGACCTTGTCTATTCTTTCAGAAGTCTTCCCTCCCCCTTCCCGTGCCTCCAAAAGTGAGCTTCTGCTGCTGAAACGGTACGGCTCAGATTAATCTGAAATTAGTCTTTAGCTCAAAGTTAGCAGCAGGATTTAGAAATGCAAAAGACAACAAATCCTTATCTTTATGCATTAATTTTGTTGGTGGCAGAGAACTGTTCCTTCCTCTAGGGAAGTGGCTCATACGAGCTTATTGCAATAAATAAAATAAGAAAGGGTTTTAGGGAATGTCCTTGTTTGATTAATTTTGCTGCAAGGAACTTCTCAAGGGGTGGGGGAGTATCTCACATTTATTTTTAGCTTTATCCTTCAGACTGTTTCCCCCCATAGTGACTCACCTCTTGGAAAGTGTGGCATTAGAGACAAACATTTGCTGCTTTGGAACCAGAAACGGTGAGGTTTCTTTTCAGATTGCACTGAGATGTAACGCCTCTAGGCATGGTGGAAAGCACTGTCAAGTTGCAACTGACTTATGGCTACCTCCCACCCCCCAGGCTTTTCAAAGCAAGAGACCTTCAGAAGTGGTTTGCTATTGCCTACTTCTGCATAGCAACCCTAGACTTCCTTGGTGATCTCCCATCCAAATACTGACCAGGGCCAACGCTGCTTAGCTTCCAAGATCTGACAAGATTGGGCTAACCTGGGCCATCCAGGCCAGGGCACTTCTAGACATTAATCTGTAATCAAGCCCACTCACTTGCCAAGTTTGCATCTAAAGCTCCTGAAAGACCTCACAGGATCCACTAGGAGGTTGCTGAGTGCTACAGGAGAGTGAGACAAGAAGAAGAAGAAGAAGAAGAAGAAAGAAGAAAGAAGAAAGAAGAAAGAAGAAAGAAGAAAGAAGAAAGAAGAAGAAAGAAGAAGAAGAAGAAGAAGAAGAAGAAGAAGAAGAAGAAGAAGAAGAAGAAGAAGAAGAAGAAGAAGAAGAAGAAGAAGAAGAGGAGGAGGGGTGCGGCCTGGGTGGAGCTCTCTGAACTGGTTTTGTAATATAAGAGCTCAATCTGGCCTTAGTAACCATTGTAGAAAGTTAGTGCTTGCAGAATGCCTGTGCAGCAGTCCAACCACTGAATTGATTAACAGAGGAACAAAGTTTTCTTTAGGGGTTAGCAAACTGGATAGTGAAAGAGAACAGATAAAGCTAGCTGACTTACAAGTTGACGAAGATTTCTAGATGGTACTAGAAAAAGAGGCTAAGAGTAGTGTTCTGCAGAAAAACAAGTAAAAAACCTCCCCTTTTAGCAAGACGGTATTCCTCCTATGGTCCTATCTAGCTAGACCATGCTGTCCCCTGCAAGATCTTCTTTCTTCTTCTCTATGTACACAAGACATTGTCATATTCCAACAGGAAGCAGCATCAGAGGCATCTGGTGTCGGGAAGGTTGTCTCCTGTCATTCCTGACTCAGCAGACAGAAGCCCATGTTGCTGGATATCACTGTATTTTTGGGGGCCTACTTTTGGATGGGCTTGACTGACCCGTGAGCACCCAGTTAGGGTTGTCAGCTTATATATTACCATTTGGGGGGGGGGGGCAGGAGGTAGGTTTGCTAAATCCAGGTTGGGAAACTCCCGAAGATTTGGAGGTGGAGTTCAGGGAGGACAGGGAGGAGGAGATTGGGTTTATACCCTGCCCTTCACCCCGTGGTGCAGAGTGTTAAAGCTGCAGTACTGCAGTCCTAAGCTCTGCTCATGACCTGAGTTCGATCCCTGGTGGAAGCTGGGTTTTCAGGTAGCTAGCTTGAGGTTGACTCAGCCTTCCATCTTTCCGAGGTTGGTAAAATTAGTACCCAGCTTGCTGGGGGAGAAGTGGGGAAGGCAATGGCAAACCACCCCATAAAAAGTCTGCTGTGAAAACATTGTGAAAGCAACATCATCCCAGAGTCAGAAATGACTGGTGCTTGCACAGGGGACCTTTCCTTTCCTTCACTCAGAGTCTCAGAGAGGCTTACCGTCTCCTTTCTCTTTCTCTCACCACAACAGACATCCTATGAGGTAGGTGGGGCTGAGAGAGCTCTTTTGAGAACTGCTCTTGACAGAACACCTCTGCTGAGAACTTGTGGCTGACTCAAGGTCACACCAGCAGCTGCATGTGAAGGAGTGGGGAATCAAACCCAGTTATCCAGGTTAGAGTGCTTGCACTTAACCACTACACCAAACTGGCCCCCATGCAGTTCACTCTCTAAAGCATCCATTTTCTCCAGGGAAACTGATCTCTGTGGTCTGGAGATGTTGTAATGGGAATATATTTTTCATCCCATCTGGAGGTTGGCATCCCAGCACTCAACCAAGACAAAACAAGGGTTTTCATTCAAGGTTGTCTCTCCCTTCATTATCTTGTAAATGTGGGGTCAACAACTAAAGATCCTTGAGTCTAATTCATCTCCTTGGGGGTTCTTTTTTGGTCCCTGCTCTTTACCAGCCTAGAGGCAAAGAAAGTGAGGAGAACATGGCATCTGGAGCACTTGATCTTGCTCGCAAGCCTATGCAAGAGATGAGGGTGAAGACGGCTGCCTCTTTCCTGTGGAATGGCCCTCCCACAAAACTAGTTGCCTACAAGCAGTCTACACACGCACCCAAGGTCAAGTGGAAATCAGACATCAGTCGAAGAGGCCTCTTGCATTTTGTCTGCTGCATTAACTGTAACATAGAGGCCCTTGGTGAATAAAACACATGGAAAGTGACAGCAATCTGACAAAAAATGTTTTTTTTAAAAAAAGAGGCAGGATAAAGCACAGACCCATTTATCGTCAGAATTCAAGAGTCTTTTTGCCAGTGCTTGAATTACATTATTTAGTATCAATTATGGTTCCATGGAAGCCTCAGAGAGGTGGAGAGGCAAAGTGTTTTTATCTCATTAGCATGTCTTTCCTGTTAACCATTTGCTATATTAGCTCGCTTTGATCCTGCCTTTGATTCCATTGCATGACACGAGGCCACGCAAGCCGCTATTATGGCCATTAATACTATGACAGCCCTTTCTCTTTGACAAGCCAATTTGTTACCATCATATCATCTTTGCTGATTGGACCCAGGGGGCTGACACCCTTCTGCCCGCCCAACTTGGGGGAGGGGGGAAGGACAGTGGCTGATTGGAGTTAGCTTGAGATTGAAGAGACTTCATGTCTGTGGCTGAATAAATGTCACCCCTTGAATGCATAACTGCGAGAGGGAGAAATGGGACGCTTGGATTGTAGGGGCGAAAAACATTTTTTCCTTGTAATAGTGTCACTATCCAAATGCAAAGAACCAAAGGAGGGGGGTGTTTACTGCTGTAGATATCAGTCAATCTATACATTCTTCATGTTGCAAGTGGTTGGAGAACTCCAGAAGTCTTCCATTGCCTCATGCAGGGCTTTTTTCTTTCTTTCTGGGAAAAAGAGGTCCCAGGACTCTCAAGAGGGAAATGATGGAGAAACACACAGGAATCTTTGAAACAATGTTACTTATTTATGTGCTGCCATATCTAGGTGCTGCCAAACGCCTAGAAGCTGGGTATATTTATATTATGATCATTGCACTTTTGTGAGACATCAACCTAGGCCATTAGCACATCTGGATACTATGAGAAACTATGAAGAACTATGGGACGCTGTCCATCTATCTGCTTTTCTTATACATTACATATCAGCAGATATAGCAGCAATCAGTTAATCATATATATTATGGTTTTAATAATTGCTTAATGTTTTATACTAATATTGTTTTATAATAGATTATCGTATTTTATGATGTTAATATGCTGTTAGCCACCCTGAGCCTGTTTGCAGGGAGGGCGGGATAGATAGATAGATAGATAGATAGATAGATAGATAGATAGATAGATAGATAGATAGATAGATAGATAGTTTATTTAAATTTGTATTCTGCCCTTTCCTGTGAGCAGGCTCAGGGCAGATAACAACTACAAGCATGCACTACAAGCAGTCTACACACACACCCAAGGTCAAGTGGAAATCAGACATCAGTTGAAGAGGCCTCTTGCATTTTGTCTGCTCCACTTCCTGCACTACAGAGTTACTTCTACTTTAAAGCAGTTTCCACACTTCAGATATGTCACAAACTCCCTCAGTTCTTTTTCAAGTCTTGCTTTTGGTGCCTAATGCTGAATGTTGACCTTAAAGAAACTGTGTTTTAACATACTTTGTTGGATTAAAGATTGTAATGGTCCCCTTGTGCCCTTCATGAGCGTTTAGACATTGGGGTGGGGGGGATTTTGTTTCCACAATGAGGTTCCAAAACTCTGTTCTGGTGCATTCCACCAGAAAAAAAGCCCTGCCCTACAGGGCTTTCTTTTGTAGCAGGAGCTCCTTTGCATATTAGTCCACACACCCCTGATGTAGCCAATCCTCCAAGAACTTACAGGGCTCTTAGTAAGCTCCAAGAGGACTGGCTACATCAGGGGTGTGTGGTGTAATATGCAAAGGAGTTCCTGCTGCAAAAAAAGCCCTGCTGATCTATATGCTGTACCATCCAACATCTCACCTGGCAAACTCAATGCCTATGACCTGTATCTACCAGACTACATTGCATTTGCAGACTGCTGTAGGAATCCACTGGAGAAAAGGCAGCATGGGATAGCCTGATCTTGTCAGATATCAGAAGCTAAGCAGGGTCAGGACTTGGAAGGGAGACCACCAAGGAAGGCAATGGCAGACCACCTCTGCTTCTCATTTGCCTTGGCAGCTCTTTCCTGGGGTCACTGATGGCACTTTACACACATAGGGATATACAACATTCCTCTATTTCCATAGATACTTGGGCCGACGTACTCTGGCATTACACACACGGAACATTTATCTACAAACTCAGGGATGAGATTTTCACACATGACTGTTGTTTTTCCCATGAGCATTATTATCTACAACAGTGCATCACAGATCTGGCAAAGAATATTATGGAGCAGCTACTGGTCTTAACTGTCAAAATTATGGACTCTGTGGGTCAGAAGCACAGTTGGACTGGTTTCTTAAATACCTAGATATGTTGAACAAAGAATGAAGGGCCCTTCGGTTGACATAGAGATGGAACTGAACAAAGGAGCTTCAGATTAGGAAAGCCTTGGGATACTTTAGAGATGGTCTGGTTCATATCAAGAGATATATCAACGTATATTGGTAGTAGAAAGTGCCATCAAGTCACAGCTGATTTATGGTGACCCCATAGGGTTTTCAAGGCAAGAGATGTTCAGAGGTAGTTTGCAATTATTTAGCTCCATGTTACAACCTTGGTATTACCTGGTGGTCTCCCTGCCAGATACTGTCCAGAGCTGACTGTGCTTGGTTTCCAAGAACTATTGAGACTGGGATAGACTGGGCTATTCCAGCAAGGGCCAGTGCATGTTAGGACCATGTAAATGGAATGACTGAGAATGTCCCATTAAAGGAGAAAGGGACAATACATTCAGAGATGTTGTATATTAGGTACTGGCAAACAGGTAATTTGTGAAATTTGTAATCCTCATCCCTGGTATTAATTGTGATTAAAAGTAGCAAGAGTGTGCTAACAAAGCATACACATAACTTCAGGGGAGATAGGAGTATAGATAATTTTTGTAGGGTGTTTGACATCTATAAGACAGTTAATTAGGCAAGAATGTGAGTCCAATTAAGCAGAACAGTTAGGAACTGATAGAGATGATTCAGAAAGCACATAAATAAGAGAGCCCTAAACTGGAACTGACTCTGTTATTTAAGCTCCTTGCCTGGTGTGCCTACTTAACGCTGCCAAAGAAATATATTGGACTTGGGTAAAAGCTGTTTTTATTCTGTGATTTTATATGTAGAATTAACAGTTGACATTGCGTTAGTCCATGTTAAAGGCATTATAGATGAAAGGATAAAAATCGAAGCAAAGCTCCTCTAATAGTATTTACTTGTGCATTATGATCCCAGTGTACCAGATGTGTTCATGGGTGTACCTCTTGCCAAGAGATAAATGATCCAATATCAGAAAGTTACCTAGAAACCCATGGTTTCTTTAGGCCAGGGGTGGCCAAACTTACTTAATATAAGAGCCTCGCGGAATAAACATCAGATGTTTGAGAGCCGGAAGGAAGGAAGGAAAATAGAGGGGGAAGGGGAAGGTGGAAATAATGCAACTTTAACTTTAATGCATTTTCAATCAGCCAGCTGACTGGTCTTGGAAAAGTGATTTAAAGACAGAAAGGCCTTTTCCAAGCCAGCCAACAGGGCAGTGGGGGCTTCAAGAGCCACACAATATGTGTGAAAGAGTCTCATGTGGCTCCCAAGCCAGTTTGGCCACACCTACTTTAGGGCAAACCTAGATCTGGAGGCAGCAGGATGATCCCTTTTGCAGAATGGCCATCCTGACCCATTAGCACCATCCCACTTTGGATCCTCCATGAGGTTTAACCAGGAGACATAACCAGAAGGTCCTTGTAGTGGACACGTTGTAAACTTCTACATGAACACGATCACCAGGCAAAATTACCTTGTGCAAACTTCCTCAGCTACACATAAACCATCTCCTGATCAAATCAACTTGACAGTTTTCGTCAAACTTCATCTCCGGCAGTTTTATGCATGCACAGTATCCACTTTTACTACAGGCCAGCTTGTTGCAGCTGGCAGCTGCTTTTGCCAGTTCTCCAAATTAAACTTCCTTGGTTGGTGAAGAAGAATCCATCAACCAGAGTCACAGTCAGGTCATTAAAGTGGTAAACACAGAACCCCTTGTTTTCATCACTTCTTTTTGTTAAGTAAGCTGGGTTCATGGTTAGTCAATGAAGGCTTATACTTATAGAAATGCCTAAGTAGTAAGCGTCATCTTAAAATCTCCCCCTCCCCCAGTTGCTTTGCTAGGTGCTTTATAAACATTGGAGAAGATGGCAGTAGTAGGAGATGGGTGGTTGGTGGTGGAGTGATAATCATGCAAAAATGAACAATCTGAACTTGATCAAATACAACCAGTAGAGCAAGATGTGAGATGAACCAGCAGCTGTTCTCAAGTATGTCTACTCAGCAGGCAGAGCAACTGTATAACACCTGGAAGACATATGACCTTGGTTAAAAGCTCAGAAAACATATTTCTTGGGTTGCAATAGGGTTGGAGTATGACCGCTTTCCTGTCTCTCTCTGTTGCAGTTAAGAATCTTCTTCAGATGATGAGACAGGAGACATCTATGAAAGCAGCTAGCAACATCTATTTATCTGCAAGGCTGGTAGGTATTAAGGTACAGTAGATATCAGGCTGTCTTGAATGAAATCAAAAGAATAGCAATGAAAAATAACATCCCAGGAGAGAGACAAAGAGCAACAGCAGCGAGTCTGGGAGGGAAATCTGAATGGAGGGATTCTATTAGCTGCTCATTGTTCTCTGGTTCTGAAAGCCAGTGGGGAGGCTTTAAAACCTGGTAGCATGAAAAAGGGTCCCAGTGTGAAACACTTATCTCCTCTGCTCCATGCAGCATCTGAAGGGGAAAAGTTACACCTTGCCCATTAAAGATGGTGTACCTAAGCAATGAGCTGCCTGTGCTGCTTAATGAAGGATTCGCTTTTAAAAAAAAGATTTTTAAAAGATTTTGAATTTGCAGAGCACTGATCTGTCTGAAGGTTTGGACTTGGGGTGATGAGCGATAGAGCAGTAATTGCTGCAAACTGTTGGGGAACCCAAGCATCTCATCTGAAATTAACAATAAATAAATAAATAGTAAAATAAAGAAGAGCACTTCATGGGGTTGCAAAGAAAAAAAGGGTTGACTTTTTTCATCACATGACATGGTGGGATATTTCACAGGAGCATTTCCAGGGCTTTTCTTTGGTAGCAGGAACTCCTTTGCCTATTAGGCCACACCCCCTTGATATAGTCAACCCTCATGGAGCTTACAGGGTTCTTCTTACAGAGCATACTGTAAGCTCTTGGGGGATTGGCTACATCAGGGGTGTGTGGCCTAATATGCAAAGGAGTTCCTGCTACCAAAAAAAAAGCCAGGAACATTTCTATCCCACTTGTCTAGCAACATTGACACCTAAGGTAGCTTACAGAGCCATATCAAGAGTATGAGACACAAAAAAACACTTTTAAAGTTGTGAGCTTCACATATTTGCAACCAGGGGTGGAATTTTAGCAGGAGCTCCTTTGCATATTAGGCCAGACACCCCTGATGTAGCCAACCCTACAAAAGCCTACAAGGCTCTTTTTTGTAAGCTCTTGGAGGATTGGCTACATCAGGGGGTGTGGCCTAATATGCAAAGGAGCTCCTGCTAGAATTCCACCCCTGTTTGCAACTACTACTGGAAGACAAGGAGAGAGACACATCACAAAAGCCTTCAGCTCAGCCTTCCGATGCTGCTGTTGCCAAGGCCATTGTAACTTCAAGGCTCCAGAAAGGCCAATAGAATATAACTACTTCTCCCGTAGTAATTTGTCCTCAACAATGGATATCACATGCCACAGCAAGAGGGCTTCTCTTCACCCAGGCCACAGTTCCAAGGGAATTTGAGTAGTGAAATCTAGTTTCAAAGATTCTTATTATGTATCTCTGCTGTATCTAGCAGAGTCCCCTTTTCCTCCAATCAAGTGACTCAACAACAGAGGTAGAAATGAGATGGATATGCAGATCTTTATAGTTTTCATATTAATGTGGGAAGGAAAACAATTCCTTCACCCTCTCCTTTGAAATAATTCAACATAGTCATAACATTTTATACCTTCCTCATAACAAAGGCCAATTTACAGATTGCCTACACCAATCGCTTCTGACATTTTGATTACGTTCATTGGTCAAATAAACATCCCATCCCCCAACTTAGAAATGAAAGATGAATTGATATCACCCAGGGTCTCTAATCAAGACCTCCAAGTCTCACTTTTCCACACCTCATATCTGCTGTTTTTCCTCCTTCCCTGTTGGTCTCCAGTGTAGCCCCCCTGGCCCAATGTGTAAGAGCAGAGCTTCTGCTCTGACCTTCTCTGAGAGATAGGCTCCCGGAGGCTCCCGGAGGTAGAAAAGATAGCTTACTTTCCACCGAAAGATGTTTACAGAACAAATGGTGATAACAAACCTTTGCTAAAGAAGATTATTTTATATCTAGTATGCTTAGCAAAGATTTCTAATGGAAGCCATTGTTCTTTGTTCCCCAGACCACTTCAGGCCTAGAATAGAGAGAAAAGGGCACTATTTACTTTAAGGCAAGTTATGCAAATATAATACTTTGAGTGTAATGGTAGTGATAATACTGTGAATATAATGTTAAGCCATGTTAGTGCAAATGAGTTCTATGACCAGGATTAGTGCAATTCTGTTTGGCACTCTGTCCACGCTCAAGTGCAAACCTGAATCTACGTCCTACATTCCCATGATCTGGACATGATGTTTCCATTAAACCCATTACTTTCTTAGCTGCCACATCATACTGCTGGCTCATGTTCTGTTTCTGATCAATGAAGACACCTAGATCCTTTTCAGATGTGCTGCTGCTGCTGCTGCTGCAAAACCAGGTCTTTCTCTATCTGATATTTGTACTTTTTTGGGGGGGGAGGGGGTAGGGAGTACCTAAATGTAAGACTTGACATTTATCCCACGTGAAATCCATTTGGTTGGTCTTGGCCCAGTGTTCCAGCCTGTCAAGATCATTTGGAATCCTGACTGTCTTCCTCGGTGTTAACTATGCCTCCCAGCTTCATGTCATCTGCAAATTTGATAAGCATCCCTGCCATGCCCTCATCCGTATCATTTATAAAAATGTTGAACAGCACAGGGCATAGCACAGAGACCTGCAGCACTCCACTGGAGACCTGCCTCCCGAGTGAAACAGCTGCGTTAATAAGCACCCATCGGATATGGTGGTTCCATCAACTATACATCCATTTACCAGTGGTATTAGTCAACCCATATTGAACCATCTTGTCCACAAGGATAGAATGGGAGAGTTTGCTAAACATTGCTGAAATCAAAGTTACACAATGTCTACAGCATTCCCATAGTCTACCAAAGTTGTTAATTTGTCGGAAAAGTAGATAGTCTTGCTCAGACTTATTGTTAATCAATGCATTCTATTTTATTTATTTTATTTTATCAAATTTATATCCTGCTCTCCCCTAACGGGCTCAGGTATTAGTAATCAGTGTATTATTTTCTAGGTGTTCACAGAGCAACAATTATCAGTTCTAGAATTTAATCAGATATCATTGTCAAGGTGACTTGTTTTTCCTTTTTTGAAGATTGGGACAACAATTCCTCATCTTTAGTCATGCTTCACCTTTCCTGTTCTCCACCAGTCATTAAAATATTAGGTCCCCCAAAAATTCACAAACTCATTCAGTATCCTAGGATGTCATTAATCATGTCCTAGAGTGAAGTTCATTTCAAATAGCTAGGCATTTTCTCACTATCTGACACTGTTGAATCAGTGTATGCTTTTTGTAGGACAAATAGTGGAACCTCTTGAGTGCCATCATGATGTAGTGGTTAAGTGTTGAACTAGACCTGGTAAACCTATGTTCAAATCCCCAGTTGTTCCATGAAAGCTCACTGGGTGACCAGAGGCCAGTCAGAAAGTGTCAGACTAACCTACCTCACAAGGTTGTTGTAGGATAAAATGGAGTGGAGGAGGATGCTGCTTTGGCTCCTCACTGGAGAGAAAAGTAGGATATAAAAAAGTAAATAAATAAATAGTCTTCCCGGGGGGGGGGGGCGGTGCACAATACCTGAAAAGAGGAACAGAGCTTCGGTCAGGTTATGCTAAGGATTATTAGGATTATTAGGAAAGGAAATAAAATGGCCAATTTTGTAAAATAACCAATATCATCATAGTTTATTACAGTCTCAGGACCAGAATACAGTGTAAACATAATCTGAAAAAGTAAAAACAGAAATAGTATACAAAAATAGAGATCTATATTTAAGAACTTTTAAAATGCAGTTCCTGCGGTCTAAGAATTAATGCACAAAACTCAGCAACTGAATGTGTAATCTCTGGATTCTTATCTGATAAGAACCAATGAAGTCTTGCTTTGTTTGTATTAATATAACCAGGTATCCTATTAAACAACCAATATTGTAACGCCCCTGTATAGATCTAAGGTGCGGCCTCATTTGGAATACTGTGTACAGTTCTGGTCAAAAAGGACATTGCAGAGCTTGAAAAAGTAAAGGAGAGGACAACCTATCAGGAAAGGCTGAAGAGTCTGGGACTTTTCAGATTAGACAATGAATAAGGGCGAGAAATAGAGGTTTATAAAATTACGCATTGGGTCGAGAGAGTTGACTCAGATACATTTTTCTTCCTCTCCTTAAATAATAGTACTCAAGGGCATCCAATGAAGCTGATAAGTGCTACACTGAAGACAAACAAAAGGAAATACTACTTTACACAGAGAGCGATTAAACTGTGGAATTACCGCTAGAGTGTGTAATGATGGCTGCAGAAATAAACAGCTTTAGAAGAGGATTAGTTGCTCATGGAAGAGAAATCTAATAGTGACTACTAGCCACAGTGGCTGAGGGGAACCATCAGAGGTAGTCAGCCTTTCAATCCTAGAACCAAGAGGGAGGCCTCAACCTCTCTGCCCTGTCGTCGGCCCTCTAGAGGAGCTGGTTGGCCACTGTGTGAGACAAGATGCTGGATTGGATGGACCACTCATCTGATCCAGCAGGGCTAATGAAGGCCTCAGCCTCTGTGCACTGATGTTGGCCCTCCAGAGGAGCTGGTTGGCCACTGTGTGAGACAAGATGCTGGACTGGTTGAACCACTCATCTGATCCAGCAGGGCTCTTCTTATGTGCTTATGAGCATTCAGCAGAAGACAGAACCCAAGCCACTTTCCTCACAGCAGCCAAAGCTTTAGAACTGTAGTCACCTAAACTGTTATGTGAACTATGGAAGCCACACAACATGTGTAAAAGTCATGCTTTGGCAGCTGATCCCCTTTCTGTATCCTCCCTGGGCTACTTGGTCAAAATTAGAAGGATGCTCTGTTCTGGCTTTAATGATCGTGTTGGATATAGCTTTTATGCACACAAGAGTTGATAATATGCATATATACTACAGAGTGCAAGGATTGTGTGTGCCTGGTTGCCCAAGAGATTGCTGGGGGTCCACTGGTGTATCTCAGCAGGTAAAATTTAGATAGGGAGAACTTGCATTCCACTGGGAGCTGTCCATGGTACTAAAGATTGAGTCTGTGTTTTTATAGAACTTGTAGTTCGGGCACAAGAACCCCATGGCGCAGAATGGTAAAACTGCAGTACTGCAGTCCTAAGCTCTGCTCACGACCTGGGTTCGATCCCAGCAGAAGCTGGGTTCAGGTAGCCGGCTCAAGGTTGACTCAGCCTCCCATCCTTCTGAGGTTGGTAAAATGAGTACCCAGCTTGCTTGGGTGAAAGTGTAGATGACTGGAGAAGGCAATGGCAAACCATCCCGTTAAAAAAAAGTCTGCCGTGAAAACATTGTGATGCGATGTCACCCCAAAGTTGGAAATGACTGGTGCTTGCACAGGGGACTATCTTTACCGTTAGTTTGGGCACAATCTCTGCTGTCTATTGCCTGACTACAATATGGTTCCTGCTATGCTGGTTTAGCACTAGGTGGGTCCATATCCTGGCTTGCACATGGTGTGTGGTTGTAGTGCTAGACTAGGATTTTGGTGACTCTGCTTCAAATCCCCACTCTCCCATGGAGCTTGCTGGAGAATTTGGGGTCTGCAACTTTTCAGTCAGCCTACCCTACCATACAGAGTTTTTTGTGAGGACAGAATAGAACATGGAATGATGCACACACTTGAGCTCTTTGGAGGGAGGGTGGGATTAAGCCCTTAAAATTAATCAGTAGAGTAGAAAGAGCTGGGATCTTATAATTTGGTCTCAGAAGACATTGCTGACCCCCTCATTAGATAGTTTGGTGGAGTGGTTAAGTGTGCAGCCTCTTACCTGGGAGAACCGGGTTGGATTCCTTACTCCTTCACTTGCAGCTGCTGGAATGACCTTGGGTTAGCCATAGCTCTCATAGGAGTTGTCCTTGAAAGGGCAGCTTCTGTGAGAACTCTCTCAGTCCCACCTACCTCACAAGGTGTCTGTTGTGAGGGAAGAAGATAAGGAAGATTGTAAGACACTCTGAGTCTGATTCAGAGAGAATGGTGGGGTATAAATCTGCAGTCTTCTTCTTCTTCTAGTGTGAGCCCCCTGCTCATTGTGTGCTGAGTACATAATCTCATAAAGCTCTGAAGGACCTAATCTATAGTAAATATAGGGGTGGGAATGCACAGGTTTTCTAAATATAAATTCTTCAGTTGCACTAGTCCAAATTATGCCTGGGGAAGTAGAAACCCATCCAGAACAAACCACCGGTGATATTTTACTTTCCCAAGTCTTAACTTTTAAGGCTCATTTTAACCTTACAGTGTAGAGGGATGTTTATACGGCTTCTGCCCGATAACAGAACGATTAGCATTCATTAAGCACAGCCATAAATCTTACTTTTCTGAAGCATCCCTAACAAAGTCTTCCAGCCATCTGAACAAATGCCATGCTTAATCTTCCTCCTCTCCTGACTTGTCCACAGCTAGTATTGTTGGCAAGTTGCTAGGCACACGAGATGAGGAACAAATGTTTGTCATTGTTTCAGGTGAACCTTGGAAGTTAAGGGGGGGGGAGCCCTTGACTTTGCTAAGAAAGCTCATTTATAAAGCTAATTGTTACTGGTAGATCAAAGAAATGCTGACCAAGAGAACTCTGCTAATTTAGGGATTTCTGACTAACAACTTCCATAGAACATATAAGAAATTCCATAAAACAAACAAACAAAAAAAATAAGCAGAATTCCTTTGCATAACTGATCACCAAATCTTTTATACCTCAAATGTAGTAGAAGTTGAAATCTTACAATCATTCCTATGTATTTGTACAAACATCCTGACTTGGGTAGCTCAGGCTAGCCTGTTCTCATCAGATCTTGGAAGCTAAGCAGGGATGGCCCTAGTCAGGGCTTTTTTTGTAGCAAGAACTCCTTTGCATATTAGGCCACATACCCCTAATGCAGCCAATCCTTCAAGAGTTTACAACAGGCCCTGTAAGAAGAGCCCTGTGAGCTCTTGGAGGATTGGCTACATCAGGGGAGTGCAGCCTAATATGCAAAGGAGTCCCCGCTACAACCCCCCCCCCCTCCCGCCCTATTCAATATTTGGATGGGAGACCACCAAGGAAGTCCAGGGTCACTATGAAGAA
This sequence comes from Heteronotia binoei, assembly GCF_032191835.1. Taxonomy (NCBI): domain Eukaryota; kingdom Metazoa; phylum Chordata; class Lepidosauria; order Squamata; family Gekkonidae; genus Heteronotia; species Heteronotia binoei. Next base: position 24,425,269 of record NC_083234.1, on the reverse strand, counting down.
GCCGGCAATGGCAAACCACCTCTGAATGGTTATTGCCTTGAAAACCCTGTAGGGACACCACAAGTGACTTGACTGCAAAAAAAAAAAAAGCAAGTACAATTGATGACTATTTCAAGTCACAGAAATTTGTGCCACATTGTACCTGTATGAGTCATGAAGGAAATAGTGGACTCATTTTATTTACAGTTCCAAACCAAAGAACTATGGGATTTGTAGTTCTGCGAAGAAGGAAGTCATATCCTTAATACTAGGCATGCTGTGCTTTTTAAGATGGACATCAACACCAGCTGAAATTTTCTTGCTCAGCTCTCTCAGTTAGATGTGATTGTTGATGTTTGCATTGAGGAACATTATACCTGTTTAGGAACCATTTACCTCACATGGCTACTGTGAAAAAGCACTGCAATCATTGACCTGATAAATACCAGTATTAGCTCAAGGTGACTATGAACTTTTCTGTGTTCTCATTAGTTACTATTTCTTGGGGGAGGGGGGTCTGATCTACATGTGTTTTGTCTCCTCTAGTGGTCAATTTGATATTACAACAGTTAATTCCCAGCATAAAACCCTGCATGGAGGTTACATGTGAAAAGTTTAAATCTGCAGGGAGATATGCTGGAAATAAACCCATATAATATCTAATCAGCCACTAGAGGGAGCAAAATGCATACAGAACAGAAACACCCTGTCCCCTCCCCATTGAAGAAACAGGAAAATGAGAATGTGGAAAATCTGTGAAGCTCTCAAAATAAAAACTGGGATCAAACCTATCTGTTCAGCCAGCTTTTATTCAATGTAATTCACAGATGAGTAAATCAATTTCCCAGATTTTCCCTCCTTTCTCCCTTCTTGTATGAAAACATCCTGTGCACATATTAGCATTGAAGGATGTTGGCAGCATCAATGATATTCTTACAGGGACATAGCACTTGGTGAATTTTTTAAAACTTGAAACTTTTGCCGACTGTATGCATTTAGTGAAGTGTTGAATCAATTCTTTGTCTCTTTTTCCCCATAAAGCTTCTATGTTCTTTAATTGACTATCTTGTAGGATATCATATTCGTTATACACAACAAATCTATAAGAATACTGATAATTTGAAAATGAAGCATTTTCATTCCCAGGGATCTAAGAGAGACAGCTGAGAACACATGTAAATGTCTCCTATATGAAATCAATGGGACTTAAAAATGCTTCAGTTTGGTTGTAATGCATCCATAGTCTGCACTACTGAAAATAACCAATTCAGCACAAAATTCAGTGTGGAATTTGCAATTAGAGATGGGCACAAAACAGCTCACAAACTAAAGCTCAGCATGAATTTTGGTTGGTTCGCGGTTCGTGAAGCAATGTTCATGGAAAGTCATCCAGCCTGAACATTCCATGAGCTTTGGTGCTGTTCATAGAGGTTCATGAATGGATACATTTCCAGAAAGACTGTCTCAGTTCAATTAAAATGTTTACAAAACTCCAAGGCAACAAGGTGACAAAATTATCCGGCCTTGGAGCCTTCCAAATCTTAACAGACTTAACATGGAATCAGAAAGCTATATATATATATATGCTCAGTTCAGCTCCACACCTCTTCATCTGTCAGCTGTTCACATTGCCGTTACACAGAGACGCAAGGAACTTGTTAAAAGCTGACTAGCAGAGCACATTCATTTATTGCTTCCTGATTGTGAACTCCTCATCCCTGCTGGAGTTTGGGTCCTAGGTGGACTTGGGGCTCTGAGCCACCCCATCTCTTCGCTTGTGCACAGCAGAGGGGCTTAGCCACTGGGTGCTTGGCTGAGTGCAGGCCCATATTTTATACCTCCCTATTTTGAATTTCTCTTCCTGCTGTGGGTTTGGGGGGGGGGGGTTGGTGGTCTCAGGGCTGTGAGCCACCCTGTCTTTCTGCCCACGCCAAACAATAGGACTTAGCTACTGCATGCCTTGGTTGATGAGGACTCACATTTTATACTCTCCTGATTGTGAATCTTGCTGGTGTTTGCATGTTAAGGGTGTTAAGGGTGCTGAGCCACCTTGTCTCTCTGCTCACATGGAGTGCCTTAGCGGAGGACCCATGTTTTGTACCCTCCTGATTGTGAACTCTCCACTGCTGGCTTTGGGGTGTTAGGTGGGCTCAGGACTCATCTTACACAAGAGAGGTCAGGCCAAGGACAGTCTTGCATGACCACTACTCCAAGGGATTGGTGTCAATGGTCTCAGGGGACTTGACAAGATTCTCCATGGTTCACAAACCACACATGCCACAAACCATGATTTGACACAAACAACATTGTGCGGGGTCATGCCCATCCCTATTTTGCAATAGCAAGAAATACGAACCTTGTCCAGTTTATGCATCTTCCCTGCCTGCTCACCTGGAGGAGCTACTTCCTAGACAACAGGAGCAGCCTGTTTACAAACCTGCTAAGCATAAAAAGAGAGGCAATCCATGGGGCTTTTAGTAATGATGGAGTTCATGCATATTTGCTCCATTGAAAGCTCCCTAAAATCTGATTTTAAAGGGCCAATAAAGAGGCACAAATGCTGTTCTTGCTTTCAGAAACACGTCCATTTTACTTGGTTTCTATCTATAATTTCCTATCTATTTATAAATATTCTTCTGGAGATGGATGGTATTTTTTAAAAGCCAAGTAATGGCACTTCTCTTTCTCTTTTTGGCAGGGTTTAGTGCATGCCTGTTCAATGCTGTAAAAGATAAAGAAAGCAAATGGGGGGAGGGGGGGATGCTGTTTTGTCTTCACCAAGGAGGCCCTTCATAATTATTTCATTATCTACGCATTATTTTTATCACCAACTTATAAGCCTTAGTTTTATTATCCGAAACCCTTTTGAGTGTACATAATAGGTATATTGGCAAGCAGCAAGAGAGGGAGGGAAAGCTTAACATCGCTTGCAGAATGAATTAAAAATAAATCCAGGTGAATTTAGCAACCTATATCATCTCCAGCTAGGCAGTCCTGCCTAGGTAATTAACCCCTCGAGCCCCAGTGACACTGGGAAAATAGGTTGGTCCAGAGGGTAGCTGTGTCGGTTTGCAATAGAACAGCTGGATTTGAGCCCAGGAGCACCTTAGAGAGCAACAGGATTTTCAGAGAATGAGCTTTTGAGAGTAAAGCTCCATTTGCTGGAGATCTAACAAAGGGAGCTTTGAATCTTCAAACCTTATACATTGAAAACCGTATTCGTTCCTAAGGTGTTGCTGGACTTGAATCTAGTTGGGAAAATAGGTTGCATCCAAGAAACTACCAAGGGGCAAGGAAGGAAGGAAGGAAGGAAGGAAGGAAGGAAGGAAGGAAGGAAGGAAGGAAGGAAGGAAGGAAGGAAGGAAGGAAGGAAGGAAGGAAGGAAGGAAGGAAGGAAGGAAGGAAGGAAGGAAGGGAGGGAGGGAGGGAGATTTATACTCTGCCCTTCACTCAAATAGAACATCTTATAATCTCCTTCCCTTCCTCTCTCCACAAGAGACACCTTGTAAGGTATGTGGGCCTGAGAGAGCTCTTCCAAGAACTGCTCTTGAGAGAACAGCTCTGAGAGAACTGTGACCCATCAGCTGCATGTGGATCAGTTGGGACTCAAATTCAGTTCTCCCAACTAGAGTCCACAGCTCTTAACCACTACATCAAACTGGCTCTCTCTCTGGCTGTCTCCTGGATTTTATGTGAGCTCCCCTTCCTCCAAGATTCCCTTTGGATCTCCAGAAAGATGATCCCTGAAGATCAGGATCTATATGGAGAAAAATCCAAAGAGGGTGGAGGACTGCAGTGAGGAATAAGAGTCAGGTGACATTGACCCTCTTCCTTCTTCAGCCACTGCACCACTAAAGGAAGAGGAAACAAGGAACAATTTAGAGAGGGTTTATGGCTCAGTGGCAGAGAATTTGCTTTGTATGCAGCAGGTCGCATGTTCGGTCCCGGGGATCTCCAGTTAAAAAGAACAGTCAGTAAAAGACCTCAGTCTGAAACCTTGGAGAGCTGCTGCCAGACAGCATAAAAAAGACTGACCTTGGTCCAGCTGCATAAGGCAGCTGCAGGTGTATTTCATCCCTTCAGCTCTCTGCGGCCTCTGACACATGTAGCCTTTTATCCCTGCAATTCCTGTGACTCCTGGCCATCTGGTGTAGTGGTTAAATGTGCAGACTCTTGTCTGGGAGAACCAGGTTTGATTCCCCACTCCTCCACTTGCAGCTGCTGGAATGACCTTGGGTCAGTCATAGCTCTTGCAGAGCTGTCCTTGAAAGGGCAGCTGATGTAAGAGCTCTCATCCCCACTTACCTCACAGGGTGTCTGTTGTGGGGGGGGGCGGGAGGTGAAGAAGATTGTGAGCCACTCTGAGACTCTGAAATCATCTTGTTAGAGTATCTACAGAAACTCCAGGGAAAATGGAAACATGGGGAGGGGAAACTGATGCATGTTGCACTGCCAGATGTTTGGATGCAACCCAATTTGTTTTGCTCTAGAGATGAATGCATACTACCTCCTCCTCCCCCAACTCCAGGTTTACATCAGGTGCCAGATCTTAACTTTCTGGTGTCTTTTGTTTCCACAAAATCTTGCTAATCACACTGGCAAAGGTCTTGCAAAGATCTCTGTTTTGTAAGGATTTTGTAAGGATTTTTTTTTTCATGTGGCTTGGAGAGAAGCTGTCTTGCAAAGTGTTTTGAACTGGTAAACTGGGATGCTGGAATATTCATCGTTCTTCAGTTTAACCCCAAAGCTATAGCTTTGTGCATTAATGAGGGAATAGTCATTTTTGTAAAGGTAATAGAAATGATTCAAAAAGTGTTAGGGAGGGATATGGTTATAAAATAGTAACAAAAAAAACCCTTTGCAGTGCTTTAAAGGCTCACACTTTTATCAGGGTCTAAGCTTTTGTGGGTCACATTTGACTTTGGTCCAGGATTCAAAGGGCCCTGCCAGCATGTCAAAAACTTTTTCTACACGCACTGGAGTTCTGTCGATTTTATATCCCACTGCAGCTTATTCTATTGCATACGAAGTATAGCTGTGAGGAGGTAGAAAAGGAAGAGTGAGATTTTCCAATAGCCTCTGGATTCGAGCCATTATTTTCAGTTCACACTAAATATCAAGCAGAGATCTTTCCATTGGTCCCTTTTTGATACCAAGTTTCTTCATCTGTTCCTCCTGACATCCTGTCTCCATCTTTTGGAAGGGGAGACAGTATTATTTGGAGAGTCTGCAGTGTAGTGGTCAGAGTGTCATCCTAGGATTGAAGGGAGCTGGGTTCGAATCCTCAATCTGCCATGGATGCTCACTGGGTGACCTGGATTCAAGTCATTATTTTCAGTTCTCACTATATAGCAAGCAGAAATCTATCCATTGGTCCCTTTCTGATACAAAGTTTCTTCATCCATTCCATCTTCCCTGACATCCTGTCTCCATCTTTTGGAAGGGGAGACAGTATTATTTGGAAAGTCTGTAGTGTAGCTGTCAGAGTGTCATCCTAGGATTGAGGGGAGCCGGGTTTGAATCCTCACTCTGCCATGGATGCTCACCAGGTGACCTTGAGCCAGTCACTCTCTCTCAGCATAATCTCCCTTCCAGGGTAGTTGTTGAGATCATAGAGGGGAGAACACTGTAAGCTACTTTGGGTCCCCACTGGGGAGGGGGGCAAAGTGGAGAATAAATAAAGAAATGAAAAAGGATAAAGATTTATTTTTTAAAGAAAGCTGGATACAGAGGAACTCTTATATTATGGCAGTGCATGGTATAATATTCGGTACACCTTTGCAATAGCAATTACTGAACTTTTAAAAAAAATCCTTTTAAAAGGAGAGCTAGTTTGGTATAGTGGTTAAGTGTGCAGACTCTTGTCTGGGAGAACCGGGTTTGATTCCCCACTCCTCCACTTGCAGCCTCTGGATTGGCCTTGGGTCAGCCATAGCTATTACAGGAGTTGACCTTGAAAGGGAAGCTGCTGTGAGAGCCCTCTCAGCCCCACCTACTTCACAGGGTGTCTGTTGTGGGGTGGGGGAGAAGATATAGGAGATTGTAAGCCGCTCTGAGTCTCTGATTCAGAGAGAAGGGCGAGGTATAAATCTGCAGTCTTCTTCTTCTTCTGGTGGTGGTGCAGCAGACAAAACAGTGGCCTCAAGGAGCTGATGGAAAGACATTTGAACAATTTCCTGCTGATTGGAGTAGTCCTGCAACAAGGAAGAGGTAAACTGGGGCTCTGTGAGAACCTGCCTGCACAAAACAAGTCAATTGCACTCAACTGGATTCTTAGGAAGGAACACAGCAGAGCAACTTGCTGATCAGCTACAAAGATGTTGAACTGATTTTTTAAAATAATAATAATAATCATCATCATCATCATCATCATCTCTGCGTTCTCAACTGAAGATCAGAACGTAAGCCAAACTGGTGCATGTTGCAGCATGGATTCCAAACTGCAGTCCTGTCTCCTTGTATCAGATTCTGGGTGCCTAACTCCAGAACTCTGCAATGTGTCTGTCTTGGATTTCATGTTGCTTCCTCCCATTACTCAAGTATAGCAGCTGTCAGTGGAGGAAGTTCACACTTTATTAGTGAATCACTGAAGGAAAGCATATTGAGTCACAAGTGTGTGTGTATAGCTCGGTCTTTAGACTCAACAAACATTTATCCAGCAAAGTTTTCTTTTTGATTGTTCTGAATCACAGCAGGTTTTTCTCTTTATCTGCACCTCCTCTACTCTGTCTCTGCCTGACCTTTACCTCTGTCTCCGTTTTGTATATCTAATGTAATCTGTGAACTGAGAACTAATGTTGCATTTTGGCTAAATGGCTGAGCTTCAAACTTTCCCAAAGAGAAATCACTTTGTTAAGCCTCTGTCGCTTGGTCTCATTTTCCCATTTGTCATATGGGAACAACACCTGTGACCTACACTGCAGGGTCAGTGTAAGGATTACTGTGATAATGTGGGTGAAACATTTTGAGTATTTCAAATGCTAAGGTTTATTGTTTGTGAACCTTTCCTCCAAGAGATCTTCTTCTTCTCCTCCTCCTCCTTCTTCCCCATCTTCTTCTTCTTCCCCTTCTTCTTCCCCCTCTTCTTCCCCTTCTTCTGCCATTGATACTCCACCTATCCCCCCAAGGGGGCCCCAACACAGCTTATTTTGTTCTCTTCTGCACTGTATTCCCACAATGAGCCTCTTAGTCTGAAAATGTGTGACTGACCCAAGGTCAACCATCAACTTTCCATGGCAGAGTGGGGATTCAGACTTGGGTCTCCCAGATCCTAGTTCAAGATTGAGCTAAACTAAATTGCAGGATTAGATCTCAGCTCTTGATTCTGATACTGAAACGTCAAAAGCTGCCTTTTAGTAAACCAGACCACTGGGTCAATCTAGCTTAACAACATTGCCTCTTATTAAACAAGGAGACATAGTTGTTCTCCTATAGGAAATGGAGTATAAGGCTTCAAGTAGGTTGGCTGTTCTGCCAATCAGCAGAGGCAGGACCAACATATGTAAATCAGCTCCACCTCCTCACTGATAGCTTGTGATTCTACTCACCTTGACCTACTGGGCATGAGTAGCAGGCCACCTGAGTGGGTAGAAGAAAAGCAAGCAGCAACTGTGTGCAAACCACACAATAAAAGATATAAATCATATAAAGTCTCTGTTTGATGTCTCTGTTTGTTTGAAATAATACCAAAAACACAGTATACAAAAATATCACTAAAAAAAAGAATCCACAGGGCTCAAAAATCAAATGTCCAGAAACTGCTTCATCCTTCACTCCTCTTGTTCAATTCTCTGTGGAATCCAAATTCCTTGAAAATCCAGGCTGCAAGGGTAATTGTCCTTTACGTGCCCATCAACTTTTGGTGCCTAATGGAGTTGTGATCAAGTGGTCTTAGTTGACGTCAAAAGGAACAGTATAGCAGATTGGCTCTATGAAACGTGATCCAAAAGTTGACAGGCACGTAAAGGACAATTACATTTGGAGCCTGGATTTTCAATTAATTTCAAGGAATACCCTACAATTCTAGGGTAACTGGCAAGGCACCTTAAGGTGAAAGGAAGCTTTTTGGAGTTAGTCATTGGCTGGGTTAAGGAGAAGACTCCCTTGGTGCTCAGCAACATCAGCCAAACCCTTTGTTGCTCTATGGTGAGAAGGGGCAGATGAGGCTTAGTGCCTCTCAGCACCATTTTCAGTGAAGGCTGAAGAACCATACGGCTGATCTGAAATTCGCCGGATGGTAGTTGCAGTTGGGAAGAAGTGACTTTGTTCTGTCAGATGGAATGGCTTAAGGCTTTGGTTCCATTGTTGAATTATGTGGTCCACAGGAAGACCAAAGAAACCCCTGCCACACTGGCATCGGGTGTCGACCACTTGGATTCATTGTGAAGTTACAAGGGAATTTTGAAGATCTGTTGAACCCATTTGGAGCTGTGTTGAGATTTTGCTGTATTTTTCAATTGTGTGAAAAGAACTCCATGTATAGTCTGATAATACCTATTGCTTGCTGCAGTGAGTTGTCCGTATAGACCATTTGTGCATTGAATTAAAAAAATTATAAATCTTGTTGTATTGAATGAAATTTATCTTGATTGAATTACAGCATGGTGTTTTTTCTATTCGAGTCAAGGCGCACTGACTACACTGTCTCTTCTAACGAGCATCACCTCTCCTGGGCCTTTGGCAGAGAAAGATCTTTCCCAACCCCTGCCACATGAGAGCTTTCAACTGGAGATGCCCAGACTCAAACCCTTTGAATGCTAACCAGGTGCTCTGTCTCTGAGCCACAGCATCCCTTGTCCTTTCCTCCTCCATTCTTCTTGGATAACCTTGTACTCTGTCCTTGTCCAATGAGCTGCACAAAACAACACTGTGCTGAAATCTTCCTTAAAACGAACAAAGAACAAACTCGGCTGCCACGTCAAAACCTTGGGAGAAAGTTTGTGTTGGGTGACCCTTGATGTGGGACTCCCTGCTGATTTCCGAGGAGCTTGATGCCTGCACTTTTTAACATACCACTGTCACAACAAGTGCAAAAGACATTACCCAGAAGCCCACAGACCCATTAATCTTTCATGACCACCTCTTCAGCAGTTCAAGGGAAGGCAGCCTTGCATTGTCTGGCTGTTAAGGGACGGAGGAAGGTGAGGAGGAGAAAGAAGACAAAAGCAAAACCAAAAAAAAAGAGAGAGGCAGAGAGAGATACTATAGGAATGAAAGACAAAAGAAGCCTCTTTCTCTAGTAGCGCTTATGGCGGAGGGCTGTAGCCGCCCCGCTGACAGCTAAAGGGATTCATGATCATGCCTCTGTCCATTGTTCTGAAAACATTTGTCAAGGTGCCACATTTGCAGTGATCAATGCGAGAGGTTTTAGAACCCCCCTGCCCCCCATTTATGGCTGACCAGAATGCATTATGGCTCCCCCCTCTCCTTGCTTATGGCTTTTTCAATGTGCTCTGTGAGCGGCTGATATAGAACACCTGCTATTGAGAGGCACATGGCACTGATTTGTTCAGGGGCCCTGGGCGGCCTAGGGATCCTACCGGGAATGAGCGATCAGATGCTGAGAGCCTTTGTGCAGAGCAGACGTGGTTTCCCCGGCTTGCCTCCCTTTGCCTGCAAAAATGTGTATAGGAAGTAATAAATGATTGACCGCTGCAGTGGAATAGTCTAGTGCTGCGACGTCAGGCTTGGATCTTGGGGGAAAGGGTCCGTGTTCGCATTTAGGGATGGGTTAAATGAAGCTGGATCATCACTCTCATTTTCTATGTGGAAAAAGTCATCCCAAGGTGACTTTAGTTTTTTTTTTTTTAATGTAATTGCCTGTGAAATTTTTCACCATCCTTCTTTCCTTCCCGCTTTCTACTGCATTATTTACTGGATGCATTATACTGTCTGTACTTCAGTCTTCTCTAATTGTGAAAAACCCCAGTTTATTTGAAATATTACTCTCATTCTTCAAGCATTCCACTGGCTGCCCATCAGTTACTGGGCTCAGTTTAAGGAATGAGCTATCACAAAGCCCTTTGCGGCGTTTGCTTGTCCCCCTTTCCCTCTACCCTCCTCCATGACAATATTGCTCACCTTCTGCAGGAGACGTTCTGCAAATGGGCAAAATCAACTGCTGCTCATAGGTGTGCTTCCCCTGTTGTGCCCCCCACTTTATGGAACAGTCTGCCTGAGGAAGTTAGGAAGGTTCCTGCTCTCTTGGCTTTCCCCAAACTATGCAATCCTGAATTATTAAGGAGGGCTTTTCTACACAGGCACTAGAGTTCCACTGTACTGAATGACCTACAAAGTTATGGGTAAAAAATTAGTAGAGACTCTGGCCTATACTAGAAGAAGATACTAGAGGATATTGGATGTATACCCCACCCTTCACTCTGAATCTCAGAGCAGCTGACAATCTCCTTTACCTTCCCCACCACACACACACAACAAACACCCTGTGGGATAGGTGAGGCTGAGAGAACTCTTACAGAAGCTGCTCTTTCAAGGACAACTCCTGTGAGAGCTATGACTGAACCATTCAAGAGCTGCATGTGGAGGAGTGGGGAATCAAACCTGGTTCTCCCAGATAAGAGTCCACATACATCACCACTAAACCAAACTGGCTCTTGAGCTTGCTGAAACTGGGGTCCTACTATGGAATTTTGCACCGTTTTATATGTCATGTTAATACTTGGCATGTTAGATGTTATGTTTCAGTTCTGTTTTTAGACTTCTGGCTGATGCTAAAATCCTAATCCTATTGCATTGCTTATTGAATGTCCCATCTTGTCAATTGTATTGAGTCACTCTGTGCAATCTCTTTTGAGTCCAAGTGAGTCCAGACCATAAATAACTTAAATAAAATATATATATATATTTTCAACTGCACCATTTTTTGGTTGGGCATTCCTTTTTCACATTGTCTTTCACATTGTCTTTTATCTGCCTATATATATATATACACACACACACACACGGACACACACACCCCTTGTGTGTGTTCAGAGTGAGTTGCCTTGTGACAGAGGTACAATTCTGTACATCTGGTGGAATGAAATAAAAGGAAGCTATACTATTACAAGACATGCATTGCTAGATTTTTGCATTATAGGGAGATGCTTTGCAGAGAATTCTCAGAAGAAGAAGAAGGAGGAGAAGGAGAAGGAGGAGAAAAAGACTGCAGGTTTATACCCTGCCCTTCTCTCAGAATCAGAGACTAAGAGCAGTTTATAATCTCCTGTATCTTCTCCCCCCACAACAGACACCCTGTGAGGTGGGTGGGGCTGAGCAAGCTCTCACAGAAGCTGCCCTTTCAAGGACAGCTCTGAGATAACTATGACTGACCCAAGGCCATTCCAGCAGCTGCAAGTGGAGGAGTGGGGAATCAAACCTGGTTCTCCCAGAAGAGTCCACACTACACCAAGCATGGCAGAATCAGAGCGTGTTATCCTACCATATCTCCAGCAGGTTGCATATAGGAGATAAACCACCTTTTTAGTTGGGCTGCTGAGTACATATTTGTCATGCCACAATTTAATCTGTGTACCATTGCCATATATTGTGACAATGAACACCATACAGTAATTAGGCACTGTGAAAAGGGCTTACTTTTGCTGCCCCTGAGCTTATTAGCAGTCTATTTCATCAATAGACAAGTTGTTTTCCTTCTGCTTCATAAATCAGAATCATAATGAGTGGCCTCACACCCTGATATGATAGGTATGCACTTCTGCAATATGACACATGTAGACACGTGCTAATGTGGCTGTTTGAACATGCTGTGTTGAGCAAGTGAAGCCAAGGGCCTCTGTTACGCCACCTGCCAGTTACAATTTCACTGTAAAAGTTGGCTACTGAATGCTAGGTACAAAAAGGAACTTGGAAGAGTAATTTGAAAGGGAGGGCCCCGGTAGCTTAGGGGTAGGATGCCTGCTTTGGATGCTGAATGTACCAACTTCAGTTCCTGGCACCCCCAGTTTAAAGACTTGAGTAATTGGGGAGCTGAAAGTCTTTCACCGGAGACTCTGGAGAACAGCTGCCAGTCAGATCAGACAATATTGACTGTGACTGATCAGTGCCTTGACTCAGTAAAAGACAGCTTTATATGTTCATTGCTTCTAATGGAAGAGCTCAAGTCATTATGATGGCCTGCTGGGAAAGAAGCTGTTATACCTTCTTTCTTTTACCTTGCTTATGCATAGCTATAGCCCAGTCACAAAACATCTGAGGTTAAAGTTTCCAAAACAAAAGCTATTCCTTCCAGGGCAGAAACGTGGATGCCTGTCACTCTCGTTTCAGATATTTGTTGCTCAAACACATAACTGAATTACCATTTTTCCCCTTTTTAATAGAACACAGCTATGGAGTGGTGGTGGTGGTGGTGGGGGGGGGGGTTACACCATATTAAGCAATATGTGTAAACCCCCCACTGTGAGGGGAAGTTTGTAGAATGCAGCAGGCCATTGGCAGAACATGCTTGAAAAGCAAACACTTTTCCGCTCAAGGTTCTCCTGAATAATGTGCAGCTCTTCCAATGCTACACACAATGCACACAACAAAGCCCAACAAAGATATGTCATCACATCGTTTCAGCTGCACACCCAAGCAAAGAAGATAAGAAGAAGAAGAAGCAGTTGATATTGGATTTATATCCCGCCCTCCACTCCGAAGAGTCTCAGAGCGGCTCACAATCTCCTTTACCTTCCTCCCCCACAACAGACACCCTGTGAGGTGGGTGGGGCTGGAGAGGGCTCTCACAGCAGCTGCCCTTTCAAGGACAACCTCTGCCAGAGCTATGGCTGACCCAAGACCATTCCAGCAGCTGCAAGTGGAGGAGTGGGGAATCAAACCCGGTTCTCCCAGATAAGAGTCCGCACACTTAACCACTACACCAAACTGGCTCTCCTCATGATGGACATCCAGGGACACTCATGATGGACATCCAGGGCTTTTTTTGAGCAGGTACAAAGTTCCAGCTGGTTTGGTATCAGGGGGTGTGGCCTAGTATGCAAATGTACCTGCTGGGCTTTTTCTACAAAAAGCCTTGTGGGAATCGTTGATGATGTCAACGGGTGTGGCCTAATATGCAAATGAGTTCCTGCTAAGCTTTTTCTACCAAAAAAAGCCCTGTGGACATCCATCTCTTGGTGTTTGGAGATGCCCAGAGGCTGCCCCACCCCACCCAGCAAACTCACCTGCAGCCCAGCAACAGCTTTCAGGACAGCCAGGCAGGGATGAGCTGTCCTTTTGAGGCAGAGGATAGCTAGGGGTTAGGCCTGGTGCAGAGGATAATGGAGGGAAGGGCAAGGAATAAGAAACAAGGGAGGTGGAAAGAAACAGATTCTGGCTCCAAAGACCTGGATAGGAAAAAGCAAAAAGGGGAGGAGCTGGGATTGGAGTGGGGGATAAAAGGAGAGCCTGTGAAACTGCTGAGGAGGAAGAAGGAAAGTGCTCAGTTTACAAGAGGTGAAAGATACTTGCTGGCAGGGAGGTAACCCTGAAAGCAGAACCTGGAAGACTCCTGCCTTGCTGAGGCTGGCAGAAAGGCCAGTGGGATGGAGCCAGAGAAGGAGCACCCGGAGCTTCAGAAATCCTGACACTGCCCACCATGAAGGTAGTTCCAGGTGGGTAGCTTTGTTGTTCTGCAGTAGAAGAACAAGAAATGAGCCCAGTAGCACCTTAGAGACTGATTCCCAGGGTACAAGCCATCCAGAGTTAGAGCTCCCTTTTGGACGTTTTGTTAGTTTCTAGGGCGCTACCGGATCCAATCTTGCCTGCCAAAGTATGACTGAGTGAGTCTACACATGGCATAGCCAGAGACTACTGACAAGATAAGCTGAATCCTATAAGTAGGACCCTTCTGTGGGTTAAATCAGTGCACCAAAGCCCAACAGTGGGAGGGCGTCTGGAGTTCTGGTTCTACTGGTGGACCTCCTGATGATACCTGGGTTTTGGCCACTGTGTGACACAGAGGGCTGGACTAAAGGAGCCATTGGCCTGATCAGAAATGGCTTCTCTTATGTCTGGAGGGGAGAGTACAAATGAGCATTCTGACTCCACCCCCTGCACACACACACTTCCACATGATCACTGGCTAGGGAGCACAACATCTACACATGGAGAAGTGAAAGACTGCAGATTCCTTCCTCGCAACTAAGCATGTTTGAAAAATAGCATTCCCAGTCACAGGAGCGGTACCTTATATGTGTATCTTTCTTCTACTTGTAGATACTATATCACATGGCATGGGGGTGGAGTCACAATGGTCTTACCTGCTCTCCCTCCATGCATGTTGACTGAATTCACGTGAGTACAGATCTCCCATCAGCAAGCATTCATTAGCCAAGACTAGCCATGTCAGAAGGATATGGAGGGTTGGCATAGCGTCTGTGTGATGTAACCAGCGTGGTGTAGTGGTTAAAAGTGGCAGACTCTAATTTGAAGAACCAGCCTTGATTCCCCACTCCTCCTCCCCATGAAGAAGAAGAAGAAAATATTGGATTTCTATCCCGCCCTCCACTCCGAAGAGTCTCAGAGCGGCTCACAATCTCCTTTACCTTCCTCCCCCACAACAGACACCCTGTGAGGTGGGTGGGGCTGGAGAGGGCTCTCACAGCAGCTGCCCTTTCAAGGACAACCTCTGCCAGAGCTATGGCTGACCCAAGGCCATCTCAGCAGGTGCAAGTGGAGGAGTGGGGAATCAAACCCGGTTCTCCCAGATAAGAGTCCGCACACTTAACCACTACACCAAACTGGCTCTCCTGAAGCCTGCTGGGTGACCTTGGGCCAGTCGCAGTTCTCTCAGAACTCTCTCAGCTCCACCTACCTCATAAGGTGCTTGCTGCAGAAAAAGGAAGGGAAGGTGATTGTAAGCTGCTTTGAAACTCCTTAAGACAGAGAAAAGTTGAGTATAAAACCCTTTTCTTCATCCCATTCTGCTACCTAAGTTTTTTGCTCTCTGTCCAGTAAATTGGTCTACAACAGGGGTGACCAAACTAGCTTCACATGAGAGCCACATAGAACAAACATCAGATGTCCGAGGGCTGCAAGACATGAACATTGGATGTTGGAGAGTTGCAAGGGAGGGAGGGAGGAAAGCAGGAAGGAAAGAACAAAAGAAGACAAATAGATGGGGGGAGAGAAGTGGAAATAAAGCAGCTTTGACTTTAAATGCCTTCTTCAAACTGCCAGCTGCTTTGGCTTGGGAGTGATTTAAAGAGAGAAATGCCTTCTCCAAGCCAGCCAATGGGGTGGTGGGAGCTTCAAGAGACACAAAATTTGTGTGAAAGAGCCACATGTGGCTCCCGAGCCACAGTTTGGCCACCCCTGTCATAGAGACGCTCAGCGAAGTGTCATTTTTAAAATTCATTAGGCAAACTATTATTGTCACATGAAAAGCCCCAGCTCTCTGAAGATGGTTTAGTTAAAAACAGAGGGTTGTGAATTGGATATTCCAGGAAACATCCCTGTTGTTTTCTCAGATTAAATAAATGGAGGCATTAAGTTAGATAAATCAAGACACAGACCACTTTATCATTTTATCTTGTTAAATGCACTACAAGTGGATGTATGATGTATACAGTCTCTTGGCATATGGCGACTTTTAGCTCCCTACCTATGAAACAAAGATACATGACACAGAATTTGAGTTACAATAGATTTTGAATCATAGAATCACAGAGTTGGAAGGGACTTCCAGGGTTATCTAGTCCAGCCCCCTGCACAGTATTCCCCCACACGCACTCCCAGGGATCCCTGTTCCATGCCCAGAAGATGGAAAAAAACCTAAAGGATACTTGGCCAAACTGGCCTGAAGAAAAATGGCGTCCTTACTCCAAAAGGGTGTGTAAGAAAGGGCCACAAGAACTAATCACTGATGCAATGCTTCCAGCCTTCCTTCTCATGAGCTGCCTGTGTTCACAGAATCAACATTGCTGTCAGATGGCCATCTAGGATTTATGCGCTTATAGCTGGTCCTTCCCTGGAGATTTGGAGAAGGTAGGGTTTGGGGAGGGGAGGGACCTCAGCAGGGTACAATGCCATAGAATTTGTCTTCCATTTTCTCCAATAAAGCAGATCTCTGTTGTCTAGAGATCAACTGTAATTCTGGGAGTCTCCAAGCTCCACATGGGGGTTGGCAACCTTACACTCCCCCCTTTAGGTGCAAGACTCTCTGTTTGGCCATCATTATAGGCAATCCCACCCTGTTTCATAACTCTAAGTAGCATCACTGATCTCCTTTTCCTTGCCTGCATGCCTCATGGTTTGCCAAGAGGAGCTTCTTCCTCACCATCAGCACCCCTCGCTGCTGGACAGCTCCAGAGGTCAAAAGACAAAGTCCCAGTTTCAGTGTGGCCCCTTTTCCTATTAGGACTGAAAATGGCCCAACATGGGAGTGTGGTTTTGGAAACCTCTCTCCATTAGGGGATGCCTCAAGGTGCTCATCATATGTTTCCTTAACTTGCATGGAGAAAAACTTACATTACTCCAGTCAACACTCAGTTAGAGCCTAACACATCTCACAACCAGAATCATTGAATGTAGCTACTACTTTGCCCAGCAATGTGGAAGAGGCAAATAGATATAATCTTATGTTGGTTTAAAAAGAGATGGATGGACAGGCAGCTTCCAAACAGGCAGGAGAGCCAGTTTGGTGTAGTGGTTAAGTGTACGGACTCTTATCTGGGAGAACCAGGTTTGATTCCCCACTCCTTCACTTGCACCTGCTGGAATGGCCTTGGGTCAGCAGTAGCTATCACAGGAGTTGTCCTTGAAAGGGCAGCTGCTCTGAGAGCCCTCTCAGCCCCACCCACCACACAGGGTGTCCGTTGTGGGGGGAGAAGATATAGGAGATTGTAAGCCGCTCTGAGTCTCTGATTCAGAGAGAAGGGCAGGGTATAAGTCTGCAGTCTTCTTCTTCTTGTATTTCCCCAGAGCAAAACACATTTGAATATATGCTCCCTCACTGGATAGGTTGCATACAGCCCCAAGCTATGGTCCAACGTCTCTTTCAGTGCCTTGCTTTCCCAGGAAAGAGGGGAAGGGCAAACACAGCACCCACACCCTGAGGGCGGGTGTGTGTGTGTGTGACAGAACTGGGTTTTTGGCTGAAAATCTGCAAGTTGCACAGAACCAGCCATGGTTTGTGAACATTGCAAGTATAGCTGAGGACAGCCTCAGTCATATTGTTTCTACGTCTGGGCACAGAACAGGTGCCACTGGGGTTCTGTGGGGGGAAGTATTTTTGAGTTTCCTGCATTGTGCAGGGGGTTGGACTATATGACCATGGAGGCACCTTCAGACTTTTTGATTCCACATGGCTTTCCTGCATGGATAATCAAATCATCTCCTGTTTTTCATTATTTTTGTGGGGCCTTCCCAGCATGAACGGTGCTTTCAAAGGTGCTATCTCCTGTCAGAATGATACAGCATCCTCAAATATTATAACCTATTTCTTTTCCTCTGTTTAGGTATTTGGTGTCAGTTTTGAAATAAAACAAAGGGTAATTTAGAGAGGAGCCCCATGGGGCAGAGTGGTAAAGCTGCAGTACTACGGTCTGAACTCTCTGCTCACAACCTGAGCTTGATCCTGGCAGAAGCTGGGTTCATGTAGCCGGCTCAAGGTTGACTCAGCCTTCTATCTTTCCAAGGTCGGTAAAATGAGTACCCAACTTGCTGGGGGGGGGGGAAGTGTAGATGATTGGCAAACCACCCCTTAAAAAAAAGTTTGCCAAGAAAACATCATGATGTGACATCACCAGGGCTTTTTTTGAGCAGGAACGCACAGGAACGCAGTTTCGGCTGGCTTGGCCAGGGCTCCGGCTCAGAAGAAAGGTTCTGGCAGAGGGAATGCAATAGGCAGCCATGTGCTTCCATACCACACACTCTGTCCTCTCTGCCACCTACAGCCTCCAGTGGGCAGCTTGCGAAGAGAGCGAGACACGCAAAGCTGCCCATGAGCACCCTCTCCTGGTAGAAGCTGGATCTGCCACTACTTGCTCTGTTGCATGTGGCTCTCTCTCTCTCTGGCCGTGTTTGGAGAAGGTCTCTCACTGAGCTGTGTGAGAATACACATCCATGAAATGCAGCTGATGGCACTGTACTGAATGGGTGACATCTGGGTGTGTGCCCTAAAATGCAAATGAGTTCCTGCTAGGCTTTTTCTGCAAAAAAAGCCCTGGACATCACTACAGAGTCAGAAATGACTGGTGCTTGCACAGGGGACTACCTTTTTAATTCAGAGAGAGGAGGGGCAGATTTGCAGAATTTCATGCCAAAGATGCCCAGAAGACAGGCAATGGCTTCTCAAACCTTCCTAGCATCCTCATGGTGTGTTGTATAAAACAACTGCAAGGGCTGAAGTTGTCAAAGCGGGCGTTGGTTTCTCTACAAAGGGGAATGAAAGAGAAATCCCTCTTTTTCAAAGTAAAGAAAAAGAATGAGGGACAAATGGCCATATCAAAAAAACATAAATTTCAGGAAAAAAGAAACTCCCTCCCCATAATAATGCCAGATTAAAATTGCTCCTTAGAGAACTCGCACAGGGGTAACACCAGGCCTCGGATTCAGCGGGAGTTCACAGGAGCACAGCTCCTGAACTTTTCTGAGGGTTCCCCTTCCTCCTCCCCTCCTTGTCCATTGAATAGATGCAGCTGCATAACAATCCCTGGATGAGCTCCACCACCTGTTTATCTACAAAATGACCCCTGGGTAACACTATTGTGTCACAGAGCTCTGCACCACCCATCAGATCCATAGGCATCCAAGATGATTGTGATCATAGCATGGAAGCAATTTTGTACGCTCCCTTGGGTGTTCTCGCTCTGTGGATGTTGCTACTGCTGAGACATTGCCACTGAGGCAAGCAGTTTTGCCACATGGAGGGAAAATGCTTGTACCAACAGTCTGAAGGGAAAGTAGAAAATTGAGAGACGAGATCCTTAGACAGTCCAGACTACAGTCATTGATTGCCAACAAGGATATTTGTATATCTGTGTGTAGATCCAAATGAGCTTATTTAAAAGAAGCCATGCCTTCATAATGTAGTAGTTAGAGCACCAGACGAGGACCTGCGAGCAGCAGGTTTGAATTCCTCTCAACCATGGAAGCCCACCAGGTGACCTTAGATGAGTCACTCACTCACGCTCTCTCAGCCTAACCCACCTCACTGGCTGGTCGTTGTAAGGAGAAAAATGGAGGAGATCAACGTCGTGAGCTGCCCTGAGATGCCATTGGGGAGGGAAAACAAGGTACCAAATAAATAATAAATTAATATTAGAAATGATACTGAGCAGAAGAGCATGAAGTTGTTCTGAAAGTTTAAACAAATCAGTGTAAGGCATTAGGAGGATATGGGGTTGGCAGGACCTTCCTGACCACCAGCAGAAGTTGCCAGCTCCAGGTTGGGAAACTCCTGGAGATCAGGGAAGGACCTCATTGGGGTACAATGCCCTAGAGTCCATCTTCCAAAGCATCCATGTTCTCCAGGTGAACTGATCTCTGTAGTCTGGAGATGAGTTGTAATCCTTGGAGATCCCCAGGCCCCACCTGGAGGCTGGTATCCCTAGACTCAGGAAGGTCTCAAAATGTAGTCAGGCTTCAGTACTTGACCTTCTTATTGGTGATCCAAGTCTGCCTGTCCAAGATCAAGGGGGCCATCTAAGCTGCAGTACCAGCTCTGCCTAAGCTGATCCCCTGAGCCAATGAAGCTCCTCAATTATCTCTCTTTAGGTGCACATGTTGTTGAGCCTGGCTCCTGTGCACTCCACCCTTGCTTGGTTGGACCAGAGCTTTGTTTCTGTCCGCTCTTAGGACTGGATCCTTGTGCTTCAACACCATTGCTGTGCAATTGCTTCTGCCTTTGGGATTTGGCTCCTGATTCCAGTTCAGTATCTGACCTGGTTTCCCAAACATCTGCTCTTGGTGCCAGAAACCCCTTAGCTCCAGAACCAGAGCACGGTATTCCTGACCAGTGTTCCCTCTAAGCTGAGTTAGTGTGGGCTAGCTCACAGGTTTTTTTTAGCCTCCTGCTCACACATTTTTGTCTTAGCTCAGGAAGGATGACCCCAGAGCACAAAAATGTATGCAGCAGCCAACTTTACAAGTACAATTTTTATTAGTTCTAAGAAGAAGAAAAGATATAGTAGGAAAATACAGAAAGGGGAAAAAAGGGGGTACAACAGAGAAATAGGAGAAAAACAGAAAATATTTCAATTACAGAAAACAGAAAATATTTCAGCAGCCAACTTTAATGCTAGTAGCTCCCAAAGCCAATTTTTTTGCTCACAGGACTCTACACAGCTTAGAGGGAATATTGTTCCCTCTAAGAAACCTGGCATTTACTGAAGATTTCTCCTCCACTGAAAATGGACAGTCAGTCAGTTAGTCAGTCAATCCTTCATTGGCATAAAAGAAAATGAACACTTTGAAATACAAGTTTAAAAGTACGAGTGTCTGGCTCAGCACTCATTGTAAGGTGGGGTTGCCAACCTCCTGGTGGTGGCTGGAGACTTCCTGGCATTAGAACAGATCTCCAGAGAACAGGCATCAGTTCCCCAGAAAAAAAAAGGCTGCTTTGGAAGCTGAACTCTATGGCAACGGCCCTCTGAAGTCCCTCCCCTCCCTAAACCCTACCTTCCCCAGACTGTACCCCCCTCAAATCTCTAGCAGTTCCATGACCTGTAGCTGGCAACCCTGCTGTAAGGGCAGAGGGGGGACATAGAAGTCAAGGGGGGAGGGGAAACTTTATATCATGAGCGGCATCCTATGCAGAGTTATGTCCTTCAAAGTCCATTGAAGTCTATAGACTTAGAAGGATAGTTTAGGATAGTTTTGCCAATCCCCCCCCCCTTTTCCCCCTTTCTTGATGCCAGCGTGCCAGTTTTTCATCTGTGCCAATGGCCCTAGATAACTTGAATGGGGGATGCAGTCTAAATGCCAAGAATTCATTAACCACCAAGGTTTGGGTGTTTTGTTTCTAAATCTTCCTGCATGGTGTCTAGATGAGTGAAGCTGACGCTATTAGAATAATCCATCTCTTTTCAAATAAATAACAAGTGGAGCAGCACTGGGCCCCCTTGTGTGCAATTGAACCCATCCAGTAATTTACTATTAGTTCTGGCTGCCAATTTATCCATCACCATTTTTCCCCTGTGTGTCTTCAGCGTTGGGTTCCTCCCAAGCTTTTGGTCTTCAGCCAATTAATTTATTTTACCTTCAACTCCCCTGTTACCCAAAAAGATAATACAGCCATTTTTTAAAAAAAAAAACCTCACACATTAATATATATAAGTAAATCGGGCTTACTATCCTCTGCCTATTTATTCATATCCTCCCCCCCCCCCACCACCCAATCTGTCCTCAAATTGAACTTAGATACAACATAGCAATTTCCCCACTTCTGGTGGGAATCAAAGCTGAATACCGATCACACCATTTTTATCACTTCTTTCCCAAGTGAATATAAGAGTTGGTCTGTACCTAAGCACAGTTTGGAGCATGACAGTACAGAGTGTGGGAGGTGGGGACTCATGTTTGCATGCTTTCCCCTTAAATAAGAACAAAAATCCATGCACATCAAAAACTAGATTGTCAAGGGGGGGAGTAGTGGCTAGCTTTATGCTTGATATGTCCATTGTCTTTTGTGTGTGTTTGTGTGTGTGTGTAGATTGGGAAGTAAATTGAACTCAAACATGACATCCTCTACCTGCAATTTGAACATTCATTCAAAAATGACGTTCTGTACCTGCAATTTGAAGTGTATTGTGCAGAGCTAATTCTATCATATGTTGCGTCATGTCTCTCTTTTTCAGTCAGAATAGGTTCACATTCATCGAACAGCTTCTTGAATGTTGTTACATACCTGCACCAGAGCCTCAATTTCTTTAAATTGTTCCCCTTTACTGTATGACCGGTAAGCCTTCCAACTTTCAGCATTCAAAATCCAAGGAAAGTGATCAAGAGACATCGAAACGAGCTTGTTAGCCAACCACTCATTACCCAGATCCTGGGAAATTTTGGATGGAACTTTAAAAGTTTTGGGAGGTGTTCTACCCAGAATGAATTACTTGTTGAAACTTGACGTACGAAAAAGAAATGCTAAGTATTATTATGGGTTGTCATTTGCCATTGTCTGCATAACAACCCTGGACTTCCTTGGTGGTCTTCTACTCAAATACTCACCAGGGTCATCCCTGCTTAGCTTCTGAGATGAGGCAAGATTGGGTTAGCCTGGGCTATTCAGGTCAGAGTGATATGGAGATACCCCAGGTAAAAACTGGATTTCCATGGGCCACACCATGCAAAATAGAAGTATAGGGAGATGTCCATCTGGTGCATTGGCATTCCATTATTCCACTATTGTCATGAAGAAGAAAAGAAAAGAAAGAAATTGTGTTCATGAGCCAGCATACTGAGCAACTCAGATTTCATTTCTAAACCCCCCCCCCCACCACCACCAATTTTCTAGAATTTAAGGTTGCAAAGACAGGTGCAGTTAGTGTTCTGGTGAACTGCAAACATGAGGGAAGGGGGAGGCGACTATTCCCAGTAGTCAAAAACTACATCTTCTTCACAGTCCTGCTTAGATTTATTTTATTTTTTTTGCTGTTTCCCGTTACTATAGAAAGCAGAATCAATTATACAGAAAAAGTAGGCTTGCATGCTTAATGTGCCAAATTCACATAACTCACCCCCAATTAAGTTTCTTTGCTGTAGAATTTGGGTTGCCATGGTGTAGGGTTTTTATGGCTTAAGAGGTGTGTGTTTGTGTTAGAGACAGAGATCAAGCTGGGTAGCCACATTGCTTCGTCTATAGCAGTAGAAAAGAGTCCTTGAGGTGCTACTGGACACGTGCTCTTTTCTACCGCTGTAGACCGACTAACACGACATTCCTGGCAAGGGATGAGCTTCCATGAGTCACTGCTCACATTTTCAGATACCAAAGAAGTGAGCAGTGACTCACAAAGGTTCCTACACTGCCACAAACGTTGTTAGTCTTTGAGAGACATA
The DNA here is from genome assembly GCF_032191835.1 of Heteronotia binoei. NCBI lineage: Eukaryota > Metazoa > Chordata > Lepidosauria > Squamata > Gekkonidae > Heteronotia > Heteronotia binoei. Next base: position 24,402,295 of record NC_083234.1, on the reverse strand, counting down.
CACAGAGTAAAAAGAAATGTCTTCTGCTTTTAGTTTAGTTCCACAGTGCTAAAAATGATAAAAGTGGATGGAAGCACTTCAAAAAAGCCTCATGCAGGGAAGAAAGCACATTTTCCCTTTGCTTCAGAATTGGAGACTGAGCATGTATAGATTTTATGGCAGAGAGTTGGCTAGTCTTGGCTTCCAATGTCACCAGTATAATGCTAGTGGTTCAGCCAGGGTTGCCCTCCTTCCGGCCTCCAGAGGGAGACAGTAGGTAGGGTTGCTGGATTCATGCTGGGGGACTCCTGGAGATTTGGGGGTGGAGCCTGGGGCTTCAGTGGGGTGCAATGCCATACAGTCAGGGCTTTTTTTGTAGCAGGAACTCCTTTGCATATTAGGCCACACGCCCCTGATGTAGCCAGTCCTCCTGGAGCTTACAGTAAGCCCTGTACTAAGAGCCCTGTAAAGCTCTTGGAGGATTGGCTACATCAGGGGTGTGTGGCCTAATATGCAAAGGAGTTTCTGCTACAAAAAAAAGCCCTGCGTACAGTGATGCTAAAATTCTCTTCTGAATTTTCCCCAGATACAGGAGTTCCAAATTGCTAAGTCTCGTTTTTAAAGCAGAGCTGATGCTCTAAAGCAGAACTTGCACTGTTGTGCTTGGGTTTTGCTTTTGTTTTTTAATCCAAATTTTGTATTGAGCACGGGGCATTCAAAAGCCCAAACAGCAGTGTAACACAGTTCTAAATCAGTGCTGTGCATCACAAGTAAGATGGTCTTGACTGTGAAGCTGCTGCCACACCCAACCTGTGAGGGTGTCTGTGTGACTTCAGTCCTAATACTCTCAAACCTTCAATCTGTATGGAAACCTTACCCACAAGCAGGGATAGTTTTGTAGAAAAATAGGTTGTGAAGCTCATCCAGGGATTGTTATGCAGCTGCACATACTTTTTAATGGACAAGGAGGTGGAACTCTCAGGAGGAGGAGGTGGAACACTCAAAACGGTGTGGTAGCTGTGCTCCTGTGAGCTCCCACTGAATCCGAGGTCTACCCACAAGGGCAAAGATGCAATTTTTCACTGGGAGCAGAAAATCAAGGATATTCGTAGCATACCTGTACACAAGCCTCGAATTCAGCAGGACCTCACAGGAGCACAGCTCCCGAACCTTTCTGACATTTTCACCTCCTCCTTCCCACCTTGTCCATTGAATAGCAGGTGCAGCTGCATAACAATCCCTGGATGAGCTCCACCACCTTTCCCCCTACAAAATGACCCCTGCCTGTACATGAGACAAGCAAATTCAAAGCCTGGAGTATTTCCCTTGAATTAGGCCTGCAAGCTCATCCAGTAGCCAAGCCATTCATTTCAAGGCAGTCAGATGACTCACTCTCTAGCATCCTCAGTGCCCTGCTGAATATTTCTGCACTGCCTTCTGCGCTTTGCAGATGCTTTTTTGCTGTTGTCATTTCCATCCCGGGAATGTCTTGTCTCTAGAACTGATCACCAGCCATGAGGCAAAACAACGGCGAGCCCCAGAAATGTGCATTCAGATGTCCTGGAGTCACTATATTAAGAGTTATCCGAATGCATTGCAGGCAAGCAGGCACACACGCACAAAAATTAATCACAGCGTCCCATTTTAGCATGGCTGGCAGCGATGGGGTCGCGGCAGCTTCACAGAATTGATTAAGTACTTATTAAACAAGAACAGCAGTGACAGAGCTTTAAAAATATCAAATTAAGGCTGGAAGAGCTTCCAGCAAACAAAGAGTACAAAAGACAAATGCGCACTAATGTGTGCCTCAGTCATGATGTGACAAAAAAAAACCCACAGGAGGTTATTGGAGCGTGGGGATTCAATTTGTCTCCTGTTCCATGTTGCACTTCGGGGTTCACCTGGACACCTTTCAGAACTGCCAGAATATTGCCCCTTTGGTTTTTTTTTGTTTTTGATGTACCGATATAAATTATCATCATCATCACCACCACCACCACCACCACCACCATCGCTATTATTAGCCTCATCATCATTGTTGTCAACAACATGCCCACATCCTCCCTGAGCCTGCCTTGGCAGGAGGGCTTTTTCATAGCAGGAACTCCTTTGCATATTAGGCCACACACCCCTGATGTAGCCAATCTTCCTGGAACTTATAGGGCTCTTAATATAGGGTCTATTGTAAGCTCCAAAAGAGTGGCTTCATCAGGGATGTGTGTCTTAATATGCAAATGAGTTGCTGCTAAAAAAAAGTGTGAGGTTATATATAGCATTCTAATTTGATAGAGCAGAAAGGGAACTCTTGTTATTGGCATCCAGCAGTGCCTGTTAAGATTTGGAGGCAGCTCCTACCGGTGTTTCAAAGGCTGGAGAATTCCACCCCACTGAACTCCACCCCACTGAACTCCACCCACTGTCTCCACTCAGTTTAACTGAGTGGAGACAGTGTGTCTGGAAATGTAATCATTCGCAAACTACCACAAACTGCCAAAAACAGCACCCAAGTTTGTGAAATGTTCGTGGCAGATGCCCTTCCCTGAACATTGCTTCATGAACTGGCCAAAATTCATGACAAACTAGTTTATGAGCTGGTTTGTGTGCATCTCTAGTCTGGAGAGCAATTGTCATAGCAGATCTCCAGGTCCCACCTGGAGGTTGGCTACTAGGGGTGTTCAGGAATAATTTGGTATATTTTGGATTTGGGCTTATTGGACCTGGAAAATATTGCTAAATACAGAATTTCCCAAATACCAATTCCATTGTGGTATTTGTATATGCGAAAAATTCAAGAATCCTGATTTTTTTTTGGGGGGGAGGGGGTCTATTATAGCCTATGGGGCCATTGAAGTCAATGGCAAATCCTCCCTGGGGTATATTCAGTGGCCTGAGGGGGGTGTTTTGTTTTTTTTGGGGGGGGTGTTAGAAGCACTAAATTTGCAGCATAGCTGCTGAAGTCTCTCCTCAAAAGAACCCCCAAGTTTCAAGAACACTGGACCAGGGAATTCAATTCTATGGACACCCAAAAAGGGTGCCCCATCCTTCATTGTTTCTAATGGGGGGAAATACAAGCCCTGCAGAAACTCTGTAGTAAAGTGAAGTGTGTGCATGAGAGAGAGAGAGAGAGATCTTTGGAAGGCCGGCAGCAGAACCAGTGCCACTGTGGCAGTGCCAAAACCCAACATGAGGAGTGAGAGGATCTCTGAAATAGAGAATCTCTGAACTAGAAACGGAGGGGGATATTTCTGCCCTCTTCTCTCTAGAAGGCCAGGAAGCTGGGTCAGATACCTGCCATGGAAATACTAATGGATCTGGGAGAAGAGACAATGAGATGAGCCAGCTCACCCCTCCCCATCCAGCAAGGTAATGAGGTGGCCTTTTGAAACCAAATTACAAACTAATGCAATTCCATTTGTAAAAGCAAAAGCATTGTCTCAAAGGGGCTTTAGCCAAGATCCTGGCAGAAATGCCTCTTCCCTCTCCATTTGCCATGGAAATCAGAGCAAACTGTGGAAAAGAGACCAAATAAGGAAAGGTAAATGAACTTTTTAACATTATAGCTGCTACTATATGCTATTCTGTCCTGCTTGATTTGGAGAATCTCTAATCAGCTACACAAATAGCTTCTATAAAGTGCTTTTAGCTTCAAAGATACTGAATAAATGACAGCACGGCATTTTTTTTTCCAACTTGCGGAAACTGAATACACACCCCTATTGGCAACTCTAGTTGTAGTTGCTCTTGTGTAAAATAGGTTCTTCTCTATGGTTGCTTTGTTGGCCCTGGAGGGCAACCGATTGGATGTTGGAATAGATGGATCACTCATCTGATCTAGCAGAGCATCATTTATGTTTTGATCCAAGATGTGAAGGCATTGTGGGCTAGGGAACAGTGCCTTGCTCACCCCGGCATGTCTGTACTCATCCTTGGCTTGTTAGATATAACTAGCCTTAGCCCCTTTGTCCTCAGTTCTCCCAAAAGGTCTGAGCTGATGGTCAGGATTGACATGAAATCTTCTAGTATCACTAAATGGCTGGCAGCTCTCTGAAGCAGTGATAGTTCTCCACTATAGTCTCCAGAGGGCAAAGGTAATATTTGGAAGCTCTTTCCTCTCTGAGAAATTGCAGAATCTTAGAATACATGACACCTTCCCCAGCTTGTTCACTTTTCAATAGTACCCAATCTTGTATATACTGACTAAAGTGATCTAGGAGTGGAAAAGCAGCTAGATCAACAAACCTTTGCAGAGGAGGAATGAAGAAGGAAAAGGAGGAAGAGGAGGAGGAGGAGAAGAATCCCCCAGGTCTTGTATACTAGAAACATAAGGTTGGAAGGGACCTCAAGGGTCCAACCCATTGCACAATGCAGGAAATTCACATCGACCATCTACTCCCCCAGTGACCCTCCAGCATCCCTGGGACAATCTGGGCTGGAGGGAAATTCCTTCCTGACCCCAAAGTGGTGATCAGCATTAACCTGGCCATGTAAGAAAGGACCATGAGAGCCAAGCACTGGCTCATCCCTTCCTGCCCTCTCTCTCATGATCTGCCTAAATCCACAGAATCTGCTTTGCGGTCAGGTGGCCATCTAGCCTTTGCTTAAAAACCTCCAAAGAAAGAGAACCCACCAGCTCCCGAGAAAGACTGTTCCACTGAGGAACTGCCTTACCTTTAATGTGTTGTTATATGGATGAACATTACTGTCCTGTGGTCATGATTATTGGTTTTCTTCCTGCTGTTAACCTAGTTTGGTTTTAAATTATTTGTAATTTGTTTTGTATTTACTGTCTTGTCTTATCTTGAGCTTAAGACCACTGGTCAAAGAAGCTAATAAATAAGAGGAAAGTATGAACAACCTGCTGTGCATCTTCAACATTATACAAAATATTCTGCTACCTGTGCAGGTGCTGCTTGATAGAACTTTTGGCTGTGGATCTGCAGAACCACAAAATGGGTAAGTAGATAAGTTCAGCATTGAGTGCTTTCACGTGGTGACTGCGAGTGGATTTTGCTATTCTTACACAATTAAAATCCAGTTGAAAAGTACATTATTTAGTGTGTGTGAATGCACTCATTGTCAACTCTGTAATGGCTACTCTTGCATGAAAACAAGCTACTTCTGATGCTGGCATTTTGAAAATAATGTTTCCTTCTGAAATGCGTGGGGTACTTTAAAAAGAAACCCAGTTTTATCCCCTTGCATTCAACTATTTAAATTAAATATTGTTCCGTAGCAATTGTCCCCTACTGAACAACTTCCTGTTTACTAAAATCCATAAAATCTGTAACTTTCTGCCCACCCAAATCCCTAACTCCATAAGTTTCACAAACTCCCTAACACCATAAATGGGTATATAGAAAAAAACATATCAAATGAAGACTTTGTGTCTGTGTCTGTGTATGTGTGTGCATATATATATACACACACACATGCACTTATCTGAATAAAGAGAACAGACTGGAGAATTTGCATTGCAAGTGTATTACTAGCAGTGCATATGAGGTAGGAATGATTTTGAATTTCACATCCCTGCTGTTTACCCTGCAAATCCCTATTTTAGTTTTATTTCTTCCTTGTGCAAAGCAAACACCTGATTCTTTATTAAGCAAATGGTTTTCTCTCTGCTAGCACTGCTTTCCCCTCTATAAAACGTATGTATTTTACCATTACTTGTACAGGATAAGTCAGCTTTATACACATAATTGGTGCACATTGTTTAGATCAGTATCATATGAATTCCATATAGAAGCCCTACAACTCATGTGTGCAATACAAATTCACAAAACCCACAGGGAAAAGAAGAGAACCAAACTGGGGGGTGGGCAAATATACACATTTTAAAAAAAGAAATAGGGAATATCCACTCTTTTCTAGATAAAGGTCATGGCATATGGTATAATGGCTCAGACTAGACTAGTGTTAGCAGGACCTGGAAACTGAACAGGGTCAGTACTTGGATTGGAGAAAAACAAAGAATCCTGGGGGCTGCTATGCCGAGGAAGGCAATGGCAGACCACGTCTGGATTATCCATTGACTTGAAACCCCCAAGAGGTGAAACTCCATGAGGTCATTGCGTGTCAGTTGTGACTCTATGGCATACTTTACCTATATCTGCTTGGGATGTGTAGAGAAATCTAGAGAAGACAGTTAAGGGTAATTTAGAACAGGGGACTAAACTTGAAGCCAAGTTCTGTTGGCTGCATCTATTCAGAATCAGGCCGTCCTTACCTACATAACCAGGGGTGGCTAAACTTGCTTAACATAACAGCCACAGAGAATAAGTGTCAAATGCTTGAGAGCCACAAGACATGCACATCAGATGTTTCAAGGAAGGAAGGAAGGAAGGAAGGAAGGAAGGAAGGAAGGAAGGAAGGAAGGAAGGAAGGAAGGAAGGAAGGAAGGAAGGAAGGAAGGAAGGAAGGAAGGAAGGAAGGCAAACAGATGGGGAGAAGGAGGGAATAAAGAGGGAGAGGTGGAGAGAAAACAACTTTAAATGCATTCTTCAAGCCACTGGTTGGTTTTACTTGGCTAAGTGATTTAAAGAGACAAATACTTCTCCAAGCTGGCCAGTGGGGCAGTGGGGACTTAGAATGTGTGTGAAAGAGCCACATGTGGCTCCCAAGCCAGTTTGGCCACCCCTGCATATAACCCACAGTGGATTTTGTTTCTTGGCCATGCTGTAGCAAAGATAGGAATGCTGTGGACAATCCTTCATGAAGGATGAGATGGATCTCACAGTGATCTGAGTCCACAAATGAGTCTTGTTTCTCCCCACCTTGGTGTGAATAGCTTCTTGCAACTGGTAAGCAGGTCTGCGATAGCCCATTTGTCTTGCAGGCCATTCCCACATCTGCCCAACAGGTTCTCAGATGGTTAGCCAGTGCAGTTGGCTAAGTCTAGATTGCAGGAGGGTGAGTGGGATGGTAGGCTTCCAGTGAGGAATGACACGGAACTATGTAGCACTGGCAGCTGCAATGGACTGTACAGAGCAGTTGTCTAACAAACAGGGTTTCCAACCTCTAGATAAAGCCTGGAGATTTCCTCAAATGACAACTAATCTCCAGACAACAGCAATCAATTCCCCCTGAAGAAAATAACTGCTGTAGTGGGTGGGCTCTTTGGCATTAGATTTATTTATTTAGTAGGCTTATATTTACCCTCTCCTGTAAACGGGCTCAGGGCGGATCACAACATAAACTGAACAACAATAAAACCCTACAATTTAGAACTAAAAACAATGCATTAAAATTAACAAACTGAAGAACAATAGAACAATAAATAAGGTGCATCACAGACAGAAAGGGTGCACTTTACAGGATAAATAATTATCAGCCCAAGAATCAAATGATGGTAAAGATAGCACAATAGTAGATGTCACAACAAGGGAGGCCAACTGATGGAATAGTAGCTGGAATAGGACACCCACTGCCTCAACCAAAAGCCTGGCAGAATCCTGCAGAGGGGCTTCCCTTCCCCAATCTCCACTCTCCCCAAGCTTAACCTCCGAATCTCCAGGAATTTCCTGACCTGAAGTTGGCAACCCTATCAATGAACAGGATCAGGCTCTTTGCAGGGAGCATAGCAGACCATCGAGAGCTGCTTGCAGCTGGTGGGATGAATCAGCGAGCGTTTGAGCATCCCTTGTTGGAACAGAGAGAGAGAAGGAGGGAAAGAAGGAGGGAGGAAGAACAGCCTGAATAAGGTGTGAAATTCTGGTATTTCAACTACCCTGCTGGGAGTCCAGGCATCTCACACCTTCAATAATCTCCCACTCCAGCCTTGCTTTGATACTAATTGCTCCGACCTTGGGTGTATCTGCCTCTCCCTACCCCTGACATTCCTCCGCTATGAAGATGAATTAGTTATTTATGTAGCAATCAGCTTCCCTGGTTTAGCCAAAGTGCATCCATTTCTCTTCAGGCCTATTAAGCGCCGGCTAAACTTTCCATCGAATGCACATTGCAAATACACAAGCACTCTGGGAATGTCAGACTCTTAAATATTTCGTTATTTGTTAATGAAAACATTCTTCTCAGGGAAGGAGAGAAGGAAGGGGGGAGGGATGGGGGGAAAGGAGGGAAAGAAGGGGGGGGAAATCAATAAAGAACCCGACTTCCAATTAAAAGTGTTTAGGGAGCTGTCTGCTTTTATCACACTCTGGCTTTGACTTACACCGGTGAGGTCAGCGAGTGGCCACAGGTAGGCGCTGTAAATTTCATTCTGGACTCCAACACAGTCAGTGTTGAGCTCCTGTAGAAGGACAAGCCCTCTAATGGATGCTAAAGGCAGGAGAGATAACAAGCCATTAGCTTCGCCAGACGATGCTCAGCTTTCCCTATCTATGCTTGTATTTTAAGCGCTGGGGAAATAAATGTGCCATGCTGCTCACCTGAGGCCGTTCCTCCCCCGCTTCCCTGCCCACACGATAGATCAGAGCAGCAGCTGAAATAGGAGGCTAGAGGTGACACTCAAAGCTTTTTTTTCTCCCACGCAGCTTTGAACACAAATAGAAGAGACCGGGTCTAAGTGTTACAACGCTGAGCTTCTCCATTGGCAGATTCTAGGGCTGCCATATGACTAAAGAAACTATCTGGTTGGTCAAGGGAGTTTTTGTCATGGAATTTCATTGATTAAATTTACACCTTTGCATGAGCAGGAAATAATAGTTTTGAAGGGGGGGGGATCTCTATTTTTAGGTAATACCAGGGTTTTTTTGTAGCAGGAACTCCTTTGCATATTAGGCCACACACCCCTGATGTAGCCAATCCTTCAAGAGCTTACAGGGCTCTTAATGCAGAGTACCACCTGATTGGTCCCCTGCCAAATTATGAATACCTGACAAACAGAGTTGCATCAGTCTTTTGCACATGTGCAAAAATACTGATTCAAACTGATCACCAGCCATTTTAGGATCATTAGGCACTTTTCAGATGAACACTAAAGAGCAGGATTTTATCAAAGTATGAGAAGGGGCCATGGCTCAGTGACAGAGCATCTGCCTGGCATGCAGAAGATAGTGGGTTCAGTTCCCAGCATCTCCAGTTAAAATATCTAGTAGTTGGTAAAGACCCCTGCCTGAAATCCTGGAGAGCAGATACCAGTATGAGTAGACAGTACTGACTGTGATGGACTAATAGTGTGATTCAGTATAAGGCGGCTTCAAAGTTTACAGTATTTTTGTACCAGGTACTCCTTTGCATATTAGGCCACACACCCCTGATGTAGCCAATCATCCTGGAGTTTACAATAGACCCTGTCAGAAGAACCCTGTAAGCTCTTGGAGGATTGGCTACATCAGGGGTGTGTGGCCTAATATGCAAAGGAGTTCCTGATTTATATGATTCGTGGTTGATTTAATTGTCTATTTAAACAATTGCCTGATGAGTGAAGCAGTTATGGAGTGAAGATAAGAGGTAACAGAACGCACTGCCTGAGAATATGTAATGTAATGTAATGTAAAATTGTATTTATATCCCGCCCTCCGCCGCCAGAGCAGGCGGGGAGTGAAAAGCCATTTATGTTGTAGTGCAAGGTTAAGCAGGGAATACAGCGAAGCAACCTGCAGGACAATCGAACCAATCCTCAAAAAAAGCAGCTCCCTTCTCACAAGCAGCAAAAAAGACGTGAGTCGAACTGGCAGGTGTTTGAGCATCCCTAGAAAGATACTCAAAATGTTTATTCTGGTAGTGTGTCATTGGTGCCTAGCGGTGCTGGCGTGTATTGATTAGCAATGTCTCTGAAGTTCATACCAGGTTAGTTTTATGAACTTTGGTAGCTCATAATGCTTTGATCTGAAGTGAGCTTTATGGCGTTGGGATTATTTGAGCCGGCTTGATGTAGTATTGGATGAAGACCCAGGCTCAAATCCCCACTTTATCAAGGCCATTGAATGAACTTTCGCAACTCTGTCGCCCTGAGCTATCTCACACAGTTGTTGTGAGGCTGGAATAGAGGAGGGCAGAATCATATTCACTGCCTGGATCTCCTTGGAGGAAGGTAGGGGGAGATAAAAAAAAATACATTGGGAGTTCTTTTCTGGCTCGAAGAATGCTCTAGACTGAAATAAATTTCATCTCCCTCCCTCTTATCTTACTTGACTGTGCCAGGAACAGTGGCAGAAAGATTTCCTTGGACACTTCCTACTACAATGCAGTGTTTCATAGTAGTGCTCATGCCAATAGCAAGGGACCATTTGCCTTATCTCATGAACATATGAAGCTTCCTTCAATGGAGTTAGACCAATGGTCTACCAGGGTCAGTCTTGTGTGCTTTGACTGGCAGTAACACTCCAGGGTCTCAAATGGAAGTTTTTCACATCACCTGCTCCATGATTCTTTTAAAAAGAGTTACCCAGGATTGATCTTGGGTCTTTTTGCATGCCAATCAGATGCCCTGCTACCAAGTTACTGTCCTACCCCAGAGACATACCCCAGTTTTAGCTTCTACCACAGCAGGGAGGGCTACTGGGATGCTGCAGGGTTCAGAGTTTATGGAATGAATTTGGACTTTCTTGCACTTATAACTGGGAAGTTCTGAAATGTGGGACTGGGTTGAGAAAAAAAATGAGTTTTTTTTTTTCTTGGTTGTTGGCGCAGCTCCAAAGCAAGGGGAAAACCAGTATAGTGCAGATTTTATTTAGTGTAGTAGTTTAAGTGCACAGACTCTTATCTGGGAGAACCAGATTTGATTCCCCACTCCTCCACTTGCAGCTGCTGGAATAGCTTTGGGTCAGCCATAGCTCTTGCAGAGATGTCCTTGAAAGGGCAGCTTCTGGGAAAGAGCCCCACCTACCTCAAGGGTATCTGTTGTGGGGGAGGAAGGTAAAGGAGATTGTGAGCCACTCTGATTCTCTGAGATTCAGAGTGAAGGGCGGGGTATAAATCCAGTATCTTCTTCATCATCATCATCATCATCTTGTTAGGGTATCTACAGAAACTCCTGGGGAAATGGGAACATGGGGAGGGGAAAATGATCTTCTTCTTCTTCTTCATGTGCATCAATACATGGCATGCAGTCCTATGGATATGGAAAGAGAGTTTATATCATCCTGTTAACCAGCTCGTCCCCAACCTTGCTGCAATTCTTTCAAAACACAATTCTGCTAACCTCCTTGTGCAAACTCTTAGCTGAGGGTGGGAGAGCCATGAACTGCTGACCTGAGATCAGGCTGTCACAGTGGCCATCATAGGAAATGTGTGTTTGTATGTAAAGCACCTTCAAGTCACAGCCAACTAATGGTGACCCCATTAGGATTTTCAAGGCAAGAGAATAATAGAGGTGGATTGGCACTGCATTTCTCAGCATAGAGACCCTGGACTTCCTTGGTGGCCTTCCATCCAGTACTAACCAGGGCCCATCCTGCTTAGCCTCCCAGATCTGATGAGATTGGGTTAGTCTGGATCATCCAGCTCAGGGCATCATGGGGAATCCTGTAATTAAAGGAAAGAATTGGTCATGTGGGCTTGGGGGGGGGGTGAAGAAGGGTAACGGAAATTACTTGGGAGGAGCCAGGTAGATTTCCACCTCTGCCTTCCACACAGGCAAACAGTAGAGGCTCTTTAGGCACTTTAGGCACCAAGAAGCTGAGGATGAATGAACCAGACTGAGAATCAGGGAAATAGGTCAATCAGCAGTTCCAGATGGGAGGGACTCCAGTTGAACCTACACTGCCCTCTTGCCCTGATGCCTGAAAGAGAGCCGTGTGGCACCTGAAAGCCAGTGTCAGGTGAGGATCTGGGAACCTCAGGTTTGAATCTCCTTCCCCTCCCTCTCAGTTTATGCAACCTCACAGATAGTCAAATGGAAGGACAACATTTGTAAGCTGCTTTTGGTCTCAAATGGAGAGAAAAGTGGTCTATAAATATCCTAATAGCCGGTAGGGCCAGACTGTTCACTAGGCAGCCCTAGGCAGTTGCCTGGGGCATGGTCCTTGTCAGATCTCAGAAGCTAAGCAGGGTCAGCCCTAGCTCATATTTGAATGGGAGACTTCCAAGGAATATCAGGGTCAGGATCCAGAGGCAGGCAATGGCAAACCACCTCTGAAGGTCTCTTATCTTGAAAACCCCATGGAGTCACTATGTCAACTGTGACTAGGGCTGCCAATCCCCAGATGGGGGCAGAGGATCCTCTTGTTTGGAGGACTTCCCCCTGCTTCAGGGTCATTGAAAAGTGTGTGGGGGGGGAATTTCTGCTGGGTACTCCATTATTCCCTATGGAGACCGATTCCCATAGGGTATAATAGAAAATTGATCTGCAAGTATCTGGGGCTCTGAGGAGGCTATTTTTTTTTTTAGGTAGAGGCACCAAATTTGCAGCATAGCATCTGGTGCCTCTCCTCAAAAGACCCTCCAAGTTTCAAAAAGATTGGACTGGGGGGTTCAATTCTATGAGCCCCAAAATGTGCCCCGTTCTTCACTATTTCTAGTGGAAGGAAGGTATTTAAACCGTGTGTGATCGCTTTAAATGTGATGGCCAGAACTCCCTTTGGAGTTCAATTATGCTTGTCACAACTTTGCTTTTGGCTCCACCCCAATGTCTCCTGGCTCCACCCCCAAAGTTTCCTGGCTCCACCCTCAAAGTCCCCAGATATTTCTTGAATTGGACCTGGCAACCCTAGCTGTGACTTGATGCCACTTTGCACCCCCACCACCCAACTGCACAAAACGGCAACAACGCATATTGAAAAAAATGCGACATTTTCCATAGCGCCTAGTGCTTCCATCCAATACTCGAGCTAGGATCAAGCAAAGGGGGCTCCAGTTTCACTGCATTATAATTGTAATTGGATCTCTGCTTTTAGGTTGGATGTTGCTTTCTATGTGGTTTTGAATAAAGGACTGAAAATGAACAGCCTGCATCAGATTCAGGATGTGTTGAAATACAAATCTGAGCACAAAGGGAAGCGTTCACTGAAAAAGCTCCAGCGCAGGGCCACGAGAAGGAAAGCACGCTCAAGGTGACTTTTGCCCATCATCAATGGCCATGTGAATTGCCTCATAGCTCTGTAATAGTTCCTGCTGCCCAATGGTGATCCTGCCTCTCCTCCTCCCCCCAAAAAGACTTGAGCATTGGTGACCCCGAGGTTGAGTAGGATGAGGAGTCTGGAATTGACACGTAGCCTCTAGGCAGGAGGATCCAGCCAAGCCAGATAAACAGTGTCTCCTCTTAGCCATTCCGTGAAATGACAGGGCTCCAGATGGTTGGTTTGGCCTTCTGGCTGAAATTTGTCTTCCGCGGCAGCTGATTAGAAAGGAAGAAAGTGCGGGGTTAAAGAGCGCAAGAAGGAGGATGCAGAGATTCCAAAGTGCAATCGAAGGCCGGGAAAACTTATTTAGCCTAGGCCTAGAAAGCCATTCCTCAAAATGGCTGTTATTGCTCACCAAAATGGGGTGGGCGAGAGCTCAAACTGAGCAGACAAACACGTTTGAAATTTCTCACCTCGGTTACAGATGTTTTCAAATTCCTCAGGCTGGCTGCTGCAATACCAAAATCCCTGTTTTGATTTTGCTTCTGGTCGGTGCCATGGAAGCCCAGGCCCCTTTATCTTTCTGTCATTTTCTATTTCCCTGCACATACTCATTTTTCAATGTTATTTGAGTGTCAAAAATCAGCAACATGCACAATCGGGGGATAAGCCGTTTGTGGACCAGTGCTGTTGAGAGACAGGTGTCATGTATCTCGGGAAGTTCAGATCATCTTAAAGACCATGTGTCATTCTGGGGGTTGCACGTTGGTCTCTGTTTAAATTATCTTCCTAAGTCTTGATTTTGTAAAAGATCTTGATAACAAAATGCGGCTCCCACCGGAGGCAGGCTCAGCAGCCTTGCCTTCGGGGGCCATTTTACCTCCTCGAAAGGAGGAAGAGTGGGCAAGGCTTCATGGGAGATGGGGGCGGAGCCTACACACCCTAACGACTGGATCTGCTCTCGCTCCTCAGTTGGTGCCTCATGCTCAGCCCACCCTCCCGCCCTGTATGCAGTGTGGGCGTCAGCTGGTTGCCATTATTTTGTGGGACCGAGTAGGAATTTTTTCACCTCTTCCTGTTTGGCTATTGGAAGAGGTGTTTTTTGCCTACCTCACACTGCTTATATAAGGGACTGTGGATTTGGCTATGGGTGTGGCCAGTTAGGTTAGTCACTTTACAGGTTGGCTGGGTTTTTGCCTAACTTCCGTTATGCAGCTCGGTGAGCACCATCAGCACCACAGTTTTTGGGGTTGGGGTTCAGCTATATCATTCCTGGGCCATGTGGACCGGTTGAGTGATGAAGCAGACTGCCTTGAGTATGCCTGGATTGATCCACCCTTTTGCTGTGCAGCTGGGGGTTGAAACTCCAGGGCATAACCTTTGCTATGCTGGCCGGGTAGGAGCCATTCATTTGGCTATACCTAGGGGCAGGGTGGCTCACTCGTCATGCAGCTGGGGAGGGGCATTTCTGCCCCTGGCCCTGCTGTGCTGCTGTTATGTTTATAGCCCTTGTTGTTATATTACTAAATAAAGAAAGTGGCCCTTAGTTTACCCAAACCCTCGTGTCCGTCTCTTTCTTCCCTCAGTGGGGACAAACTAGTCCTTGGTGGCTTAATGCGTCATCCACTTGGAATTTCAAGACTGAATTATATGCTGGATTTACATAAAGAAAATGGTTTTTGTTAACATAGCCATGACATTAAGGAAGCCAGGTCCAATTCAAGAAATATCTGGGGACTTTGGGGTGAAGTCAGGAGACTTTGGGGATGGAGCCAGGAGCAAGGGTGTGACAAGCACGATTGAACTCCAAAGGGAGTTCTGGCCATTTTCTTTTGGAGCTCATGTAATTGGACCCCCTGGCCCAATCTTTTTGAAACTTGGGGGATATTTTGAGGAGAGGCACCAGATGCTATACTGAAAATTGTGCCTCTACCTCAAAAAACAGCCCCCCCCCAGAGCCCCAGAAACCCACAGATCAATTATCCATTATGCTCTGTGGGAACTGGTCTTCATAGGGTATAATGCAGTGCCCAGCAGACATTTCCCTCCCTCCCCCCACTTTCTGATAACCCTGAAGCAGGGAGAGGGCCTCCAAACTGGAGAATCCCCTGCCCCAACTGGGGATTGGCAACCCTAGTTATTCTATCACAACCCTAAACATTCTATCACAACCACTACTGTGCCATCACTTTTTTGGGGTGGGGGGGAGCAGGCACTGGAAAATCAGAAACCAAAGTATGCCTCTCACTGACTCCTGGTGGACTCATATAATAGCTATTTTTAAAAAGCTTTTCCTTGCCAAATTGCTATTCAGAAATCATCCATTCAGTCGGAATCAGGAACAGGCTCCTTTTTTTTTTTTTTAACATAGAGATGTTTTGTTTCCCCTCCTCTAATTCTCTCCTCACCCTGCTGAGCCCAGAGGGACATACCCCGTGCCCTGGTGGCATAATTGTGACTGATCTCAACAACCTGCGTTGAATTCCACCTGGGAGCTGTGCTCGGCTTTTGATAGCCCTGTCTGTGTCAAGGCCCGTCGAAGCAAAAACAGTGCCACATCACGGTCTTTAAAACAAAGGCTCCGAGGGAGTGTTTAAAAATCTTCATGTCTTTCTGGACCATAAACCAGAAGAAGTTCTCAAACAGGTTCCCAAGGGCACACGGAGTCTGAGGGCTCTCATATTTATGTCAATCTGAAATGAATAATTCTGTTAAACTGCATGGAATTCTGGGTAGATGCGTTGAATTTGAAGCCCAGTGTAAAGTATCTTTCTTTTCCTCTATGTGTGTATGTGTGAGAGACAGAAGTTGAGGGGGGGGGGGGGTTGTATTTAGTGCATAAACAGCAGAAATACAATAACTAACGTTGACACTGGAGAAAAAAAAAGTGTAGTCTCTAGTATCCATTATCAGATTAGCTATGGCCTTTAAATGGACAGGAATGCCTGTGGCATTTATCAACAAATTTGCAGCTGCAGAAGAGGTGGTTTGAGAGAGAGAGAGAGAGAGAGAGAGAGAGAGTTTTTCTATTGAGAGCAGCAATAATTTTGGAAGGAGAAAGAAAGATTCAGGTTTAAAACTTGACTCATATTCTGACCATCAGCACTTCACAAATCCGCCAAAGGGGAAACAGCACTAACAGGGGGGGGGCGGGATAAGGAAATGTTGGGTTCTATTAAAGCTTCACATTCTAAAACTTTGTTTTGAAACATCAGCTTATTTGCTCTTGCAGGTTTCCTGATCACCCCCTTTCCTGGGAATGCTGAGCTTGGTCCGATAGCTTTTGAGTCCCATATAAGCCTCCTTCCTGCCTGTGAGAGTAAAACAGGTGATGGAGAAGGCTTGCTGTGGGAATACAGAAGGAAGCTTTCTCAGTGTTTAGCTAATTGAATGATGTTAGGGATCTGCCCATTTCTTGGCCCAGGGAAATGTAGGGTTGCCAGGTCCCTCCTGGCCACCAATGGGGGATGGGGGAAGTAGGGTTGGCAGCTACAGGTTAGGAAATTCCTGTGGATTTGGAGATGGAGTTTAGGAAAGACAGAGACCATGGGGTCCTATTCTCCACCCTCCAAAGCATCCCTTTTCTGCAAGAGAACTGATCTGTAATCTGGAGATGAGCTGTAATTCCAGGGGATTCCCAGGTCCCACCTGGAGGCTGGCAACTGCAAGAACTGATTGCTGGGTCCTCTTGGGTTCATGGGCACACACCAAAAATACAGAGATAGATCTGCATAGTAAGTCTCAACTTAAAAAAAAAATGTTTCCAAGCACACTTATTGGATACTCCACCTCACCCTCTTCCTCTAATGTAAAATAAAATGAAATTATAGCTACTGCTGAGTCATATCTTGACTAGGAATTACCCCACCTCTAATGACATATAGGTAGGACTGCATGTCATATTCACTCCCTTCCTGGATTTTTTGGTGTAGACTGAAATCCAGGAGGTGAATGATTACAGTGGGTTAAGTGTAAACAGAAAGGAAAATGTACTTAGCATTATTCCATTTGCACAAGCAGTAACGTAACAGATGGCATCAATGCATAGCATTTTAACATAATATTAATGAAATAGTATTGTAGATATGGAGCAATGGAGTGTACAACAGATGACTCTTGTGATTTTATTTGTTTTGTTCAGGCATTGTAGTAGAACAATTGCCTTTTGCTATGTCTTGTGCATGGAGGAGAAAATATTGGAGATGTAATTGCTTTCATTTAGCACAAGCAGACAGCAGGGAGCAAATTTTGGTGCTTTGGCTTGCACAGTTGCGCATATTGAGATCTTTCATGGGATCCAATCTATTGGTAAAAGAACCAATGATGGGCAGATCCAGCCCATTTACATTTACATTCTGGTCTTAATATCCCTACAGTGCAATTCTAACCAATGCTACTCCATTCTAAACCCACGGAAACCAACGGGTTTAGACTGGAGTAACTCTTCATAGGATTGTACCACTAGTGTTTCAGAAGTCAGACTTCTTGAGCCCTCTCCTCATGACCCCTCCATACATTGACTGAATGCATGTGGGAGAGTCAGCAGCTTAAGTGTGTTGGCCCTGCTCCTAGCTTCCACATGATTGGCTGCTTGGGAGCATGGCATTTACATGCGGAGGAAATAACAGCTCATATGTATTACTGGGGACACTGCTTTCCAAACATTGCTGATCACAGAGAGGGAGCATATGTGTAGATAACATTACTGAGCAGGACCAGATCTACATGCTTTTTTTTTTTTTTTTTTGGTGGGGTGGGGCAAAATTAAAAAAATGATGCCCCCTTATGGGCCCATTCTATTTTATGGGCCCATAGAATGCAATGGACTCCATACCCAATTTGGTGCCTCCCCTGCATTGGCAGCTAGAGCAAGCACCCCCCTCTGCCGCCCCCTAGACCCGGCCCTTTTACTGAGGACACTGCTTTCCAAACATTGCTGATCACAGAAAGGGAGCGTATATGCAGATAACATTACTGAGGACATTGCTTTCCAAACATTGCTGATCACAGAGAGGGAGCGTATATGCAGATACTTGCTAACATGTAGGCATGGTGCTCACAAGTCAGTTCTCATGCACATGCAGCCGGATGGTGATGCTGCATTCATGCCTGCTCTCCCTGCCTGCATGCTCAGTTAATGCATGGAGGAGTCCTTGCTTTTTGTGATCAGGTGTAGAGCAGATTCTAGGCCAGGGAATCCCATGCCAAAGAGAGATGCCAGCTGCAGCTGTAGCCAACGTGTGATCATATGGCACCAAGATTGGTGCAAAAACTGAACAACTGGCAGTGGCAGCAGGGAGGGAGGAAGGAAATTAATAGTCATTTTAGGAAAAGACAAAAATAAAAGGCTGCCAGCCTACATATGTGCCATCCCGTTTCTCTGGTCTCCGGTGTGTTGTCCGTGCCAGGCCTTTCCTCACAAGCTGCCTGGGGCTGTGTCCATTGGGATACTCCATTCCCGCCCCCCCCTCAGCAGTCTGTTGTCAGTTGGCATATTTTCATCCTTATTAGCAAGGCACGTGACCAACCTAGTGACAAATGGGACTCCCTGAAAACAAGAATCCCAAACTTGGTGGATCGATGTTATTTATTTTTATACAAAAAGCTGTTTCTCAGCAGCCATTAAGTTGTCAAGATTTCTTCTCCTCTCCTTGTACATCTGCAGATGCGGCTGCTGCTTCAATAACGCTTTAACTTTCTTTCTCTTTTTATTCCATTTGAAAGTAATGAGATATAATCTGTTTAATTCTAGTCTTTGGGCTCATTTAACGACCCATTTTTACTCTTTCCTTCGATCCCCCCTCCCTCAATTTGGAAAACGACAACTTTGTGGACTCGTGAAAAGATTCACTAATCGCTGGCTCTAATTGCAACACTGAGAAAATTGCTTTTTTTTTTCAAGAAAGAAAAAGACACTTGTTTTAAATATATGGAAAATACTTAAAGATCGAGTGGGCAGCTGTGGATTTGTCTGTGCTCAATATTGGTCAGGTCACAGAAGAGTAGATGGTGGTAGTCGACTGAGGGGTGACAGGATAGAGTTTACAAGATTAGGCATGGGATAGAGAAGGTAGAGAAAGAAGTACTTTTCTCCCTCTCTCACAAGACAAGAATTTGTGGATACTCAATGAAATCGCTGAGCAGTCAGGTTAGAATGGATAAAAAGAAGTACTTCTTCACCCAAAGGGTGATTAATACATGAAATTCATTGCCACAGGAGATGGTGGCAGCTACAAGCATAAATGGCTTCAAGAGTGGATTGGATAAACATATGGAGCAGAGATTCATTCGTGGGTATTAGCCACAGGTTATAAATGGAACTCACTGTCTGGGGCAGTGATGCTCTGTATTCTTGGTGCTTGAGGGGGGCAACAATGGGAGGGCTTCTAGTGTCCTGGCCCCACTAGTGAACCTCCTGGTGGCATCTGGGGGGGTTTTGGCCACTGTGTGATAGAATGTTGGACTGCATGGGCCATTGTTTTAGGTTGGCATTGTTTTAATTTGACATTGTTTTAGTTTGACTGTTGTGAGCCACCCTGAATCTGCTTCAGCGGGGAGGGCGGGATACAAATCTGAGAAATAAATAAATTGGCCTGATCCAAAATGGCTTCTCTTATGTTGTTATGGGAGATATTAACAACAGGCTACAGAAAAGTTTATGATGGGAAGAGAGGACTGGTAGAAGAATCCATAGTGTGCCAAAAAGAAAGAAAGATTGGGTGATATGGAGCCAATGTGTACACCATCTGCAAGAGGGCTAGATGGACCAGACAGCTCCCTTACTTGGATTCCCTTACTGGATCAGGACACATGCTCTCAGACTGCACACAGAGTCTGTCTCTCTGTGTCACTTGCTGATGTGACCCAGGAATACAACTGGACCAAGGAATGGATCAAGGGGTGTGGTTGTACAGATATTGGAACAGGGCTATATATCAGCTCCAATACGACTGCTGCAAATTAGTACTATGGACAGGGTAAAGGAGCCACATTGGGCCAGACTGTTGGAGGAGGGGTAGAACTTTGACATCATGAGGGGACTCAGAAAAGCTTCCATGCTTCTATTGTTCCATAGAATGTGAAAGGAATTGTTGGGGGGGGGGGGAGTTAGATGTCAGAAACTGCTCTTGACAGGAACAGCTCTGTGAGAACTTGTGACTGACTCAAGGTCACATCAAGCAGGTGCATGTGGAGAAGTGGGGAATCAAACCCAGTTCTCCCAGATAAGAGTTCACATACTTAACCACTGCACCAAACTGGCTAGAATAAAGGAAGCCAGGCTTGGTATCAGCTGTTGCTGTCCTCAACCGTAGGCCTGGGAGAACGTCTCTGTCTTGCAGGCCCTATAGAATTGCATTAGATCCCATTAGGCACAGAGTTCCACCAGAACAGCACCAGGACCAAAACGGTCCTGGCTCTGGTCTAGGACAGTTGGATATCCTTTGGGCAATGATTTATGAACCCTATGAAGCAACTATATCAATAAGTTGAATAGCAAGTAAATCCTACCCTCTTACCCCTTCTTGGGTGATCCAGTCCTGCATAGCAGACCTACCCAGACTGCTTGAGAGCCAGCTTGATTTAGTGGTTAAGTGCATGGACTCTTATCTGGAAGAGCTGGGTTTGATTCCGCACTCCTCTACATGCATCTTGGGTCAGCCACAAATTCTCTCAAAGCTGTTCTGCTCAACAGCAGTTCTGAGAGAGCTCTCTCAACCCCACCCCCTCCACCTCGCAGGGTGTCTGTTGTGGGGAGGAGGAGGGAAAGGAGATTTGTAAGCCGCTCTGAGACTCCTTTGGGTAGCCAAGGGTGGGATATAAATCCAATCTCTTCTTCTGACAACAGAGAACTGTGCTACACTGCATATCCCGGGACATATATATATATGCTCCCAAGCAGCCAATCATATATATATATATATGCCTTCTCTCCAACATTGGGTGTCTGTGTCTTTATATGTATTTCCTCCTGTTCCACAATTTCATGCTTTCTACTACAAAGTCTGGCGCTTTCATCCGGAGGGAAAGGAGCTATGTTTGAAGGGCTGCTACCTGTAAGCAAAGTAATTTAATGCACTCCATTCTGCCGAATACCAGTGAGGTCCTAAAATACAGCCAAATAAACTCAGAGACAGGGCTGTATAGGTTTATTACATGCATTGATAGTTTCATAGGGTTCATAAATCATTCCATTTCGCAGGTGTCAAGACCTCTTTGGAGCAGGTAAGTGATAGTGATTGTGTCCTTGCAAAGGATCAGGCGACCCAATTAAATTTCATATCCCTCCTTTTCAGATGATGTGATTCTACAATTCATTTGCTTAGTAAAGTCTAAAAGGGAGTTGTGATAGAATCCTCATCTCCTCTCCTCTCCTCCAATTCATTCTATGAGTATACAGTTCTCATTCTCTTGTTTAATTCCTAAGTGAAAATAATGGTAGCAGATCCTGCTGAATCAACAGCTCAGCAAGAACACCTAGGACATACCTCTCCTACATAGTACAGTAGAAAATCAGGGCGAGTTCCATAATAAGGCAGCTCTAGGACTACCAGTCTAGGAAATTCCTGGAGATTTGGGGGGCAGAACCTGGGCAGGGTAAGGTTTGGGGAGAATAGAGACCTGGGCAGGGTGTAATGTCATGGAATCGACTTTCCCAAGCAGCCATTTTATTCAGGGGGACTGATCTCTGTGGCTTGAAAGAAAGAAAGATATTGGATTTATATCCCGCCCTACACTCTGAAGAGTCTCAGAGCGGCTCACAATCTCCTTTACCTTCCTCCCCCACAACAGACACCCTGTGAGGTGGGTGGGGCTGGAGAGGGCTGTCACAGCAGCTGCCCTTTCAAGGACAACCTCTGCCAGAGCTATGGCTGACCCAAGGCCATTCCAGCAGGTGCAAGTGGAGGAGTGGGGAATCAAACCCGGTTCTCCCAGATAAGAGTCCGCACACTTAACCACTATGATGGTTTGTGATTCCAGGAGCTCTCTAGCCACCACCTGGAGGCTGGCAGCCCTCAGGGGCTCATTGTGGAGGGGCAACAGCTCTGCCACCACTCCAGCATGCTCCTCCCAGTCCTTACTGCCATCACTGATGGAACCAATAATGCTCCTTCCCTCTTCATATTCCAGGGGTCTTTAAAGACAATATAACTTGCCTCACATGCTTATGGGTTTTTACTAAACTCTTGCATTATGATAGTTTGGGGTTAGCTGGATCAAGGTTGACTCAGCCTTCCATCCTTGTCAGTAAAATGAGTACGCAGCTCACTGGGGATAAAGTGTAGATGACTGGGGAAGGCAATGGCAAACCACCCCATAAAAGTCTGCCTAGAAAATGTCATGACGTGACATTGCCCCATGGGTCAGTAATGACTCGGTGTTTGCACAGGGGACTACCTTTACCTTTTTACTGGAATGTGTTTAAAAACAACTGGATGACTGAGAAGGGAAGACTGAAGAACTGGATGACTGAGAAGGTGGAAGCAGTGGGGCAGTGATGGCAGGAACGCCTTTGCATATTAGGCCACTATTAGATAGTGAGTTCAGCCAGCTTGAAGTAAGCAAGAACATTTATTGAACAAGAGCAGAACTGAACTGAACACAAACAGGCAACTTATATACATTTGGCCTGAGTTAAACACCTCCCCCCCTTATGTGGTTATCCACCCTATTGGTCTCTTCAGGATCCTTCATTTGCATTTCCTGAGAGAATGCCTCGCGTCCCGATTGGCTAGTTCTAAAGAACAGCCAATTGGAATGTAGGCATCAGGGTTCTGGAGGGCAATGAAGGTCACTTCAATGCCAACTAACAGACATAACAAACCAGCAGTTAAAACAACCAATACACAACAACTACACATCCAATCCTCCAAGAGCTTACAGGGCTCTTAATACAGGGCCCACTGTAAACTCTTGGGGGATTGGCTACATCAGGGATGTGTGGCCAAATATGCAAAGGAGTTCCTGCTACAAAAAAAAGCCCTGGATACAGATATTTATCAAATAATACAAACATTTTGATACCATCATTTCTTACAGTAGGAACAAAAGAGTATACACGAACCAACTCAGTAGTAGGGCTGCCAATCCCCAGGTGGAAGAAGGCAATCCTCTGGTTTGGAGGCCCTCCCTTGGCTTCAGGGTCATCAGAAAGTGGGAGGGAGGGAGGAGAGAGGAAAATGTCTGCTGGACAGTCCATTATTCTCTGTGGAGACCGATTCCCATAGGGTATAATGGAGAACTGATCCATGGGTATCTGGGGCTTGGGGGGCTGTATTTTTAGACAGAGGCACCAAATTTTCAGCATAGCATTCAGTGCCTCTCCCCAAAATACCCTCCTAGTTTCAAAAAGATTGGACCAGTGAGTGCATGCTGAGCTGCCACTGATACAAATTAATTATTACGCGCTACATGGCTATTTTTGTTGGACAGACTTATCCAGAACAGTCTGGATAAAAAATTCAGAAACACACACAGCTTGGTAAAGAAGAAAAACCAAGAAGGGATTTCAGTTTATAAGAATCTAATTGTATTTCATGCTTTCCTGTATAAAATTATTCTGTTTCAGACATACAACTGAGAGATAATCTGAATTTTGTACATGTGCAATTTTGTGTCTGCGTGTATGCAATGATGTCCAATCTGTCCCCTTAGGGTCACCAGCCGGTTACAATCTCTGGGAATTACAACTGATCACACACTGACATTCCGCACTAGACTAATAGAATCAGAGAAACCATGGCCGTTTTCGCACTAGCGTTTACTCCGGCGTAGCACCCCATTTACCTCCGGATCTTTTCCTGGTTTTCCCACCTGTTGCTCCGGCGCTGCGGTTTGCTCCGGCGCTGCAGGGGTTTCACGCCGGAGTATCTAGATCCACCTCCTTCCGGAGTTTTTGAAAACCTCCGGATCCACACCGGATCCACTCCTCGGAGTTTGCTGTGGGAAATCCATCCACGCCGGATCGACTGCTTTGTGGGCGTCACACTCTCCCTTTCCGTCCTCCCACCCCATCCACCCCCTTGGCCAATCATCAGCCTTTCGCGGCGCTTCCCCAAAGTGCCGGCACGGCCATTTTTTTTTTAAACTTCACAGTTTTGCGTAATAGCGATATTTCGAAAATAACAAATAGAAAAAAAAACCCTCCTGGAATAGCCTCAATTGCCACTTCAATTGGTTTCGTTAGATTTTTTTATTATCATTATTGACTTTAGTTGCGTTATTTCGCTGTTGCGTTATCTCGATAATGCGAAAACAAGGCCATTCCAGCAGCTGCAAGTGGAAGAGTGGGGAATCCAACCCGGTTCTCCCAGATAACAGTCTGCACACTTAACCACTGCACCAAACTGGCTCGCCTGGGCTGGAAGAATTTCTTGCGGGCCATGGCTTCTCCAGCAGTGAGTGGCAGGCCCCGGAGTCCAGGTGGAGCTGTCTTTCTCCAGTGGGTCACTTCCCTGCCGCCTGTTTTGCGAGATTTCTCTTGCTTCGCCTCTTCCTTGCAGCCGGGAGAGGCGGGTGCCAGCTGCCCTTTCCCTTTTGCGCATAAAGCACCAGCTCTCTGGCACACACAAACGCGCGCACACGCGGTCCGCGTGCAAAGAGGGGAAATAAATACTAAAGCATCATCTCCAAAGGCTGCCAGGAAAAAAAGAGAAAAAAGCCCTCTTTTTCCCCCTGACTGGCTGCAGCCCGCGCTTGTCAGGGGAAAGCAATGCTTCGGAAACCTCAGGCATATGGTAATAGGAATGGCTTTTTTGGTGTGTGTGTGGGGGTCTGGCGGGGGCGGGGAGGGGAGGAGGAAGCGGAGTGTCAGCAGCGCGGTCAAGGCGAGGGCAGAAGTTCAGGCAATTGGTGGTTTCTGAAAGTGTGTTGTGTTTGTTCTGGATGCGGGTGCGGATTCCTCCAGCAAGACAGGGCGGCCGTAGCCAGTTTCGCTGCCGAAGAGGGTGAGGGGGGCTGGGGTGTGTGAGCAAGGGCAGAACAGCTCGGCCTCTGATGCCCGCAGGAGGCTGTGGGGGGGTGAGGGGTGCAATCTGCAGAGACCAGGGGCGCTGCAAGAGAGGGGAGGGGAAGGCGCAGGAATCCCCTCTGCGAGACCTCCCCCCCCCCGGGCTTTCAGTTGCACCGCTCACCCCACAAACGCCTGGAATCTTGGGTTGCCAACCCCCAGGTGAGGCCTTGGAATTATACAACTGATCCCCACGGCTACAGAGATCAGTTCCCCTGAAGGAAATGGGATCTTCCGGGGGTAGGTGCTAGGACAGCATATAGATTCGTAGACGAGTTGGAAGGACCTTCAGGGTCATATAATCCAACCCCCTAAAGGGCTGTGGAGGATTCTACAGCTGCAGCCAATCCATAAGCAGCAGCAGCACACGTGATGCGGTTTGTCCACGAAAAGAAGGGGAGGGAACGGCTGTGCCTGCTCGATGTTACGTTAGTACATTAGTACGTCCTTACGCAACCAGACTTGCGCTTAAAAAAAAAAAATGATTGACAGGGCATCGAACTCAAGTCGATGCCAGTGGGAAAACGATTTGAGCCGGGGCTTCAGGGAAGGCGACTCCGCAAAGAGTCACTAGTGCGAAAACGAGAAAAATGATCCGGACATAATTGCGCCGCGGAATAAGGGGAGCAAACGCTAAGTGCGAAAACGACCTATGATTCTATTATTTTAGTGTAGAATGTCAGCTTGGGGATAGGGCTAAACCAGGATTAAAGGTCTAATGCAAAACTGGTCTGAAATTCCTTCTTGGTCTTTTTTCTTTACCAAGCTGTTTGTGTTAAATTTTATCCTAATTTTTGACTGGAGATCAGCTGTAATTGTGGGGTGGGGGGGAATCTCCAGGTCCCACGTGGATGCTGGCAACCCTAGATTGCAGCCTTCAGCATCTGTATTGTAAGGTATGTGAGTCATTCCAAACCTCTAGATTCTGGCCAGAATCATCAACCTCTAGTGGGGCCTGTAGTACATATCTGCAGACTACAGACATCAGTTCCCCTGGATAAAATGGCAGCTTTAGAAGGAGGACTCTATGGTATCATACCCCACTGAGCTGCCTCCACAGACAGGGCTAGCCTGTGGGTTCATGGCGCCCTAGGCAGGCGCCCCCCTGCCATGCCCCCCCGCGGCCACCTTGCACCCCCAGTGTGCTGCTGCAATGCAGCGCCGTGCTCCATCGCAACCCCCCCTGCCGTGGTGAGGCAGCGGCGGCACCCCCTTCCCGTCCCTTCCCCCCCTTACGCATTCACAGCCCAATGTGGATGAAACTTATCTTTAGAACGACTGGGCTGAAATGAAGGCTTGGCTCCCCCCTCCTGTGAGTGCATGTGGGGGGTGGGAAGCGAAGGAAAGGGACAGGAAGGGAAGGGAATGGAAAGGAGGGGTGGCAGGGGGGAGGTGAAGGGAAGGGTCAGACGTGGCAGCAGCGGTAGTGGGCGGTGGAGGCAGGCAAACTAGGTGCTTGCCTGGGGCACTGGGAGGGTGCTTGCCTGGGGCACTGGGACCCCAAATTGGCACCCCCACCCTCCCAGCGCCCAAGGCAACTGGCTAGTTTGCATAGTGGGCAAGCCAGCCCTGTCCACAGACTCTGTCATCTCTAAGCACCACTCTGATTCTCTAGGAATTTTCCAAGAAGGAGGTTTTCAAGGCAAGAGACTAATAGAGATGACTTGCCATTGCCTGCCTCTGTGTTGCAACCCTGGTCTTCCTTAGTCGTCTCCCATTCAAATACTGACAAGTGATGATACTGCTTGGCTTCCATGATCTAATGAGATAAGTCTAGCCTGGACCCTCCAGATCAGGACCTAGATGGAGTAGGCAACCATAACAAAGCTGTTCTATTGGTTTTTTCATGAATGGTATTGCACCTACTTCATTCCTAAATCTTTCTTGTCTTCTGAGTCCAACTCAGAAGATACCTGGAGACATTGAGGGTGGAGCCAGGAGACTTTCCCATTCCCTAAAATAAATAAAAATATAGCAGTGAAATTCCCCTAAATAGTCTTCATTTCCTTGTTCCCCCAGCAATTCCAGTAAGTGAAAGTGAACAAACACTTAAAAAGCCGCCAAAAGAAACAAAGTTTGCAAGCACACACTTTTTGGATCTCACTGGGCCTTTATGTACAGGAGGTAGGGCTGCCAAGCTCCCAGGCTGGGTGGGGTTTTTCCCGCCCTGGAGGTTCCCAACGGTGGGGGGAAGCTCCCCCAATGTTGTCGGTGTGATGATGTCATCCGAAAGTGACATCATCGCGCCAACATCACTTCCCAGCCTCTCTAGGCATTTCCAGGAAAACTATGGTTTTCCTGGACACTCTAGCGATTTGGGAGGGAAAACTCTATGGTACAATAGGTACCATAGAGTTTTCCCCTCTCAAATCGCTAGAGTGTCTGGAAAATACATGGCGTTTTCCTGGAAATGCCTAGAGCAACCAGCAAGTGACATTGCTGGTGCAATGACATCACTTCTGGGTGACATCATTGCGCTGCATGTGCAAGAAAAAGTCCACTGCCAGAGGCCGCAGGGGACTTGGCAACCCTAACAGAAGGTGCTGTATTTCCAACCAACTTCTTCAGAGTAATGTAGGAAAATGAAAAGAGAGAAGTGGAGTTTTCCTCCATCCCGTAAACAGGTTTCTATACAAAACTGTCTGGGACAATGCAAAACAACCTCAGAGACTGTTCTCTCTCACACACTCTCTCTCTCACACACACACACACACACACACATGCACACATACTTACTGGCTCTGGTTCCTATACAAAGACATCTGAAGCCAAAGGAAGCAGAGGGACTCATCTCTCTCTCTCTCTCAGACACACACACATGGCTCTGCTGCTGGCCTTTCCTGATGCAGCTTTCACTTCCTGCTCAAATTTAAAGGCACACACACACATTTTAAAATGTGATGTGTTTGCAGGCTTTCATACTTATGGGAGATCTAAAGTCATGTGGTGGCTGTGGGGGTGGGACTTCCCCCAGCAGCCAGTTGGCTGGGGGCAGGGTGGAGCCTGAAAAACTGGGGGTTCCCCTGCTAGGACTGGGGGATTGGGAAGCCTACTTCCTAATTTTCTCTGCCTCTCTTTCCCATTCAGTCTCTCACTGCCCTCCCCCCAAAAAACACACAATCTATTTAATTTTGTACTTGGCAAAGGCCCATGGAACGCACGAGTGAGCAGGTGCTGCTGTTCCCCACTGCGATACCTCAGGTCTTTTGCTTTTGTTTACAGGGAGTATTAGGAATGCTACATCTGCTGCATCATGCATTCAGTCATTTCTCTGGCTTTCTATTTTACTGGCAGCTATGATTACTTTGAGGCCGCCCTGCCAAGGCCTAGTTTGCCGAGTAGACCTCTTTCATGTTGTAAAAAATGCCATGTTGAGACTGGTAGCAGAGTGAAATCCCGCAACGAGCCTTTGAACCAGATTAATTAATGGAAAGGGGGGAAAGAGATTTTACCGTGCAAATGTCACAAGCAACCGTCCTCCAGTTGCCATTTTTAAATTTTATTTGGAGTTTTAAAATTCTGTGTCATGGGGGATCAACAGAAATGACCTTGTAGAAATTAGGTTTTCTTGCAATCTAATTCAGGCTGGGGGGGAGACGGGGTAGAGAAGACAGCAAAGCAGCATGGAATAGCCAGATCACATCAGGTGTCAGAAGTTAAGCAGAGTTGGTACATGGATGGGAGAGCACCAAGGAAGACTCTACAGAGGAAGCCAATGGAAAACCACTGTTGTTTCTCACTTGCCTTTAAAAGCCATTGATGGGGTCACCTTAAGACAGCTGTGACTTGATGGCACTTTACACACATAATTTAGGAGGGCTGGAGATGAATGGTGGTCAGAGGGTTGTGAGATCCAAGTTCAGATCCTCTGGAGGTTCTTTATCCCATATGTTCTTGCTAAAGGAAGCTGTAGAAATCAGTACTTTGGAGAAGACTTGTAGATACAGACAGGTAGCTTGTCTTCATTTCAGATGAGAACAAAGTTTGAGTCCCGTAGTACCTTTAAGACCAACAAAACTAGAATGTCCTCTCTGTTCTTCCAACTTCTATGCTATATGGTTTCCTATTCTAGAATATCTCATTTCACAAGAAGTTATCCCAGATATAGTTAATGACCTTTCTTTGTGGTAGTGTTTACATTTTGGCTAACCAAGTGATTAGAGGTCAAAAATACAGGGATTTTCAGTACTGTTTTATATTCATTTCTCATTTCTAAATTTGATTGTATTTATGGTTCAGTTGTCTCATATTATTGATTATTTGTAAATGTTTTTTGGTTATCTGCAATAACTATGTGATTTTATACTACATCAGTTCTTAATATCATATCTGTATTCTATATATTATGTAAAATTACAATAAAATGTATTTGAAAGAAAGACCAACAAAGTTTAATGCTGGGTATAAGCTTTCATTTGTTGTTAAGCTTGGTCTTAAAAGTGCCACTGGACTCACTGTTCTATTGCTTTAGAATACGACAGCTACCCACCCTTATCATCTATCTATCTATCTATCTATCTATCTATCTATCTATCTATCTATCTATCTATCTATCTATCTATCTATCTATCTATCTATCTATCTATCATCCATCCATCCATCCATCCATCCATCCATCCATCCATCCATCCATCATTTCTAATGGTTTGGAACCAGGACTCTATGACCAGCAGCTATTGAAAGGCTCGCTCTATGGGCATATAATGCTAAAGTTCAGAATGTTATGAGCCAAAATATTATGTGAAACCATCACAGAATTTATAATGTGGATTCCTGAGGAGACAACCTATCAACTTAACACATCAAATGCATATGGTAACTCATATACATGAAAAAATACATTGGGTGAAAACAGAACTCTCACCATGAGGATTCTATCATCACTCTTGCAGACTAATCTACCACACACAGTTGCTGAGGCTGATAACCAATGGAAAGGTGGTGGGGCAGAAACATGGTTGGGCATGTGATGTTGCTGATACTACTACCCAGAAGTGCCAGTGGGTACATCCAGGTACAACCAAGAAGTGACAGTGGGTAGTTTTAGGGATTGCTGGAGACTCAGTTGTTTTACCATAGAGTTTACTGTGATTCCAAGAGCTACCCATTGTCACTTCCGGGTTGTACCTGGAAATCATTATCAGTGGTGATCAGAGTTCTTTTTTTTAGCAGGAGCTCCTCTGCATATTAGGCCACGCCCCCTGATGTAGCCAATCCTCCAAGAGCTTAGAGGGCTTTTATTACAGGGCCTACTGTAAGCTCCAGGAGGATGCGCTACATCAGAAGGCATGACCTAATATGCAGAGGAGCTCTTGCTAGAAAAAGAGCCCTGGTGGTGATTTTAATTTTTTGGTGATGCTGCTTCAAGTGGTGGCAGGCAGCAGCAGCAATCAGCAGAGGGCTTCCTGCTACAGTGGGAGGCCTGGAAGCCCTAGAAGAAGAAGAAGATGATGATATTGGATTTATATCCCGCCCTCCACTCCGAATCTCAGAGCGGCTCACAATCTCCTCCCCCACAACAGACACCCTCTTTATCTTCCTGTGAGGTAGGTGGGGCTAAGAGGACTCTCACAGCAGCTGCCCTTTCAAGGACAACCTCTGCCAGAGCTATGGCTGACTCAAGGCCATCCCAGCAGGTGCAAGTGGAAGAGTAGGGAATCAATCCCAGTTCTCCCAGATAAGAGTCTGCACACTCAACAGCACACTAGGAGTAGGGTATGATCAAGTATAGAGAAGACCACCTGATCTCCATGGAGAAAGGTCAGGATTAGCAATTTATAAGCAGCTAGGGTTCCCACCTTGAAGAGTTCCAAAATAAGAACACACATTGTGAGACTGAAAGAAACTAAGACCAGCACATTGTAAGAATAAACCATATTTGTGTGCTTTAAAGTTGCTTTGATCTTTGCATTTGTAAAGGAATGCTATGTTTGAATATTAAATAAAGAACTGCTCTTTTCAGTATGGAGCCTTTAGCCTGCCTAATGCAATCGCAACCTACAACGTGTATGCTTCCACCCGTTCTCCGGCCTTTATTATCCCTGCTGTTTTCTGCCTTTCCTACTGGGTCCCATAGTTGTCAAGCTATACCAGAAGGGCTCTTCTTGAGTCTCAACCAATAGATCTCAGCCTGTTCCACTGGAAGAATATGTTTTGACAACACTATTTCTCATTGTGTAAAATCTATAAAAAATGGGAAGGGAAGCTGTGAAGACGGAAATCCACTGTCTTCCTTGTGAGTATCTTTTTAGGTTCAAAGCAACAATTTCCATCCTTGCATATTCCTCTTAAGAAAAGAAAAAGAAAAACCACTTTTCACTGGAATCAACTGTCTTTTGAAGGATGTCGAAAATTACTTTAAAATATGAGGACAATCAAGACTTCCATTCCAGCCTAGTGGTTCCGCCACCCTCGGCCTCTGTAATTGTAGGGGGAAAGCTTTTCATTTTCAGGTCAGTTTTTGATAGAAATTAAATGTAACAATTAAAGAGGCCTGAGTCAGGGTTGCCATGGAAACAGGGTTTGTTTTTAGCAGTCGTCTGGGTCTTCAGCGGTCTTAGCTGGCCCTTCTAGCTTTCTCAGCTGCCACTTCCAGCTCTGGATAAACCCTTGGATTGTAGCAGGAGGGGGGAAAGAATCACACAGTTCAATTATGTAGCTGAAGTGAAGGTTGTTGCAAGGGCATGCAAGACAAGGAAATGAATGGGGGTGGGATGGCTAAAAAAGGAGGATGAAGATCTGAAGAAGGGGGAAGAAAGTCCAGGCAGGCAAGGGTAGATCAATGGTAGAGCTTCTAGTTTGCATGCAGATGGTCCAAAGTCTGGGGTTCAATTCCCATTCAAGTAGTTTACTATGTAGACAACCTCGGCTTGAGAACCAGGAGAGCCGCTGCCAGTCAGAATACACAATATTGACCACAAAGAGCCAATGATCAGACTCGATGTTGTTCAGTTGCACAGTCGAGTCTGACTCTTTGTGACCCCATGGACAGTCATGCCAGGCCCTCCTGTCTTCCACCATCCTCCAAAGTCTGCTCAATTTCATGTTTGTTACATCAGTAATGCTGTCCAGCCATTTCATCTTTTGCCATCCCCTTCTTCTTTTGCCTTCTGTCTTTCCCAGCAAGTGCTCCCTTCTCATTTGGTGGCCAAAGTATTTGAGCTTCAGCTTCAGCATCTGATCTTCCAGGGAATAGTCTGGGTTGATTTCCCTTTAGACTGACTGTTTTGATCTTCTTGCAGTCCAAGGGACTCTCAAGATTCTTCAGACTCAATAGCCATCCACAGACTTCACATAGCAGGGCTTTCCCTCGTTCCCTTCTTGCTGGAGTCCTGAGTTCCACCTCCTTTCCAGTTTTGCTCCTGGGAGTCAATGACTCTCCAACAACAGTTTACAGGGCAATGTAGGAGAGGGGGGTTGTGGGGGGCAGTGTGGGAAATTGGTGAAAATTGAAGCCCCCTGTTCTGTCAGAGGAACAGTGTAACTGAATACATGCCACCATAAAAGAGGTTCATGTTTTGGTTTTGGTTAAAGCAGAACTTTACAGACAATTTGGGTGGGGTGATAATATTGTCCACAGTACACTGAAATAATGAAAAGACTCAAATCATTGAACAGAGGTTCCTTCTTTCCGCAGTCTGTCCTTCTTCCTACTTGGGTTAGTCACATGGGTGATTCTACCCAATCAGGGATTGTCTAGTGAATAGGATGACATCAATAGCCTCATATTCCAACCTACAAGATCACATGAGTACATTAGTGAGGGCAAGTGAGGGAAACACAAATGAATAAGCATAACATTTCATAAGGATCGCTCCCCTCCCCCCCAAAAAAAATCACCAAAAGGGGATGGTTTTGAAGCTGCTGATTTAAAAAAAAAAATAAAAACTGAGGGGGTTGTTGCTTTTGTCTGAGTTCTAGTTTTGGCTGGTGCCAAATTTGTCCCATGACATGCCTTATCTCTGTGTAGTTTCTTTTTTTGCAACCCTGGTAATCAGGGGTCAGGTAGGAATTTACAGGAAGAAGAACTACCACACTCTTGCCAAGCTAAACAAACCATGGCTTCCTCACTCCCATCTGTTTCTACACACCTGACTATCTGTGGTTGAATGTGAATGGAGATCAGGGGTGATCTTAGGCATGGGGCTCTTGGAATTGAACTTATGCCTTATGTAGAAAGGGGGGGGGGACATCCCACAGGGGAACTAAGCTTTAGCTAAACAGAACTTTTCCTCATCCATCTTTATACCACTACTCTTAGGCTTTTCTTCTAGCAGATTCTCTCCCATAGCAAGGCAGTTAGGCTTATGTCTTTTCTTTCCTATCCAGTTTGTTAGTTCCATAAATAAAGCTTTGTCCTATTTAATCAGTTCAGTGTCTCAACTGCTGCATAGGAGCTCTGCCAGCAGGGACAACTGGGCCAGCTGCCTGGGACCCCAGACTGGGAGGCCCCTAACTGCCAAAATTTCCCTCAGGATTCCCTCACCACCCAGCTCATTGCCGCACTGGTGCTGCCTGATGATCAAGCAGCGAGTGACCAGCATGAGCTGGAGAGTGGGAGATTGTTGCCACCAGCAGGAGGCCACCATGAGCTTGGGGGATGGGGGTACATGATGGGATGTGCCTAACACTCACCCTGCACAGCTGATTGTAGGGGAAGCCATTATGGTGATGACCAGGGCTTTATTTGAGCAGGAATGCACAGGAATGCAGTTCCAGCTGGCTTGTATCAGGGGGTGTGGCCTAATGTGCAAATGATTCCTGCTGAGCTTTTTCTACATTAAAAAGCCCTCTGTGAAACAATGGTGATGTCAGGGGTGAGGCCTAATATGCAAATGAGCTCCTGCTCCTACAAAAAAAACCCACCCCTGGAGATGACCCTGAGTCGATGGGGTAGGCAGGATGAATGACACCAGCAGTAGCCAGCCTGAGATCAGCTGAACTGCTTGGGTGAGGAAGTCTGGTGTGCTCTTGTTCCGATTCTCTTCTCCCTCCTTGGACAGCAGTTCAGTAGATCTCAGGCTGGCTACTGCTGGTATCATTCATCCTGCCTACCCCATCGACACAGGGTCATCTCCAGGGGTGTTTTTTTTTTTTGTAGGAACAACAGCACACCAGACTTTTTCACCCAAGCAACAGAGCTTTTGTGGCTCTGCAGGAGCCCAAGTCCCCATCCATAGAGCTTCCTTCCAAGATCAGAAGGTCCAAGGTCAGCCAGCCTAGCCCAGTCCAATGTCAGGCAGGGGAAAATGGGAGACTCAGTCTGAGGAAGAGGCAGGGTGAGATCTGACATCCATCACTGGGCTGGTTGGCTAGCTGATTCCTCCCTCCTCATCCTGTCTTAGAAGGCAGTTGTGTGGGTTGGGACTGAGGCCCCCCCGGAGCCATTTGGCTCTGCACATTCAGTTGCTTGGACAAGGAGCACAGATCTGCTCTGGCTCATCTCCTCTTCTGCCATCATGGCCGGTAGTAGACAGTTTGGGGACCTGTGTGTTTCTGGATTGTAGTGAAAAAATGGTACCCAATGAGCCAAATAAAGAAAACTTTACTCCTGTGGAGCTCTTAAATTTAAAGCAAACAGAGAGGCACCACAGGATGTTATATCAGAGGCCTTCAAGGCAGTCTAGAAAGGGAAACTAATTTTTGTGGCATCCTTCTATAATGTACAAAAACAAACAGTCAGAGGGTTTTTTGTAGAAAAAGCCCAGCAGGAACTCATTTGCATATTAGGCCACACTCCCAGAGCCAAGCCAGCTGGAACTGCAATCTATTGCGTTCCTGCTCAAATAAAAGCCCTTCAAACAGTTATACTTGAACTTATTGCAAATATTGAAAATCTAAAAACAAGTCACATGAAACATGGAGGACAGATTACTAGATCTAACAGAAATCTCAAAAATACAAAAGGACTAAATAGTGTTAAAACAATATATTTACAAAAACCCCAACATCTGTAAAAATACTGAGACATAGAGTGAGTCAAAAACTGGCTTTAAGCCTCATTTGCTCGATTTGAGACATTTAAGGTAAACTCTATTCTATCCCCAGATATATTTTCCATTTTATACTTTATCCCAGAATTTATACACTTTAGACCATCCATTAAAAATGCTGTTTTGTAATATTTAGAACACATAAACGCTAACATCAAGTTAACATAAGAGCACTGTAAATTTTTGGAATGACCTATCACTTCTATTGAGCTACATGAAACAAGAGATGGTCTAAATTTCATTTTATTAAACTACAGGGAAGGAAGTAGTCAAAAGCGAAATATTATAACAGAGGTGTTAATTATGTTTTCTGTTTCTGGAATAATAGTATTGTAATATTGTTCTATTGTTCTGGTTATTTGCATTTTTATTGTTATATTGAAATTTTTAATAAAAACGTTAAGTTTTTTTTTAAAGGGCAGCCACAGAAGGAAGCAGGATCATGCATGCAAGTCATGCTCCTGTGCATTCAACAGCATGTATGCACCATAAGCACATATAAGTGTCTGTTCATAGACCTTTCCACAAGATTTGGACTCTCCTTTTTGGTGCTTTCCAAATTGCCTATGCACATATATTGCTTGATGAGGCATGATGCACATTGTTCAGAGCAATACACAAATGTCAGAGATAGGTCCACGTTCACAGTCCTGTTCCTGTCTACGCAAACACAGCTTATGAGTTGGGATGGGCTCAAACTGGGGCAATGGTGCTTTGTGAGAAACAACAAATCACGGTTCGTGAACCTCCATGAACTTTTCAGTTTGCTGAACTCAGGGCTTTTTTTGTAACAGGAACTCCTTCGCATATTAGGCCACACACCCCTGATGTAGCCAATCATCCAAGAGCTTACAGGGCTCCTAGTACAGGGCCTACTGTAAGCTCTTGGAGGATTGGCTACATTGTGTGTGTGTGGGGGGGTGGCCTAATATGCAAAGGAGCTCCTGCTGCAAAAAAAGCCCTGGCTGAACTGGTTTGTGGGTTTTTGGGGGTTCATGACTGTGTATCCAAAAGATACTTCTTGGTACTCTTTCCAATATCCAAGGGTTGCTTTGGACCTCCCTCCCCTTTGCTGCCATTGCAAGCAAGCCATCCCCCTTTTCACCTTCTATCCCCTGCAAAAGCACCTTCCTGGGGTGTTGGAGACTCCATTCTTTCACTGTCTTCCTCTACCACCTCCAAGGGTCAGGCCACTGGCACAGCCCCTGCAACCACTGTCAAATCCACTGTATCCACTATTCCTTGTTGACAGCTTCCTTCCCCTATGTCAAACCCCACCTAACTGCGGTGCTGGGGTCCAGTGAGTATCCAAAAGATGGTCTTGGGCACCTTCTCTAATATCCAGGGGTCCACTTCCTGACCCCCCTCACTGCTGCCATGAACAAGCCCCCCCCCCTTTTGCCTTATTCCCCCCTGCAAACATAAATTTGGATTGTGGGGTCACCATACTAAAAAGGCTGGAAATCACTAGCTTAAAAGGCTGAACCATATTCTGCTTTGGAGGAGAGGACACTACTGCTTTAAACAGCAGAGAGAAGAGCAGATTATTCCCCTTTATCATCCCAGAAGTTTGCTCTGCATGGCATTTCTGAGCTCCTTAATTCAAACTTAACTAGGAGAACTGCAAAAATTAATTGTGGGATTTTGACATGCTCAGCAGTCTGCCACAGTGTACACTGCCTTCAGTTCATTTGTCTCCCCCCCCCATGTCGCCATGTGTGTGTGTATCTGCGTGTGTTGATAAAATGCTGCAAAAGAAAGCCTGTTTTTATGTCATTTCCAGTTTCTGCTTGGGGTGTTTTATGGATGTGCGAATCCACTCCTATGGGCTGATAAAATGGTTTGCAAAAAGAAGCTGGAAACGAGCATATGCACAATGTTGTTGCAAGATGTGCAGGCAAACTATGCATATAAGTTGAATTGCATGTTACATCGGAGACTGGCTCCATTACACATTTTTTGTGCCTACAAAGCAACTGCGGGTGGTGGTGGTTCATACTGACATTGTGGACTTGGGCAAAGGGGGCGTAGCTCTTTCACCCCTGTGCTGTTTTCTCGCTGTCTAGTATATCATATCCCTCCCATTCATCCACTGAGTTCATGGAAGAATACATGATTCTCCCTTCCTTGTTTTATCCTAACAACAACCTGGCAAGCAGGGCTCTTTTTGTAGAAAAAAACCAGCAAGAATCATTAGCTTATTAGGCCACATCCCCTGACACCAAGTCAGCTGGAACTGCAAGCTTCACAGCATAGTGGGGATTCGAATGTGGATCTACCAGATCTTAGTGTGACATGCTAAGCACTGCACCACATTGCTTCCACTGCCACATAGAAGACAAACTCTCTTCATTTCTGTGCATGAGTTTTTTACGGGGTCCAACTCAAACTATATGTGTGGGTAACACAGAATGCCTTGACCTGATTGACCAAGCTAGCCCAATCTTATTAGAGCTTGGAAGCTAAGCAGGGTCAGCCTGGTTAGTAATTGGATGGGAGGTCACCAAGGAAGTCCAGGGTTGCTATGCAGAGGCAGGCAAGGGCAAATTACCTCTGAATGCCTCCTACCTTGAAAACCCTATGGGATAACTATAAATCAACTGTGATTCATGGAGCATTCTACCACTAATACAAAGTAATGGCTCTATAAGTCTACTTTTCTCTCTTCTCTGGAAAACTCTTCAGGAAAAAGCTGTTCCATCGCAGCTTTCCTTCCATATCGGAAAACAGGGGGCCAGAAAGACAGTAATGTGGCTGTAAATTCCACAAGTTGTTCATGCATTGCTATTAGTGATCAGTGTCGTTGGCATTAGCCAGAGCATTAAGCATTTTGATTAGATCATTGTGATTAGATCTACTGCTCAAAATAGATCCAGCAGAGCTGATGACATTTCTGGGGCAATTCCAAGAACATGCGTATATTTCAATAACATTAAGCACTCACTTTAAATGTATGTTTACACAGAGAGAGAAAGAGAGAGAGAGAGAGAGATCTACATTTCTGAAAATGTCCTGTAGGCAAATGTTGGGTTTGGCCAAGCAAATTGTAACAAAAACAGAAAGCTTTTAGCCTTTTGACAACTGCAGAAGGAACTACTGTTTTTGCTCTGGCAAAGTTTCTACAGAAATTAGGAAAACGAAAGGGAAAGAAACCATTTTGAACTGTGCAAAACAATCACAGGCTTTTGGCTTTATGTAAATTGGTTATAAAGGATGGATCATAAAAATATTAAATCACAGCACAAACAGCTTTGTTACCATTTCCGAATGTAATCTTGAACATGTTTGCATAGAGATACACTCTGTGCATCTATTATTTTGGCAAAGTGAGGGCTGCTACTGGTTGGGTGGTCCCACACATCAGTGTAACTACAATGGTGAGATTAAGAAACGGGGATCACAGGATAAGCTCCAGCCTGATTGCCTTTCTAAGCATGTGAATGTGGGTCTACTGTCTGCCACCGCAAGACACATGGGAAGCTCCAAGGGGGACTCTATGCATGATTTCCTGCCTTCTTGGGATTGCCAACCTCCAGGTAGGAAACGGAGCCCTCCCAGAATTACAACTGATTTCTGGGCAACAGCGATCAGCTCTCCTGGAGGAAATGGTTTCTTTGGACAGTGTATTCTATGCCATTATATTTATTTATTGCACTTATATTCCGCCCTCCCCAAACGGGCTCAGGGCGGCTGACAACAGTCACAATTTGATGGCAAGTCACATTATGACAGTAAAACATTATTAAAACATTAAAATATTAAAACAAGTTAAATACCACTCAAAATATAAACTCAGATGGCTTCTGTTTGAATTAGTTTGTCATGATACTGTGGGGCAGATGATACACCCCCCTCCCCACAGTTGTTAAGAGTACCTCCTTTTAGTTCTTAAAAGCCTACCTGAACAAATATGTCTTACAGGCCCTGCAGAATTGTGACAAGTCCTGCAGGGCCCTGGTCTCCTCTGGGAGGGCATGCCAGAGGGCAGGCGCAGCCACAGAAAAGGCTCTTGCCCTTGTAGTGGTCAGATGGGTGTCCTTTAGCCTAGGGATCTTTAGCAGATTTAACGAGCTTGATTGTAGTGCTCTCTGGGGCTCATGTGGGGAAAGGTGGTCCCGAAGATAGACAGGTCCCAAGCCATAAAGGGCTTTAAAGGTCATAACCAGCACTTTGAACCGGGCTCGGAACACTATAGGCAACCAGTGCAGAGTCTCCAGTGCAGGCTGGATGTGCACCCATAAAGGCAGTTCCAATACCAACCTGGCTGCAGCATTCTGCACCAGTTGCAGCTTCCGGGTCCGAGTCAAGGGCAGCCCCATGTAGAGGGCGTTACAGTAGTCTGTTCTCGAGGTGACCATTGCATAGATTACTGTTGTCAAGTCCAAGTATGGAGCCAACTGTCTTATTTGCCTAAGATGATAAAATGCAGATCTGGCAGTGGCTGCCACTTGGGTGTCCATAGTTAATGAAGGCTCCAGGAGAACCCCCAAACTCTTGACCCTCGAAGCTGGCGCTAAAGGTGCCCCATTGAAGGTCGGTAAAGGGATCTCTCTTCCCAGGCCACCTTGGCTTAGGTACAGAACCTCCGTCTTTGCTGGATTCAATTTCAGTCGACTTTGTCTGAGCCATTTCACAGCAGCTTGTAATGCCCACTCCAGGTTTTCTGGAACACAGTTGGCCTGGCCGCTCATCAGGACATAGAGCTGGGTGTCATCCGCATATTGGTGACATGCCAGCCCATAACTCCAGACAATCTGGGCGAGGGGGCGCATGTTGGTGTTAAATAGTGTTGGGGAGAGAACCGCCCCCCGAGGCACCCCACATGCTCATGGGTGTCTCCGAGACAACCTCTCCCCCACTACCACCCTCTGTCCCTGACCTTGGAGAAAAGAGGTAAGCCATTGGAGGGCAGACCCCTGAATCCCCGTGTCGGCAAGGTGGTGCGACTGTATCCAAGGTAGCCGACAGATCTAATAACAGCAGCACTGAATTCCCTCCCCTCCCTGAACTCTGCCATTTGCAGAATCCATTGCTAAATCTCCAGGAATTTCCCAATCCTGTGCATGCCACTTATTTACTTTGTCAGAGTTTTATCCCACTTTTTCTCCACCATAGTCCAGGTAGAATATATAATTCTCAACATTTTGTCCTCACAACAACCCCCTGAAGTATGTTATTCTGAGACAAAGAGTGAATGGTCCAATATTCCTTACTCAGCTTCATGGGATGGGGAGATTTTGGACACTTAATACCTTTTACTGCAGCAGACCATCATAGTGTCAGCTATCGGCTATGAAATGTTTCTTCATATCAATCACATTATCCCCTTTATCCAGGGCTTTTTTTAAAAGCAGGAATGCACAGGAACACAGTTCCAGCTGGCTTGGTGTCAGGGGGTGTGGCCTAATATGTAAATGAGTTCCTGCTGGGCTTTTTCTTCATCCTATAAGGACCTGAAGGGAATGTCCATGGTTTTCCTCTCAGGGAGCCAATGCACTGTAGAGGTTAAGATCGGCAGACTCTAATCTGGAGAACTGGGTTTGATTCCCCACTCCTCCACATGCAGCTGCTGGGTGACTTTGGGTCAGTCACAGTTCTCTCAGAGCTGTTGTTTCAAGAGCAGTTCTCTCAGAGCTCTCTCAGACCCACCTACCATACAGGGCATCTGTTGTGGGGAGAGGAATGGAAAGGAGCAGGGCTTTTTATGTAGCAAGAACTCCTTTGCATATTAACCCCCCCCCCAATGTAGCCAATCTTCCAAGAGTTTACAGCAGGCCCTGGGAAAAGAGCCCTGTAAGCTCTTGGAGGATTGGGTACATGAGGGGTGTGTGGCCTAGTATGCAAACGAGTTCCTGCTACAAAAAAGCCCTGGAAAGGAGATTGTAAGCCACTCTGGGACTCTGAATGAAGGGTGGGGTAGAAATTAATCTCCTCCTCCTCCTCCCCTTCTTTTCTTCCCATTTTGTCTATCAGCGAGATTGAAAGGTTGAATTAGACAGCGTGACTTGTTCAAGGTTGGTACCGTATTTTTCGCTCCGGAGGATAGGACGCACCTTCCTCCTGGGGGGCGATCCGCTGCTTCTTCCTCCGATCCGGCGCTTCCCCCGCGCATGCTTGCCTGGCTCCATCTTCTTCAGGCAAGCACTGGGATCGCTCCATGTGGCCCCAGCGCTTCGCAAGCGCCGGCTGCGGAGGGGGCAGCGTGCTTCCTACTTGCCTGTGTGCCTGCCTTCAGCTGTGATGTTTAAAGCAAGCGCTGGGATCGGAGGGGGAAGGGAGCGATCCCAGCGCTTGCTTTAAACATCACAGCTGAAGGCAGGCACACAGGCAAGTAGGAAGCACGTGGAGCGATCCCAGCGCTTGCCTGAAGAAGATGGAGCCAGGCAGGCAGGCGCGGGGAAGCGCCGGATCGGAGGAAGAGGCAGCGGATCCCCCCCCCCGAAGGTATGTACCTTCAGACTATAAGACGCACACACTTCCCCCCACACACTTTTTTTTGGGGGGGGAAGTGCGTCTTATAGTCCGAAAAATACGGTAGTTCTCTCTCTCTCATCTACCTACTTATTTCATATTTATCCTGCCCTTTCTTCAAGGAGTTTACAGAAGTGTACATGATTCCCCTCCCTCCCCAACATTTCCCTCCCAATAACCCTGTGAGGTAGGTTAGGCTGAGGGAGGTCACCCAGGGAACATCATAGCAGAGTGAGAATTTGAACCTGTCCCCTAATACAAGTCTAACCACTGTCTTAAGTTAAGCCTCTGTATACTGCCACCTAGCTTTTCACTGGCTGTCTTGAAAACACACTCAACTATTCCATACAGAAAAGAAAAAAAAAATCATAACGTAATGAGTCTTTGATGCCCCACACTGCAACCGTTTTTATTCTGTATGTACCAAAGGCAGGTGCCCTACCATACCTTGCTAGCTAAAGTACTGTCTGGGTGGTGTCCAGAGTTTTTTGGGTAGAAAAAGCCCAGCAGGAACTTATTTGCATATTAGGCCACACCTCCTAATGTCACCATTGTTCAACACAGGATTTTTTTGTAGAAAAAGCCCAACAGTAAATCATTTGCATACCAGGCCACACCTCCTGGCACCAAGCCAGCCGGAACTGCGTTCCTGTGCATTCCTGCTCAAAAAAAGCCTTGGTGGTTTCTATATCCAAGGAGCAAGGAGAACACTTTGGTCATATAAGTGGAAACTGTTCCACAACACAACACAGGCAATATTTCAAACAACATAATATATGCAAAATTCTACCCTGTATGCATGGATTATTTTGAAATCAGGATTAGGTACGTCTGAGTACATAATTCAGATTTTTTTTTTCCCCTCCCCGATGCAAAATTTGAGACTCTCTGGCATAAACAAGTAGCAGTATTAGCTAGAGCAAATCTGAAAGCCGGTGGTTTGGCTCTGATAAATAGAAACGGCGTGTGTGGCCAAGAAACGCAATGCCCCCGTCAATACAACTTGCAATATTAAGGGAAAAGTCATTCTGGAAATAAGATTTTAAAGCGGCATAATACACATCAAGATTTTTCAATACCTAATCAGCAACGTAGTCATTTGAAGTAATGGCAAAGGTAATTCTGCAAGCGAGAGACAAGGCTGCGGGTTTAAACAAATAGAGTTTGAATGACGATAATTCATTACATTAATCAATGGTTGGCGGCTTGTTGCTTTTGCCTGTCTCCTCTCGTCCAATCTTATGCATTCGCTCTGCATCCATCACTGTATGTGAGGAGAAAACCCAGAGCTAACTGAACAAAATTTCTTTTTTACTTGAATATACAATGGAGCCCTGCAGGCAATCGAGCCGCTGTTCATAATAGTGCTATCTAACTTGTACAGTAGTGAGGCTATCGATCCCGCTTGAGGTTGATGGTTGTGGAC
The DNA here is from genome assembly GCF_032191835.1 of Heteronotia binoei. NCBI lineage: Eukaryota > Metazoa > Chordata > Lepidosauria > Squamata > Gekkonidae > Heteronotia > Heteronotia binoei. Next base: position 24,359,455 of record NC_083234.1, on the reverse strand, counting down.
CGCCATAGTTCACAGAGGGGATATATCAGTGGTCCAAAGCTGCTTAAGTGGAACCTCTGTGTTCCAGCACAGAAAGTTTCTTGAATCAGGGACAGATCACAGGGGATCACCACCAAGTCCTATTTTGTGATCTTCCCATAAGAATATAAGATGTGCCCAACTGGATCAGACTAGTCGTCTATCTAGTCCAGCATCCAGCTTCACAACATGGTCATAGAACTACCCTGGAGAGCCCACAAATAGAGCTTGGAGAGACCCTTCCCCTAAGTTGTCTCCCAACCAGTGTCCCCTCTAAGATAAGCTAGCTCACCATTTTTTTAGCCTCTGTCTCCCACATTTTTGTCTTCACTCAGGATAAATTGCCCCAGAGCAAACTAATTGATGCAGTAGCTCACAATTTTAATGCCAGTAGCTCATAAAGCAGAATTTTTGCTCACAAGACTCCACGGTTTAGAGGAAGCATTGCTCCTAGCCAGCACTGCGAACCATCAAGATGTGTCAGAAGATCTCCTGGGATTGCAACAGATTCCCAAGTGGCAGAAATCAGTTCATCACAGAAAATGCCCAGTTTGGAAGGTGAGCTCTGTGGCAGTATACCTCATTGAAGTCCCTCAGCTCCCCAAACCCTACCTTCTGCAGGCTCCAACCCCAATGTCTCTAGATATTTCCCAGTTTACAGCTGGCAGCCCTACACCCAGTAATGGTATTCAGAGTTTGACTGTTGCTGGATGTGGAGGTTTCCTTTACTTACTTACTGGCTATTAGCTGCTGATAGACCTCTCCTCCATTAACCTGCCTAATCCACTTGTGTAGCCATTTATACTAATGGCTATTTTTGCATTCCACAGTTGAATGACTCACCTGCCTTGCTGCAGTTGGAAACTGGACTAGATGGGACTTTGGTCTAATCCAACACGGCAGTTCCTTTTGGTTTCATATTCTTAGGCTGGAAAGGGAACAAACGCTGTGGGAAAGATCATGACTGCATTGGCAAGGAAACATTACTAGGTGAGGTGGGGTTTGTGAAGTAGCTGATAGATACAATCTGTGACTGACCAGACAGACCCACAGAGCCACAGTTGGGTGAAAAAAGCAGCCAGGCTGGAAGCGATGAGCCCACTGCCAGTGAGAAGACAAGAACCAGCTGGCAGTCCAGGAGCTTAAAAAAGACAGACAGGTCAGCAAGGGGAGGAGGAACAGCAGCCTGGGGAAGGGGATCATGGCTGGGAAAGGCAGAGGAGTGGCAAGGATGGGAAAGAGACAGGGCCGGCCCTGTCACTAGGCAATTGCCTAGGGTGCCAGCCTTCTGGGGTGCTGAATTGGGCACCCCACCACACACACATGACTCAGTGACCTGGGTTACCCAGGTCAGGGAGCAATTCAATTTTCCCACAATTCATCTGTTTGAGAAATTGGTTATCAGTGCAGAAGGGGACGCCAGAAGAAGAAGAAGACCACAGATTTATACCCCACCCTTCTCTCTGAATCAGAGTCTCAGAGCAGCTTGCAATCTCCTTTACCTTCTTCCCCCACAATAGACACTCTGTGAGGTAAGTGGGGCTGAGAGAGCTCTCACAGCAGCTGCCCTTTCAAGGACAACTCCTGTGGGAGCTATGGCTGACCCAAGGCCATTCCAGCAGCTGCAAGTGGAGGAGTGGGGAATCAAACCCAGTTCTCCCAGATAAGAGTCCACATACTTAACCATTACACCAAACTGGCTCTCAGAAGTTAGCCTTACCTAGGGTGCCAGATAGTCTAGGGCTGACCCTGGATAGAGGCCCCCATGGCAGGGTCAGAGGATGCTGGCAAGCCAAAGCAATGCTCTGAGGAGACAGACCTGAGGAGCCAAGCAGAAGCCCAGGCTAGTCTCCCCACAGGGTGCTTTCTTTGTATCTCTCCATGGGATCCATGGAACTGGGCAAAGGAAGCTCTGGCTCTTTCCTTCCTTCTCCGGGGACCAGGAGGGGGAGGAGTTTCAGCCAATAGGAGGAAGAGAGGCTTGGCTCAGTAGCTCTGCTGTGCAATTGAGAGAGCCTGGCAAAGCAAGCTTTCCCTCCCTCCCCAAGGGAGGAGCCTCAGTCAATTGAGACAATAGAGGTTTTGCTCTTAGCTCCTGTGTGATTGAGAAAGCTTGACAAAGCAAGCTGTGATGCAGAAGGAAGCAAGAGAGAGGGAGAAGGAAGCAGACAACAGCCAGTTGCTGGGGGGGGGGGCTGATAGGAGCTCTCTGAAGGCCTGATTTGGCCTCGGGGCTGCGTATTTGACACCCCTGGTTTCGTGGTTCAGAGTGTCAGCCAAGGATCTAGGGGGACCCAGGTTTGAATCCCTACTCTGCCATGGAAGTTTGCTGGGTGGCCAATGGCTCTCTTTCTCCTTAACCTACTTCACATGGTTGCTGTGAGGTTCATACGGGGGAGCAGGGCTTTTTGGGGGGTTTAGCAGGAATGTACAGGAACCCAGTTCCAGCTGG